>NW_015162130.1:2250-5647 GCF_001447785.1 Gekko japonicus | reverse complement strand
CCAGCACTAAGAAGTACAGTGCATCCTTTGCCCTGGAGTCCCTATCTATACCTTGTGGCTAATAGCCACCGATGGACTTCTGCTCCATATGCCTATCTAATTCCCTCTTGAAGCCGTCCATGCTTGTGGCTGCCACCACCTCCTGTGGCAGTGAATTCCAAGTGTTAGTCACGTGAAGAAGTACTTCCTTTTATCCGTTCTAACTCGACCGCTCAGCAATTTCATGGAGTGCCCACGAGTTCTTGTATTGTGAGAAAGGGAGAAAAGTACCTCTTTCTCTACCTGTTCTTTCCCATGCATAATCTTGTAAACCTCGATCATGTCAGGATGGTCCAATCATTCCGTCCCGACTCAGTGCCATTCCTCCCCCTCCTTCGCAGTATGTGCATAATCGCATACTCCTCAGTGCAGAGGTGCGATTCCTCATTTATGTGCATGGGGAACAAACGGCAAAGAACCCCAAAAATGAATCACCCGCAGTTGATTCTGATCACAGTGATGGGCTGAGCCAGCAGCGCTGTGTGATCTCGCAACTGCGTGTCAAATTCCTCCGGAGGAAATAGCCTTGCTTCCCCTCCAGTCCAACTGGCGCTTGTGACCACAAGTTCAGAGAACCTTACAGCAGTGAACACAGCACGGGATCTTGGGACAATGACCACAGCACATGCTTTCAAAGAAGCCTTTCTGGGAGAAATCAGGGAGTGCCAACAGGACAGCGGCAATGAAGCCATGCCAGGCGGGAAGACAAAGATCTTCCTTCCTGTATTGTCGTTTACATGCTATGCAATTAATGTCCATTAACACAATTCAAACGTTAAGTGCCTTGCTACAGTCTGGAACCTCCAATTCAAATTGCCCCCTTGTCACCAAAGTCCCTGCTGAATATATGGCTCAACTTAAAGGTCAGTAGTTCAGCAGTTCGAGACCTGGGTGCCGCATGATGGAGTGAGCTCCCGTCTCTAGTTCCAGCTCCTGCCAACCTAGCAGTTCGAAAGCAAGAAATTGCGAGTAGATAAATAGGTACCACTTCGGTGGAAAGGTAACAGCGTTCCGTGCGCCTTGGTGTTTAGTCATGCCGGCCACATGACCACGGAAACGCCTTCGGACAGCGCTGGCTCTTCGGCTTGGAAACGGAGATGAGCACTGCAACCCTAGAGTCGGACTCGACTGGCTTTCGAGCAAGGGAACCTTTACCTTTACCTTTAATCCTGAATTATAATTCAGTCAAGCACTTCCCTTCCCATAGCCCTTCCCTGGTGCCATTTAGTCAGTTCTATAGTTCTATACACACTGCCCAGCGGTCAAGTATTTCTTTACCTTGTGTCCTAATCTTTTGTATTAAGTATTGAGATTGCCAGGCAGCTGCAATAGTTCAACAATCAACCATTTGTTGAATAATCACCAGTATCAGAAACAACGTCTGAAACTGGAACTGACTCTTAACTAACTGGAACTAACTAGACTCACCCAGCTTTCCCGCGCATGGGAGAGACTCACAGCTTTGCACCCCCCCCAGAGGTCTATGGTACCTCAAACAGTCCAATATATTTTTTCCCTTGAATGCATTCTATGCTATAGCCAAAACCAGTGTAACTGGCTTGGCTTTAGAGCCAGTAATTGGAGTCTGATCCTGGCTACCAACAGAACTACAGCAGACTCCCAACACACACACTGGATCCCTCCTTCCATCTGATTTCTTTGCAGAATAGGACAGGTAATCCTTGCTCTCACTCTTGATCTACCCTGCACCTATTTTCCAAACTACATGTACGCCATTAGCTCAAAGAATAACTCCTGCGCCAACTTGAAGTAACTCTTCTGAATATTTGGTAGCTGTTGCTATATTAATTAGGATACGGAATGTGTCTGAGTTTTGATTTAAATGTTGTTAATATTTGCTTAGGGTTATTCCTCCCTCCCCACGATTGTACCAACCAGGGCTGCTGGTGCTGCTGGTGCTGTTGGTGCTGCTGGTGCCGCCTGCTGTTAACATCTGTAGCGAACAGCCATAATGGCTGTTCGAATCCCCACCGCGGCCGGATTGAGCCCCCGGCCCCCGTCCCAGCTCCCGCCAACCCAGTGGCTCTAATAACAACAGAGGAATGGGTACCTGCCCTAGGTGGCAGGGGGCACCCTCCTCCTGGCTTACGCTGGGGGGGGTGATCAGCAGAGACGAGGAAAGAAGAATCGGCGGCGGCGAGAAAGCAATGGCGGCGGAAGCGACCCAGGAAGGCGGCGGGTGGTCGAGCAGAGGCAGAGTCGGAGTCGAGCGGCGCGATGACGTGGATGCAGCGCGGCAGGAGCCGTTGGGACATTGGCCAAAGCTGCGCCCGGGGCGCGCCGCTCCGAGAAGAGAGAAAATCGGGACTGCCTGCTTGAGCCTGACCGACTGCCAGCTGGAGCGCCGGACAACAATGAAGCTGCCAGAGAAGGAAAAAGTCTATGCCGGACAAAAAAAGGGTGCTGGTAGGTCTCCCCTCCCCCTCATTATATTGTGGCCCTAGATAGGATTAACTACTACACTGTAGTATTCTGTGAACCACTCTGAGACCCATTAGGGGTCATGGGCGGTATATAAATCGCATGTAAAAAAAATATATTAAAGATGGAGGCCTGCTAGACAATGCTTTATGATCAGAAATTAGATCAATGACTTTCCAGCTCAGAACTCTAGTCTTAACTACTAGGCTAAACCAGCCAAACCAGCTTTGAACTAGGCTTGCCCTGTTTCACAGTAGATTGTTCAAAATCTTTCTTCAACAAAGTTGGGTGGGGGCTGAAACAGAGCAGGTTGAAACTGAATCCAACTAAGACAGATGTTCTGTGGCTGGGACTGGGGTACAGATTACACACCCTTGACGGAGCGCCACTAACACTGGCACAATGCATCAAGAGCTTAGAAGTGATCTTGGATGCCTCTTTAAATATGGAGGCCCAAGTCATGCATATTGCCAAACTGGCATTCTTTCATCTGCATCAGACTTGGCAACTAGCCCCATTCCACCTTTGAATTGTCAGCAGGCTGTGCCGAATTTACTGTGGAATATATGTTCCTCCTTGATGAAAGTGTAAGCTTATTATCCTGGACAGAAGACCGGGAGATTATCACCAAGGTCATTCCTGTGGGGGGTTTGAATTTTTCCCCTCACTGTTTCATTCAGCATAGGTTCATTCTCACTGTAATAGCGACTGAAGAAGACCTCTTATGGAAACAAGGGAACTATACTGGGACCTTGTATTGCTGTTACTGTTATCTCTGAATGTAATAACTCCACACTGTTATTGTTATTTTTGAATATTATTGTTCCCAATTTTATAGAAAGTCTCAGCTATTGGTTAGTTTGATTGCTTAATAACATCCTATTTGGTCAGCTGACAACTGGGCTTTTCTAAATTT
>NW_015162130.1:0-2045 GCF_001447785.1 Gekko japonicus | reverse complement strand
CCACCAGCCAAGATGCTGGGCTGATAAAATATTCAATAGGATTCCCCCCCCCCTGTGACCTCCAACGTTTTCTCTGGCATTGAAGCTCAACAGGCAGGGCGCGGTGAACCAGGAAACTCACAAGGAATCCGTCAGCCTTTGAGGTAATATGCCCATGCCATTAGAAGTCAGAACAAAAGTACAACCCTGAGAAGGTAGAAGAAAACCCCAAATACACCCCCCAAGTTACCTGTATCCTGTACTCTTTTAAAAACCCTGGCAAATAAAATGGCCTTGCAGGCTAAGGTTTATTGGAGAATAAACTGACGTGGATTTTCATCC
The DNA here is from genome assembly GCF_001447785.1 of Gekko japonicus. Classification (NCBI taxonomy): domain Eukaryota; kingdom Metazoa; phylum Chordata; class Lepidosauria; order Squamata; family Gekkonidae; genus Gekko; species Gekko japonicus. The sequence goes on along the minus strand of NW_015162130.1, from coordinate 1,724 downwards.
ATGCAAGCTTATTCTACAGTCAATCTTAATATTTAAGGTTGCACAAGAATCTGTTGTTGTTTTTTGGGTTTTGCTGCAACAGGGTAAAACAGCCTGTTATGTATTGAGACTAAGCCTTTCCTCAAGCTGTACCAAGAACGGGTCGAGCTTGCTACGTTAGAACAATAGCCCACCAGGATCCTAGAGCTTACCAATAGATAAGTAGTGTAATATAAATAGCCTATCACTGGGAGTGAGTGTGTGTTGGGTGTGGTGTTTGCGTGCTTTATAAGCAAGGCTCTAGCCCTGCTAGTTGTCCTTAGAGTTTGCTGAAATCACTTAATAAACTAGAGCTGATCAGTGCGATGCATCCAGAACCCAGTATTTAACACAGCCCTTCTCGTTGCAACCTGTAACCTGGGAAGGGAGATCAATGTGGTAAATTCTGTGCCAACATGGCGAGCGTGTCTGCCAACATGACAACTGCCACTGACTGATAAATGCCTAGGGTTTCCCATCCCATTGTGGCAAATGCTGGGAGATTTTTGGGGTGCTGACTGAGGAGGGTGGAGTTTGGGTGGGTGTTGCCAGTTCCTTAGTATGGCCAGGTTGCCTGCCTCTCCCTTGGTCCCCCACCACACTTGATATACTAGCGGGAAGAAAACGGAGGGGGGACAAAACGGTATCCCATGATGCCAAGATTCCACTTCCAGCTACATAACAAGAAATGGTGTCACTCAGGGATCTTTTTGTAGAAAAAGCCCAGCAGGAACTCATTAGCATAATAGCCACAACCAACAGCAGGAACTCATTAGCATATTAGGCCACACCCCTGACAGCACAGCTCATTAGCACATTAGGCCACACCCCCATGTTACCAGAAGTGTGGTCATCCAGCCACACCCACCTTTTGCTTCTTATTCTGTTTACCTTGTTTGTTGTCAAAACCCAGGGCTTTTTTTGGAGCAGGAACTCCTTTGCATGTTAGGCCACCCACCCCTAATGTAGCCAATCCTAATGGGTTTCTGCTGTCAGGTGCGACCTACTATGCTAATGAGTTCCTGCTGGGTGTGGCCAACTTGGGAGCCAGCCGGAACTCCGTTCCTGTGCGTTCCTGCCCAAAATTAGCCCTGGTGTCACTGATTCACAGGATGTTTTAGGATTTTCCTCCCAAAACTCTATGGCTTTTACTGTAGAGTTTCAGGGAAATCCTAGCTCATCCCAGGATGCAGTGACATCACTTCCAGTTACACATCCAGATGGCAGATAGAGGTTAGGGCAGGACGTGAAACAGCAGTGCGTGAATGTGCAAAACAATTGCAGTACAAATCAATTCAAAACAGTTTTGACCGTCCCATAAAGTACCCCCATTTCTCTAGTGTTGCTAACCATTTGATCACATGAAGCTGTCTTATACTGAATCAGACCTGTGGTCCATCTAAGTCAGTATTGTCTACTCAGACTCACAGCAGCTTTCCAAGGTCTCGGGCAGAGGTCTTTCCCATCACCTGCTCTTATCCTTTTAACTAGAGATGTCAGGGATTGAACCGGAGACCTTCTGCATGCCAAGCAGACACTATTCCACTGAGCCACACCCGCCCATTTTGCAACCACCAGGCCATTCAAACAAAGGGGGTGTTCACGCCATTAGGACTTAAATGCATGTACTTTGACCTCTGAGGCAACTGAAGGAATATTTCAGGAATGAACGCAATGTTCTCATTATGCATATAGATGGCATACAA
>NW_015162129.1:43227-47325 GCF_001447785.1 Gekko japonicus | reverse complement strand
AGCTTAGAGGGAACACTGGCTGCAATTCCTGGGGATCACCGGGTCCCAGCTGGAGGCCGGCCTCCCTATCCTCAGAGTTGGGCCCACGGGCAAGCCTTCCGTCTCCCACGCTCTGCAGTGAACTTCCCTTCCTGCCGTATTACGTTCCTATCATGCCTGTGATTGACAGGCCATCTGACAACCCTGCAAGCCCTGTCGAGTCCGATCGGATGAGAAAAACCACCAGTGCGGGGCCAGGGAGGAGCCGGGCACCCCCTGTGAGGAATAGTTGCTCCATATCCCCTCATCCACCCTCCAGACCCTGTTAGCAGCCGATGTCTCTTGGGCTGACAGCATGACAAAGCTTGTAATAAAGCCAGCTCTCTCCTCGCCAGTCAATTGGCAGGGCGGCAAGAAGAGAACCTGAGATATAATAAACTGCTCCAACCTCCTCTGGTAGAGGCGAGCGTGAGGGAGAAATCCGTACCTCGGTTGGGGCCTTTGTGATTACATTTGGCTGTCAGTTTTCCTCAGCCCTCATTCCTAACTCGTCTGACGGCCCCCCAGAGCTTCACATAATTTGATGCTGTAAACGCTCTCTCTTTTGGGGCTGCGGGCATCTTTCTCGAAAGATCACATCCGTCTTTTCTTCGGCAGCAGGTGGGGGGAGGCAGTGCCAGGGAAAGCTTCGGAATAGCGACAGGGCGATCTCTCGGCATGCCGCATGCTCGAAAGAGCGGATCCTCCTTGCTCGCAACAGCCTTTGACTGTCAAGCTGAGCACCCGATATGCTCGCACGGGTGGTTGTGGTTTGCAATTGAAAAAGCGGGATGTTGAGTGCATGGTTTGTGACATTTCACGCCGTGGCTGGCCAAGGAACTGCTTGTGTTGGGGCGTGTTCACAGTTTGTTAGATCACGGGAACATGCCTACGGCCGTGTTGGTCGGCCGTTACAACAGAACACCCAAGGCACAGCGTTTATGTATTTGTGGCTCTTCTGCTGTTGAGGATCTCTCCCATTACATTTTTAATTGCTCATTGTACTCCCAGCCTAGGTCAAAATTTTTATCTGGTATTTTATCAGTTTTAAGCTTTTATTCAGTCTCAGAGAAGATTATATTTTTGCTAGCCGATGCCAATGCTGATGTATCCCATAGAATGGCTTTATTTGCCTTGGCTGCAAGGAAAATACGGGCCAACGCTGCTCCTAGCTAATACTGATTTTAGTGGGTATGTTGTGAATTAATTAACTGTTCATAACCTCGGTTTTAACTGTTCATAACCTCGGTTTTAACTGTTCATAACCTCGGTTTTAACTGTTCATAACCTCGGTTTTATGGATTTATAATGTTGGACTGTATCTTATTTTATACAATTTTTGTGTTTTATTGTGCTCTTCTCTGTCTGTGGTTTGTAATGGCCTATGGCTAAATACAATAAAATCTTCTCTCTCTCTAAAATTTGGCTACTGCGTAAATTAGGTTACTCTGGAGCCCTCCTTCCTGAGCGAAGGCAAACGTGTGAGCCAGAGGTTAAAAAACTGTGAGCTAGCTCACACTAACTCAGCTTAGAGGGAACACTGGCTGCAATTCCTGGGGATCACCGGGTCCCAGCTGGAGGCCGGCCTCCCTATCCTCAGAGTTGGGCCCACGGGCAAGCCTTCCGTCTCCCACGCTCTGCAGTGAACTTCCCTTCCTGCCGTATTACGTTCCTATCATGCCTGTGATTGACAGGCCATCTGACAACCCTGCAAGCCCTGTCGAGTCCGATCGGATGAGAAAAACCACCAGTGCGGGGCCAGGGAGGAGCCGGGCACCCCCTGTGAGGAATAGTTGCTCCATATCCCCTCATCCACCCTCCAGACCCTGTTAGCAGCCGACGTCTCTTGGGCTGACAGCATGACAAAGCTTGTAATAAAGCCAGCTCTCTCCTCGCCAGTCAATTGGCAGGGCGGCAAGAAGAGAACCTGAGATATAATAAACTGCTCCAACCTCCTCTGGTAGAGGCGAGCGTGAGGGAGAAATCCGTACCTCGGTTGGGGCCTTTGTGATTACATTTGGCTGTCAGTTTTCCTCAGCCCTCATTCCTAACTCGTCTGACGGCCCCCCAGAGCTTCACATAATTTGATGCTGTAAACGCTCTCTCTTTTGGGGCTGCGGGCATCTTTCTCGAAAGATCACATCCGTCTTTTCTTCGGCAGCAGGTGGGGGGAGGCAGTGCCAGGGAAAGCTTCGGAATAGCGACAGGGCGATCTCTCGGCATGCCGCATGCTCGAAAGAGCGGATCCTCCTTGCTCGCAACAGCCTTTGACTGTCAAGCTGAGCACCCGATATGCTCGCACGGGTGGTTGTGGTTTGCAATTGAAAAAGCGGGATGTTGAGTGCATGGTTTGTGACATTTCACGCCGTGGCTGGCCAAGGAACTGCTTGTGTTGGGGCGTGTTCACAGTTTGTTAGATCACGGGAACATTTGACCACAGGTCATTAGTTTCAGGAGGGTAGATATGCTGTTCTGCAGTAGAAGAGATGAGCACTGACCAGGAGGAGGAGGAGGAGGAGATTGGATTTATACCCCACCCTTCACTACTTGAAGTTGCAGTGGCTCAAGTGGTTAAGACGCTGAACTGCAGGCTGTGGAAGGTCGGTAGTTCAGCAGTTCGAGACCCGGGTGTGCCGCATGATGGAGTGAGCTCCCGTCTCTAGTTCCAGCTCCTGCCAACCTAGCAGTTCGAAAGCAAGAAATTGCAAGTAGATAAATAGGTACCACTTCGGTGGGAAGGTAACAGCGTTCCGTGCGCCTTGGTGTTTAGTCATGCCGGCCACATGACCACGGAAACGTCTTCGGACAGCGCTGGCTCTTTGGCTTTGAAACGGAGATGAGCACCGCAACCCTAGAGTTGGATTCGACTGGCTATCGAGCAAGGGAACCTTTACCTTTATCTCACTACCCAAAGGAGTCTCAGAGCAGCAGCTTACAATCTCCTTTCCCTTCCCCTCCCCACAACAGACACCCTGTGAGGTACGTGGAGCTGAGAGAGCTCTGACAGAAACTGCTCTTTCTCAAGGACAGCTGTGCCAGAACTACGGCTTGCCCAAGGTCATCCAGCAGGTGCAAGTGGAAGAGTGGGGAATCAAACCCTGTTCTCCCAGATTAGAGTCCGCGCACTTAACCGCTACACCAAACTGGCTCTTGAACCTGAGCCAAAAGAGAAGGTGAAGTATAGATAAGCTTTGCCCTGACCTGGCTAGCCCAGGATAGCTCGATCTTGTCAGATCTCAAAAGCTAAGCATGGTCAACCCTGGTTAGTATGTGAAAGGGAGACCACCAAGGAATACCCGGGTCATGGCACAGATGGAGGCAACGGCTAACCACCTCTGAACATCTCTTGCCATGAAATCTCTTCTTCATCAAAACAAAGAAAGTGAAGTATCAAGAACATTTCAGGTCTGAGTGAACCAGAAGCTTCTGAGAAGCTTGCTTTGAATTTGGAGTTTGTGAATTTCCCCCTTTTCCTTCATATATTCATTTATGTTTTTTCCCCAGAAGGGTTTGGTTTGCCACTTTTCACAGTTGGGTTTGTTTCATGCTTTCTATTTGCATGTGGTACTGAAGCATGTAATGCGGAACATTTATGTGTATAATATATGCATGAAGCTGATGTAGAAATAATGTTGGATACACTTTATGGGGGATGTTGGTGTGAGGAAACAAACAGCGGCATGAGGAAGGGCCGTGGCTCAGTGGCAGAACATCTGCTTTGCTTGCAGAGGATTTCAATCCCTGGCATCTCCTGCTATAAGGACCAGGCAGTAGGTGATGTTAAAGATCTCTACTCGAGACCCCGGAGAGCCGCTGCCAATCTGAACAGACAATACTGACCTTGATGGTCTGATTCAGTAGAAGGCAGTTTCATGTGTTGTGTACATAACAATCTTATGAAGTCACCTAACTGATTTTGATTTGATATGTATAAAGGTAAAGGTAAAGGTTCCCTTGCTCGAAAGCCAGTCGAATCCGACTCTAGGGTTGCAGTGCTCATCTCCGTTTCAAAGCCGAAGAGCCAGCGCTGTCCGAAGACGTTTCCGTGGTCATGTGGCCGGCATGACTAAACACCAAGGC
>NW_015162129.1:42436-43202 GCF_001447785.1 Gekko japonicus | reverse complement strand
CGAAAGCCTGGTGGAAGAGCTCCGTCTTGCAGGCCCTGCGGAACTGCATTAGGTCCCGCAGGGCCCTGATCTCCTCCGGGAGCTCGTTCCACCAGATAGGAGCAGTAGAAGGCAGTTTCATGTGTTGCGTACATAACAATCTTATGAAGTCACCTGATTGATTTTGATTTGATCTGTATAGCTAAAGCTAAAATTCATGGGGGAGGGGGCGTGACTCAGTGGAAGAACATCTGCTTGGTGTGCAGAAGGTCCCAGGTTCAATCCCCGGCATCTCCAGTTTAAAAAGGACCTGGCAGTAGGTGATGTGAAAGACCTCTCTGCCTGAGACCCTGGAGAGCCTGTCTGAGTAGACAGTACTGACTATGATGGACCAAGGGTCTGGTCCAGTACCAGGCAGCTTCATGTGTTCATGTGTGTCCATGAGGATAAAGACTCACAAGTTTAATTTGCAGAAGGAAAGGGAAAGCCTGAAACAGGGCACCGGGAACTGAACCAGCCTCTGAAGAGTCTGTAGCAGCAGCCTTCCCCGGCTGCCCTGGCATAAGTCAGTCTATGTGAAGCAGGAAGTGGCATCATAACATGTGACCCAAAGGGGGCAGGGCCAGCCTCTCCTTGGAAAGTATTTAAAAGAGGGCCTCTCGGACCAGGAGGAGGGCAGAACAGGTCAGGAAGAAGAAGAAGAAGAAGAAGAAGAAGAAGAAGAAGAAGAAGAAGAAGAAGAAGAAGAAGAAGAAGAAGAAGAAGAAGAAGAAAAGGAGGAGGAGGA
>NW_015162129.1:25337-41527 GCF_001447785.1 Gekko japonicus | reverse complement strand
ATCTGTAGGCCCCCCCCATAGGTAGCAATCCAAAACAGTCCAGTGGAGCCTGAGCAGTGGGTGTTGCCTTCTGACACACCTCCGGTGACATCAGGGGGTGTGGCATATGCAAATGAGTTATGCTAATGAGTTATGCTAATGAGCCCCTGCACCTCTTTTTCTACGAAATGACCCCTGAATAAAATTAATTAAAACCTTAATGCAATATTAAAAACAAGCAGATGGTGAACAAACGATCCTCTTTCCAACTCGCACTGCCGGCTACTTTGTGTTATAGGGGGTGCCAGCCTCCAGGTGGGACCTGGGGATCCCCCAGAATGATAGCTCATCTCCAGACTGAAGAGATCAGTTCCCCTGGAGAAAAGGGATGCTTTAGGGCCGGGGAGTACACTCTGTGGCATTGTCCCCCGCTGAGGTCCCTGTCCTCCCCAGGCTCCACGCCCAAATCTCCAGGAATTTCCCAGCCTGGATCTGCAAACCGTACACCCCAACCCTTGCTGGTGGCCACCAGGGACCTGGCAGCCCTAGCAAGCGTTGAGCAAGGCCGTTAACAACAGGACATTTGAGAAATCATTGATCTGAAGTTCTCCATAAGTCAGGGACAACTTGATGGCACTTGACATACACGATTGTTACTAGCACAGAGAAGCTCTTAGTCTGGCACAGAGGGCCACGTCTTCGTGTCTGTCTGTGTCTGAATCCATCCCCTTTCCAGGTAATGTTCAACTTTTGGTCTATGTTCCTGGCCTGCCAGGAGGAGGCCAGGAAAACGGCTTGTGGCATGCTTTTCGTAAGATTGAACCCACAGAATAGAACCCTTGGAGTCCGTGGCCCTGGGGAAAGAGCCGAGCCTCTTCTCTGAGAGAAGAAGACACATCGATGACTCTTCCTCTCGAGTTCTTTTGCTTTCTCTATCAGGGACTCTCATCAAGGTCTCAGCTACAGAAGTTCATCTGGGAGGAAAAGAGGAGAGGGAAGACCGCAAATCAAAGGGCTGTCGGGGTGTCAGTTTTGACAAGCTGCTCCGGGGACTCGCATATTCATTCCCGAACATGTGAGAGCGCAGCAGGGCTTTGTGAGGATCTGTGAAGGGCTCTCTGGTGTCTTTTCTCCTTGCTGAGTTTTTTTTTTTTGGCCTTGAGATAGATGAACCGTAAAGGGTCCCTATTCAAAATGGGGTCCAGTCCTGGAGAGAGCAGGACAAGGACGAGAGAGGGGAAGCCGTGCCAAAAGGAGCAGATGCAAAACACCCGCAGTAGAATTTAGAACTTTTTTGGAGTGCTCAGGAAAAAGGGAACCATTTTCAAGATCTGACTTGACTGCTCCCTTGTTGTGATGAAGTCAAAACTAGACGCGTGGAATTCACCACCATGGGAAGTGGTGGCGGCTGCAAGCACAGACAGTTTGAAGAGGGGACTGTAGAAACATACGAAGCAGAGGTCCATCAGTGGCTGTTAGCCACAAGGTACAGACGGAACACTCTGTCTGGCGCACTCATGCTCTGTGTTCTTGGCACTTGGGGGGCAACAGTGGAGGGGCTTCTGGAATTCTGGCCCCACCGGGGGACTTCCTGATGGCACCTGGGTTTTGGCTGCTGTGTGACAGAGACTGGATGAGTCATTGGCCTGATCCGACATGGCTTCTCTTATGTTCCTATAAACAGCTTCAAGAGGGGATTGGAGAAACATATGGAGCAGAGGTCCACCAGTGGCTATAAACCACAAGGTATGGATGGAACACTCTGCCTGGGGCAGTGATGCTCCGTCTTCTGGGTGCTTGGGGGGGACAACGGTGGGAGGGTTTCTGAAGTTCTGCCCCCACCGATGGACCTCCTGAGGGCACCTGTGTGACACAGACGGGATGGGCCATTGGCCTGATTCAACATGGCTTCTCTTACGTCCTTATGAACAAGGAACTGTTCATGCATCCCTGCCCTATCGGCTGTCTGTCGCAGCAGCAGAGATGGCAAATGAAGGGTTTGTTTTCTTATCTCCGCTCTCCGCTGCTTGAGGGCCAAAGATGAAACTATGTTGAGGGGTCCATGAAAAGATAATTCCCCTGTATAAATCAATGGTGCGATCTCATTTGGAGTACTGTGTACAGTTCTGGTCACCACACCTCAAAAAGGATATTATAGCACTGGAAAAAGTGCAGAAAAGGGCAACTAGAATGATAAAAGGATTGGAACACTTTTCCTATGAAGAAAGGTTAAAAGGCTTGGGGCTCTTTAGCTTGGAGAAAAGATGGCTGAGGGGCGACATGATTGAGGTTTATAAGACTATGCATGGGACAGAACAGGCCGAGAAAGAGGTACTTTTCTCCCTTTCTCACAATACAAGAACTCGTGGGCACTCCATGAAATTGCTGAGCAGTCGGGTTAGAATGGATAAGAGGAAGTCCTTCTTCCCCCAAAGAGTGATTAACACATGGAATTCACTGCCACAGGAGGTGGTGGTGGCTACAAGCATGGACAGCTTCAAGAGGGAATTGGATAAACATATGGAGCAGAGGTCCATCAGTGGCGATTAGCCACAAGATATAGATAGGAACTCTCGGTCTGGGGCAAGTGATGCTCTGTATTCTTGATGCTTGGGGGGGCAACAGTGGGAGGGCTCCTAGTGTCCTGGACCCACTGGTGGACCTCCTAATGGTATCTGGTATTTTTGGCCACTGTGTGACAGTGTTGGACTGGATGGGCCTTTGGCCTGATCCAACATTGGCTTCTCTTATGTTCAGATATTCTTACCTCCTGATCTATTGTTTATTGGTCAAAAACAGCCGATGAGGTGTGTCACTTCAGCCATGGCTGGGGCATGGGAAGTAGACCAACAGCTGTTTTCCTGACCTGAAATGCCCTCCAAAGCTATTTGCTACCAAGGGGAAGCATATAGTCCACCCTGAAACTAGTTACCACATAAGAACATAAGAGCAGTTCCTCAGTGGAACAGGCTTCCTCGGGAGGTCATGGACTCGCCTTCTTTGGCCCCTGCCACATGTGGGGAAATTGAGGCAGGCAAAGTGCGGCTTTTGAAAGCCGCACCAAAAGAGACACACGGTGGCAGGATCACACAGATCCCGTGAGCCGCTGCACAGTTGCTCCCCAGCACGATCAGATGCCGGGGAGAAAGCCACAGAAGGGAGTGCAAGGCTGCTGGCTGCGCATGTGTGTGCATGCGCAGTTTGGCTGGGAGCCTCGATTGCGCTGGAAGACGGGCGCTCCGATGGCCGCGCTTGATGTGGTGTTTTCGGTAGGTCCTGCTCTGTAGGTGTTTTTTTTTTATAGCGGATTTTCGGCCTGAAGGACCGGATCGGGGACGGGTGCATGCCGCTTCCCAGATGTTGCGGTGAGATCGCACCCGTTTGCTGCACCCCTGATCCATCCCTCTCCCGGGCCAAAACCTTCCATGTGACCGAGGCCTTTGAAGGTTTTCAGACAGAGGCTAAATGGCCATCTGACAGCAATGCTGATTCTGTGAGGCAGATCATGAGACGGAGGGCAGGGAGGGTTGCCTCAGTGCTTAGTTCTCGTGGCCCTTCCTTACACATCCAGGGAAATGCCGGTCACCATGTTGGGGCCAGGAAGCAATTGTTCTCCAGGCCAGTTTGGCCAGGGACCCTGGAGGGATTTTTTTTTTGCTGTCTTCTGGGCATGGAACAGGGATCACTCGGGGTGTGTGGGGGAAAGTATTTGTGAATTTCCTGCATTGTGCAAGGGGTTGGACTAGATGACCCTGCAGGTCCCTTCCAACTCTATGATTCTATAGTAGAGCTCCCCCCCAGCTGTCATGCCCTGAACTCTTTCTTTCTTTTTAATTGAAATCGTATTGTAAGCCCTTAACTCTTTCTCTGCCACATTCGACTTTTTTGTAATTGTCCTAGTTTGTTGTGTTCAATTTAAGTCTGCATCGTTTAAAAAAATGTTTTTTTTTGGCATGGTGAGTGACTAAAGTTGAAAAGGTTGGTTTGAAGGTGTCGTCAGATATCATATTTGTTTCTGTCTCATGGCATGAGAGTTTTGCTTCCGTCGAGTGTAAGCACAGCTGGCTGGGTCTAGCCAGCATTGAACTCATCTGCTGATTTGTGTAATTGACCCTGAAGCTCTTCGTTATTTATTTCACTGATTTTTCACATAAACAAGGTAGATTTTAGTGCCAAGGGGCACCATTGTTGGGCTGTGCTTAAGGCTTCAGTTGGCCTTGATCCGGCTCTGCACAGAGCATCCAACCAGTTACCTTGAAAGGCCAACAGCAGGGCGTAGAGGTGAAGGCCTTCCTCTGATGTTGCCTCCTGGCACCAGCATTCAGGGAGGCAAAACCAGAAAGCACACTAGATGGCCAGCAGCAGGCAGACAAGAATTTGAGATTAGAAATGGACACGAATGCAGAGTTTCTTTTAACCCACTGAAATTAATAGATTTAGACTGCAAAAGCAGGGCTATTTTTGGGCAGGAACGCACAGGAACGGAGTTCCGGCTGGCCCCTGAGTTGGCCATGCCCAGCAGGAACTCATTAGCATAATAGGCCACACCCAACAGCAGAAACTCATTAGGATTGGCTACATTGGGGGTGTGTGGCCTAACATGCAAAGGAGTTCCTGCTACAAGAAAAGCCCTGGGTTTTGACAACAAACAAGGTAAACAGAATAAGAAGCAAAAGGTGGGTGTGGCTGGATGAGCACACTTCTGGTAACACGGGAGTGTGGCCTAATATGTTAATGATCTGTGCTGCCAGGGGTGTGGCCTAATATGTTAATTAGTTTCTGCTGTTGGGTGTGGCCAATTATGCTAATGAGTTCCTGCTGGGCTTTTTCTACAAAAAAAGCCCCGTGCAAAAGGATTCATTTGCACACGCTAGAAATGACTCCCTTCCTTCGTAAAGATAAAAGGATCTAAGGCAGGCCCTGCCCTGTTCCTTGAATTCCAAGACTGCATTCAGACGGTGCACACTAAGGTCCATTCCCACATCTCAGGCGTCGAGCGAGAGTACACCTTATAGTATATTTTGCCTTCTCTTGAAACGTAGGCCCCCAGATGTGGTGACCTGGATCCTGGGACATAGGTGCCGAATCCCATTCCAACATCTCTGTGTTTAAGAGAAAGATGGTGTTATAAACCAGCAAACAGAGCATGCCAAACAATGACACAGAAGTCCTCGATCCACTTGACCAAATGACAACAGGGAGAAGTGGTGGGTGAATTCTGTTGCCCAATAGCTCTGGTGTATCCATACGGGGCTCCGGGGCCAATGGAAGGAGATCTTTGACGGCACAGCTGTGAGGATAAATATGCTCACTGGACTCAGCACAATGTGAACCTGATACAAAGAGACAGCTGCTCGGCCAACAATAGGCTGGTGGAACCCCAAGAGGCAGCCCCATTGACGTGCAGTGAGCACAGACCCAGAAATGATTTGATTGTGCACAGGAAGCGTAGAAGTGAAAAAACCTAGGAGCTGGAACAAACACTGATGCAGGCTGTCACAAACTGGATCCATTGACTTATATCTAATTGTGTTTTCTTACAACAGAACTGGAAAAGACAACAACAGTGTCATAGACCACTAAGAACCAGGTGAAAAGCATAAAAGGACACATGATAGGGAGCAGTCACAAAACTTCTTAATTTTTAAAAAAGGTTTAAGTCCAGATGTAGCAAAATTTTAGGGATGCATCTGGAAGACCGAATAATATATGGCTGCGAGAGATGAACCATAAGGAAGGCTGAACACCGAAGAATAGATGCTTTTGAATTATGGTGTTGGAGAAGACTCTTAAGAGTCCCTTGGACCGCAAGGAGATCAAATTAGTCAATCCTAGAAGAAATCGACCCTGACTGCTCCCTGGAAGGCCAGATACTGAAGCTGAGGCTCAACTACTTTGGCCACCAAATGAGAAGGGAGCACTCACTGGAGAAGACCCTGATGCTGGGAAAGATTGAAGGTCAAAGAAGAAGGGGAAGGCAAAGGATGAGATGGTTAGACAGTGTTATCGAGGCAATGAACATGAAATTATGCAAACTTTGGAGGATGACGGAAGATAGGAGGGCCTGGTGTGATGTGGTCCATGGAGTTGCGAAGAGTCAGATTCGACTGTGCGACTGAACAACAGCAACTGAAAGAGCAATTCCAAGCAGGTCTATTCAAAATCCTACTGAGATCTATTCAATGGGACATACTCCCAGGAACCACAGAATCATAGAGTTGGAAGGGGCCATACAGACCACCTAGTCCAACCCCCTGCCCAATGCAGGACCAGCCTAAAGCATCTCTGACAAATAGTCATCCAGCCTCTTCTTGAAAGCTGCCACTGAAGGGGAGCTAACCACCTCCCTAGGCAGCTGATTCCAGCTTTGAACCACTCTGGCTGTGAATTTCCCCCCCCCCCTAATATCCAGCCGATACCTTTCTGCATGTAATTTAAATCCATTGCTTCAGGTCCCATCCTCTGCTGCCAACTGGAACAGCTCCTTGCCCTCCTCCAAATGACAACCTTTCAAATATTTAAAGAGAGCGATCATGTCCCCCCTGAATCTCCTCTTCTCCGAACTAAACATTCCCAGGGCCCTTAGCCTTTCCTCGTAGGGCTCAGTCTCCAGACCCCTGATCGTCCTCGTCACTCTCTTCTGCACCCTCTCAATTTTGCCCACATCCTCTTTGAAGTGAGGCCTCCAGAACTGCACACAGGACTCAAGATGGCGGTCTGACCAAGGCGGTATACAGAGGGGCTGTGACCTCCTGCGATTTTGATGTTCTTAGGATCGCACTGTAAATTATCTTGGTCTCTAAGGCAATGTTCCCTCTAAGCTGTGGAGTCTTGTGAGGAAAAATTCTACTTTGTGAGCTACTGGCATTAAAGTTATGAGCAAGCAATTTGGCTACTGCATAAGCTAGTTTGCTTTGGAGCCATCCTTCCTGAGTTAAGATAAAAATGTGTGAGCTGGAGGCTAAAAAACTGTGAGCTAGCTCACCCTAACTCAGCTTAGAGGGAACATTGCTCTAAGGTCCTACTGGCCTCCAACTTAGCTCATCGGGAAGAAAGCCTCACTTGACCTAGTGCTTAAAGACCAAGGAAGATGAAACAATATAAACATTTCTGGAAAGGAAGTTCCACAGGCTCAGACCTGCCAGTGATAAAGCTCCTAAATCTTGATGAATGCCTTTCTATTGGCGGGAGAGAGGCTTCCTACTCGGGCACAATAAAGCGATTGCCTTCAGGCAGGGTCCTCCCCCAAAAAGCATGCCCCCGCTGCTGTTATTTCTGTCCCTGCTAATCTACCTCATCTACTCTGCAAGCCAGTTTTCTAAACACTGGGAGTGCATTTGGGCAGGATGAATGGGTAGAGTGCCAATTTCATAATTAATGCTCAAAATTCTCCTAGTTGAACTGAAATTAAGGAGGAGTGGCGGGGCTGAGAGAAAACCCACAACAATTAAGGAACGGGGAAGGGGAAATGCGCTCGTCTTGAGAACATACAAATAAGCTCACACTGAGCTCATCTGCATAAATTACACATCATAAAATTTAGCACTTTCCCCATATATAGGGGTAGGTGAAGGATCCTGCTTTTCTATGAACGAGAAACAGGCCTGGCTTTGATCTGCCATGGCTGATCGTACAAATGAGGAACTTTCAGTACCTCGGACAGTTCCAGGCATGCTATTGGAAGCAGACAGCCGGTCCTGGCAAGATGGCAGCGAAAGGGGCAGCCCCGTCTAGAGCCCTGCGTAGCCATCAGAGCGTCAGAGACGCTTGGATTACGGCCTACACAAATAACACTCTGTTTTCCTCTCTGAAGCTCTTCCTGTCTTTTATTTCTGACTCTCTTGGCCCTGTTCCCCCTCCCCCAAGATATTTCATTTTTTTTTTTTGACAAGCAAAATGTGAAAATGGAAATGGTATGTAGAGAGAGGGAGAAAACACTTCCCCGGAACTCTCCCGTATCTCGAAAATAAAACTAAATTATTGCGGCAAATATGAACACGGATACGGAAAGGTAAACGAGATTCTTTTTTCCGTCGCAACCAAATCATGAGCATTTCTTCCTGGGGGGGGGGGAATTCAATAAATAAAAAAAAGATTGTAATATTGAAGAGTGACGAGCACCGAGACCCGAGGCTCCCCCCCATCTCTATGTACAATATAAGGTGTTTTAAAAGAACATCCAAAAACAGATAAAAAGGAAGGGGGTGCTTTAACTATATATCAATCCCCAGTCCTATATGCCACAATGATGCTGAAACTCATTGGGCTACAGACAAGTCTAAACTCTGCACCAAGAATGCCTCATACACGGCTCGGAATTACACAAAACAAACAGATTTCTACATGTGTACAGCCTCTGCCCTTCCTTTCCGCAGTCTATGGTGCCTCTTGCTACTGACATGTCCTCTCCACAGAATGAATCATCAACGAAAAGGACTCATGGAGCAATGAAAGGCGGCCTCTAAAGAGCAGTGAGTATACAGCACCAACTTCCTCATCTTCAGCATCCAATATGCTTATCCAGAGCTGGGGGGGTGGGGGCTTTGCACACGCTCGGTCTGCCGCTCCTGTGTTCCAGCCATCCGCCATTTATGTTTCCCTGTAGCTCCACCTGCCCTCATGCGGATGGCCCAGGCGAGCCCAATCGCATCAGACCTCAGAAGCTCAACAGGAGTATCCATGTTGCCCTGTTGCTGGGTGATGCGGCATAGGTTTTCCCCTCTGTTGTTTTACCAAACCCACCTTGGAACAGAAGTTTCCCCTCTGCATTGCATGCTGCTTTCACTTTCTTTGCTCATCGGAGCTGCGGTGGCTCAAGTGGTTAAGACGCTGAACTGCAGGCTGTGGAAGGTCGGTAGTTCAGCAGTTCGAGACCCAGGTGCTGCATGACGGAGTGAGCTCCCGTCTCTAGTTCCAGCTCCTGCCAACCTAGCAGTTCGAAAGCAAGAAACTGCAAGTAGATAAATAGGTACCACTTCGGTGGGAAGGTAACAGCGTCCTGTGCACCTTGGTGTTTAGTCATGCCGGCCACATGACCACGGAAACGTCTTCAGACAGCGCTGGCTCTTCGGCTTTGAAACGGAGATGAGCACCGCAACCCTAGAGTCGGATTCGACTGGCTTTCGAGCAAGGGAACCTTTACCTTTACTTACCACACTGCATGCCACTTTCACTTTCTTTGATAAACTTTCTGGATAAACATATCTATTAGGCACAAGGCATAGGTAGGAACTCTCGGTCTGGGGCAAGTAATGCTCTGTATTCTTGGTGCTTGGGGGGGACAACAGTGGGAGGGCTTCTAGTGTCCTGGCCCCACTGGTGGACCTCCTGATGGCACCTGGCCTTTTTGGCCACTGCGTGACACAGAGTGTTGGACTGGATGGGCCATTGGCCTGATCCAACATTGGCTTCTCTTATGTTCTCTTATGTTCTTCTGATCATCGGATTTTATGGTACCCTCTACACTGCATGCCACTTTCACTTTCTTTGATGATTGGGTTTTATGATACCTTCTGCATAGATTTATGGCCATTCAGGGGTGACTTCGCAGTCAGTACGTCATTGGCCCGGGGTATTTGAATGTGGTTTTGAGCTGCACCTTTCCCTCAGTGTTGAGGAAATGTGGAGTGAATGCTAAATGCAGAATCGCCCAAGCTCTCTACAGCCTCAACCTGGATGGCCCAGGCTAGCGCAACCTCATTAGATCACAGAAGCTAAGGAGGGTCGGCCCTGGTTTCTACTTGGATGTGAGACCACCAAGGAATTTCAGGGTTGCTACACAGGGGGGGGCCACGGCAAACCACCTCTGCTCATCTCTTGTCTTGAAAACCCTACGTTGGCTGCTACTTGATGATGGCACTTTCTGTCACCACCATAGCTGCCCCCACCGCCAAGGTGTCTTCCAGCTGTCGTATCCAGGGCTATTTTGGGGCAGGAACGCACAGGAACGGAGTTCCGGCTGGCTCCCAAGTTGGCCACGCCCAGCAGGAACGCATTAGCATAATAGGCCACACCCAACAGCAGAAACTCATTAGGATTGGCTACATTCGGGGTGTGTGGCCTAACATGCAAAGGAGTTCTTGCTACAAAAAAAGGCCCTGGGTTTTGACAACAAAGAAGGTAAACAGAATAACAAGCAGAAGGTGGGTGTGGCTGGATGACCACACTTCTGGTAACATGGGGGTGTGGCCTAATAGGCCAATGAGCTGTGCTGTCAGGGGTGTGGCCTAACATGCTAATGAGTTTCTGCTGTTGGGTGTGGCCTATTATGCTAATGAGTTCCTGCTGGGCTTTTTCTACCAAAAAAGCCCTGGTCGTATCTAAGATTCGGATGGCATTTCTCCTGGATCCTTTCTCTGCTGATCCCCTCCCCAGTCCTACCACCACCTGCAAAATCTTTTCCTTCTCTGCAACGTCCAAAGGATACGGATATTATGACAGCTTGGTGGATGAGTCTGACACGTTCTTTGGCGCCCAGAGAACAAAACACAAACTGTCTTGGATAACAAATCAAACACAATGAACTTCAATAAGCTTCCTCTCCTCCCTACTGTGAAATTCTAAATCTTGGCCCCTTCTGCTGCTCAGTTCTCCTGGATGTTTTATTTCCTGCCTATTGCAAGTTTTATCTCCCTGCTCTTTGATGTTTGGGGATATGAGATGTTGACTTTAGATTTGTACAATATTACTGCTGTATGTCTCTAAGTGCTGCTCTGAGCTGCCCCAAGAACCAGTTCCTTGTTGCCAAGCAAGATCTAAATGATTTTAACAAATAAATAACATGTGGCCTTGAAAGAGCAGTGGCTGATGGGTAGGTGGCTGCAGAACCCATTCTGAAACATCTTTGTCACGGGCCGAATTTCATGGGAATCTTCTGTAGTCCACATTCTGCTTTGCTTGGGGGTGTTTCTATGCAGAAGTGGCTCCCAAGGACCTTAAATAAATGTTATCCTCATAGTAAAGGTAAAGGCTTCCCTCGCTTGAAAGCCAGTCGAATCTGACTCTAGGGGGCAGTGCTCATCTCCAAGCCGAAGAGCCAGCGCTGTCCGAAGACATTTCCGTGATCATGTGGCCGGCATGACTAAACACCGAGGTGCACGGAACGCTGTTACCTTCCCACTGAAGCGGTACCTATTTATCTACTTGCAATTTCTTGCTTTTGAACTGCTAGGTTGGCAGGAGCTGGGGCCAGAGATGGGAGCTCACACTGTCATGCGGCACTCGGTTCTCACCCTCAACCGACACCCTGTGAGGTAGGCGGGGCTGAGAGAGCTCTGACTGAGAACTGCTTTTGAGAGAACAGCTCTGAGAGAACTGCAGCTTACCAAAGGTCACCCAGCAGCTTAGGGTTGCCAAGTCGTACCGTTGGAATAGCAGGAGGACTCCCGGACGTCCCCTGGACTCTCTTGGTGTGGGCGCAAAGTGCACACACCACGATCACGTCACTCAGAAGTGACATAATCGCATTGGGCACGTTGGGGGTGGGGCCACAATCATTTGAAGGAAAACCATAGAGTTTTCCCTTGGATGATAGAGTGTCCCCCTGCAATGTGCCCGATGCGATCACGTCACCTCCGGGTGATGTGTTCACACCGGGCATGTCACGCACTTTGGGGGCGGGGTCCCCCCGGGCGGCCTGATCTGTGCTGGCGGGGAACAAGCCTCCTGGGCGGGGGTTTCTCCACCCCCTGGGGGGACTTGGCAACTCTACAGCAGCTGCCTGTGGAGGAGTTTGGAATCAACCCTGGTCCTCTGCCTGGAACCCTGGAGAGCCGCTTCCAGTCTGAGTAGACAATATCAACTTTGATGGCCCGAGGGTCTGGTTCAGTAGAAGCAGGGCTATTTTTGGGCAGGAACGCACAGGAACGGAGTTCCGGCTGGCTCCCAAGTTGACCACGCCCATCAGGAACGCATTAGCATAATAGGCCACACCCAATAGCAGAAACTCATTAGGCTTGGCTACATTAGGGGTGTGTGGCCTAACATGCAAAGGAGTTCCTGCTACAAAAAAAGCCCTCGGTTTTGACAACAAACAAGGTAAACGAATAAGAAGCAAAAGGTGGGTGTGGCTGGATGACCACACTTCTGGTAACATGGGGGAGTGGCCTAATATGCCAATGAGCTCTGCCATCAGGGGTGTGGCCTAATATGCTAATGAGTTTCTGTTGTTGGGTGTGGCCTATTATGCTAAAGAGTTCCTGTTGGGCTTTTTCTACAAAAAAAAGCCCTGAGTAGAAGGCAGCTTCATACGTGCTGTCAAGTTGCAACCAACTTGCAAGACTGGGAGGCAAGGGAAGAAAGGCACAGATGAGGGGAGGAGGAGTCAGAGAGAAGCTTCCAGCTTAGACAAATAGAGGCAGCACACATATATGCAGTCTGGTTCTAGTGCAAAGGGAAATATAGCACCCCCCAGTGTCCAGGCATGCTGCGTTGCCTTTGCTCCAACACACAGGAACTCATGAACATGTGTTGTACAATCTGGCTTTAATACACAATCAGCTTTTTGCCTAGACCGCACTAGCCAGTTTGGTGTAGTGGTTACATGCACGGACTCTAATCCGGGAGAACCGGGTTTGACTCCCCACTCCTCCACTTGCAGCTGCTGGATGACCTTGGGCAAGCCATAGTTCTGTCAGAGCTGTCCTTGGAAGAGCAGTTCTCGAAAGAGCTCTCTCAGCCCCACCTACCTACCTCCCAGGGTGTCTGTTGTGGGGAGGGGGAGGGAAAGGAGTTTGTAAGCCACTCTGAGACTCCGAGTGAAGGGCGGGGCATAAATCCAGTCTCTTCTCTTCTTCTCTAGCGGCATGGATCTTTCAATCCAGGCCTCCGTGGAGAACCAGTCTTGAGGAAGATCACAGGCTGGCTTGGTTTGTTCTGTGGAGGTATTTGGAGAAATTAGGTCTGCAGTTCTCGGGCCTTTGCTGTCAGTACAAAAAGGCAAACGTTCGGTGACAGCTGACTCTACCTTTGTCTCCTGGGATGACACTTTCTCCTTCCAGCTCCCGCTAATTACCGGGGGAATTATGGCCCAAGAGCAAGCCTTCACTGCGAATTTACTGACTTGTGTCAGCTTGTCAGGACCAACACATTTTAAAAAGCTGAATTCCTTTGAATTATGGGTCGTGCCTTTACCTACTTAGAGGTGCTGCTGTGTGCCGAGAAGGGTCTAGAGACAGTGCGGAGGAGGCGATCACAGACATCTTTCTCTGAGAAAGGTTTTGTTCGGATGGGAAGACGATGGAACGGGCAACCGTGGTGGCCGTTCATACTTACTTATAAGAGGAGACCTAGGGAAGCTCACAGAAGTATTTGTTGCCTTGTTTGCTTCAAATACTCAAAAATCAAACATACCCTGCTCATAGTGCCTGGTGGTGTAGTGTTCAAGACTTGCTTGGAGGTGGTGGGGAGTGCTGTCAAGTTGCAGCCAACTTATGGTGGCCCAGTAGGGTTTTCAAAGCAAGAGGCCTATTTTTGCCATCTTCTGGACATGGAACAGGGATCGTTGAGGTGGGGTGGGGGGTATTTGTGAATTTCCTGCCTTGTGCAGGGGGTTGGGTTAGATGACTCTGGAAGTCCCTTCCAACACTATGATTCAGAGGTGGTTTGCCATTGTTGGACTCTGTGTTGCGACCCTGGACTTCCTTGGTGGTCTCCCATCTAGTCCAAACCCTACACAATGGAGGAAATGTACAGCTACCCTCCTGCCTCACTCTCCCAGAGACTCCAGCTCTTTATCCAGAGAAAGGCCAAAAAACGTCCAGGATCCCTTGGCCGATCTGGTCTGGAGGAAATTTCCTTCCTGACCCCAAAAGTGGCAATCTGCATTATATGGTGTAGTGTTCAAGACTGTCAGACTTGTATCTCAGTGTTCAAGTCGAGGCAATTTAAATCCACGGCAAAACAGCATCCAAATAACCCAGGGCAACAGCAGGCTGAAACCGGGCTGACCACTGAAGGGAGGGAATGTAATGCAGAAGGGGGGGGGGAACGGGATAAAAAGAAGGTCGAATTCTATTTTAGTGCAGAATGTGGGGGGAAAAACTGGTGTCAGCTCGCTGCCATAGAGGGTGGTATGGGGGGGGGAAGCTGCTTGGAATGTTTTAGGTTCTTTTCTCTGGCTTTCTGGGTGATGCTCCCTTATCTGTTTTAGATTCATTTTAGACCAAGCACATCGGTAGACTTCATTCACAGTCAACCATTCCTCCAGTCTCACAGCAGTTCTATAGAAGGGACAGCCAGTTTTATCCCCCCCCCAAGCTTCTCATCACTGTTCATCTCCAAAAGGAAGAAGAAGAAGAAGAAGAGATTGGATTTATACCCCGCCCTTCACTACCCAAGGGAGTCTTAGAGCGGCTGACAAACTCCTTTCCCTTCCCCTCCCCACAACAGACACCCTGTGAGGTGGGTGGGGCTGAGAGAGCTCCGAGAGAAACTGCCCTTTCAAGGAAAGCTCTGACAGAACTATGGCTTGCCCAAGGTCATCCAGCAGCTGCAAGTGGAGGAGTGGGGAATCAAACCCGGTTCTCCCAGATTAGAGTCCGCGCGCTTAACCACAACACCAAACTGGAGGAGGAAAGAGGTCAACCAAGACTACTTTCTTCATAGCCTATAACTGTACAATCTGTACAACCACTTCATGGACTGTTTCGATCGATGACTTGGACTTAAGCAAGCTTACGTAACAGGAAGTCCCACAGAGGACTTTTTTTGTGAGGGAGGGGTTGCCAAACCACTGTTTTTCTCCATGGTGTTGGTGGTGGGGAGTGCTGTGAAGTTGCAGGCAACTTATGGTGACCCAGTAGGGTTTTCAAAGCAAGAGACCTATTTTGCCATCATCTGGGCATGGAACAGGGATCATTGAGGTGGGGGGGGTATTTGTGAATTTCCTGCCTTATGCAGGGGGTTGGGTTAGAAGAAGAAGAAGAAGAAGAAGAAGAAGAAGAAGAAGAAGAAGAAGAAGAAGAAGAAGAAGAAGAAGAAGAAGAAGAAGAAGAAGAAGAAGAAGAAGAAGAAGAAGAAGAAGAAGAGAAGAGATTGGATTTATACCCCGCCCTTCACTTGGAGTCTCAGAGTGGCTTACAAACTCCTTTCCCTTTCCCTCCCCACAACAGGCACCCTGTGAGGTAGGCGGGCTGAGAGAGCTCTGGCAGAAATGGATCTTTTTCAAGGACAGCTGTGCCAGAGCTTGTGACTGACCCAAGATCACATCAGCATGTGCAAGTGGAGGAGTGGGGAATCAAACCCGGTTCTCCCGGATTAGAGTCCGCGCACTTAACCACTACACCAAACTGGAAGTCCCTTCCAACACTATGATTCAGAGGTGGTTTGCTATTGTTGGCCTCTGTGTTGTGACCCTGGACTTCCTTGGTGGTCTCCCATCTAGTCCAAACCCTACACAATGGAGGAAATGTACAGCTACCCTCCTGCCTCACTCTCCCAGAGACTCCAGCTCTTTATCCAGAGAAAGGCCAAAAAACGTCCAGGATCCCTTGGCCGATCTGGTCTGGAGGAAATTTCCTTCCTGACCCCAAAAGTGGCAATCTGCATTATACTGGGCATATAAGAAAGGGCCACCAGAGCTGAGCACTGAGTTGTCCCTTCCTGCTCCCCCTCTCACCATCTGCCTAGATTCTTGAGTCATAGAATCCACATTGATGCCAGACGGCCATCCAGGGCCGGCTCGCTAGCTAGGCAAGCTAGAGTCTCGCCTAGAGCGCAAGGCCATCATGGGGTCACCAGATTGAGTGTGGGAGGGGTGCCGGGAAGGGGGGCTGCACTTTGGAGAGGCACCGCTGCTGGCTGCTGCCGTGCGTCTGGCTCCGAATTCGAATCCCCTCCAGCGGTTAGTGGGAGACCCCCTTTAACCCTCCCCATGCTGGGAAGGTGCCCACTTTCCCTAATATGGCGTTTCCTCAGCCAGTGATCTCCGGGGGGCGCCGCCAAAAATAAAGCCGCCATCAAAAATAAAGCTGCCACCACCAGCAAGAGGTACCTGGATGCCTGGGTTCCCTGCACGATGCACCCCATTTCGGGAAGGCCCCCCTCCCTCAGGGAAAAGGTCGGATGGAGAGTTAACAGCAAGCGAGAGAATCACCCTCTTTTCATCCACCCCACAACTCTGGTCGCCACGTGCTAGATCGCAATCTGAGCCCGGAAGAGACTGTTTTGATGTGCGAGATATTCTCCCCCCCCGGGGGGGGGGGGGTTCAAAG
>NW_015162129.1:6845-24376 GCF_001447785.1 Gekko japonicus | reverse complement strand
TAGGTTTATTTAGCAGTGGATGCACCACTGTCCACTTCAAGGCAGAAGTGACCAACTCATGTCTCAGGGAGACATTGTCTCCTGGTTCCAGTCCACCATCACCTCCCCCAGCAGATTTAAGCAGCCAGAAAGGGCTATGAGCATACAAACAGGTGGTAGGTCTCAAACTTCCCATAATCCTGTCCACATCCTCAGACTGTGCAAGCTGAAAGGTATCCCACACAACTGGACTATTGGCACCCTGGAGCCGTCCAATTCTGTTGCTGCTAATGGAGAAATGAATATGAAAGATTTTATCACAAGTTGCTTAGCAAAATGATTGCAGTGGGCTGCAGAGCAGTCCACCTCCTCCTGTTGGCCAGAACCCAATAGGCCCCTGGCCTCCTGGAAGTTTTGTCAAGTCTACACTGTGTGGATGCAATGGTGACAGAAAAATATTGCTTCTTTGCCACTGTTGTTACCACCAAAGGCATGTCTCGATACTGGGGGAAATTAGCTATGAGACAGCTGAGGCCAGAAGGGTGTAAGGGATCACATACTTTTATATACCAAGGTCCACTTCAGTATGAACACTCCAGATTTAAAAAGTATTTAGTGGTTTTATTAGAGAATATCCCAGCATACAGTCATGCTAAGCAGACAAAATATACATGCAATCCAGGACTAAGGAATAAAGAGGTAATGACAGAGACTTTTAAGGAGCAGTTATAGATGTTATACTACCTGTCCAAATGTGCAGACATCTGTGTAGAAAAGAGTGCAAATGGCCAGTTTTTCATGCTAAGGAGACCCAAAGTAATGGCTTTGGGGGTGTACCCTATAGTAGGCACCCTCAGAGTGCACACTGAGATGGGGGTTGCCCACCCAGCGGTTCAAAAGCCCGTTAAAGGGTGAGTAGATGAATGGGAACCTACCCTTAGTAGGGTAGGGGCACCCCCCTCGTCCGAGGAGTGTGGTGTGCGGCGGCGGCAGCAGCAAAGGAACAACAACAATGGCAGCAACAGCGGCAGTGATGACGGATCCTGGCGGCAGAGATGAGGCGGCGCGGTGGAACATCAAGAGCCAGTGGAGCGATCCCTGGTGGCCTGCGGAGTTCCAACAGAAAGCGGCCGGCGCGAGCAGCAGAAGGTGCGGATGACGTCATCTCCCGGCGCGGCGGAGCCTATCGGACGGAGCCAAGGCCGGGAGAGACGCACTCACACACCGAGACAGCTGCCTCGCTGGAGAAGAACTGCGCCGGAGAGAGGAGCGTCCTGCCGACCGAAGGAGCCAAGGAAGCCGAAGCCGGAGACCAGAAGGAAGAGCCGCCACCACCGGGGTGCTAGGTAGGCTGACCCAACCCCTGAGAATGTGCCCATAGTTAGGGATCCATAAAAGTGATTAGCACTACAAAGTTGTAAACCGCCCAGAGACCCCCATTGGGGGGCGGGGGTTAGGGCGGTAATCGAAGGTTAAATAAATAAAAAAAAAAATTCTCCACACACACGGAAAATCCACATCATGCCTGTATGCGTGTACTTCAGTGTAAGCTGTGGGTGCTGACAGGCGGCTGCTTGGGAAGGCGCCCTGGATAGTGCCTCTGGAAGTTTGACCAGGAGATGGTCTTGCGAGATCAGACCTCCGATCCTATGCAGCCGGTGTAGCTACTGTGGAGCTCAGGTGGAGGAGAAGCCAAGGCTCAGGTTGGGGCCCTGGAAGAAAAATTCGGGGGCCAGGCCCCGTGGGCCCCACATTAGCTACGGGCCTGGGGAGAGCATAAGAGCATCTCCCCTCCTTCCCCACACAGATGTTCGTCCCATTCTGTTGACCCACGAGTTGCAGCCCGCCCAGCCCAGAGCTTGGAAGCAAAGAAAAGTCGGCCCCGGTTAGTATTTGGTTAGGAGACCACCAAGGCAGCCCAGAGCTTGGAAGCAAAGAAAAGTCGGCCCCGGTTAGTATTTGGTTGGGAGACCACCAAGGAAGTCCAGGGTTGCGACATAGTCAGGCAGTGGCAAAATACCTCTGACCGTCCCCCCCGCCGCTGATTTGCACTGCTGTGACTCAAACCCTGATGATGCTGGGGAATGGGGCCTCCATCCAATGCTCCCGCTAAGCTGTGGAGTCTTGTGAGCAAAGATTCTACTTTGTGGGCGACTGGCATTCAAGTTGTGCACAAGCAATTTGATTATTGCGTAAATATGTTTGCTCTGCAGCTGTCCTTCCTGAGCTTAGACAAATATGGGTGAGCCGGAGGCTAAAAAATGGTGAGCTAGCTCACACTAACTCAGCGTAGAGGGAACTTTGCCTCCATCCCTCACTGTCTTTGCCTTTGGAGTCACCACGGCAGCAGCTCCAGGACAGCAGCTGCCAATCATCTGTAGGGCAGTCCTGGAGGGTGGAGTAATGGTCCAAGATTGCCAGCAGCTGCCTGAGGGATGCCACTTTGACCATGACACCTCTCCATTCGGAACCCCCCCCTCGACCACCCTACACCTGATTTCTGCCCACTGCCTGAGAGATGCCCCTCGCTGTCACTTCCTGTGGCGGCAGGAAGTCCAGCAGGGGTGGCTCAGCAGCCAGGAGTAATGGTCCTAGATTGCCAGCAGCTGCCTGGGGGATGCCACTTTGACCATGACACCCCTCCACTGGGACCCCCTCCAACCACCCTACACCTGATTTCTGCCCACTGCCTGAGAGATGCCCCTCGCTGTCACTTCCTGTGATGGCAGCCAGGAGTAATGGTTCTAGATTACCAGCAACTGCCTGAGGGATGCCACTTTGAGCATGAAACCCCTCCATTGGGGCCCCTTCCAGACACCCTACAGCTGATTTCTGCTCACTGCTTGAGAGACGCCCCTCGCTGTCACTTCCTGTGGCGGCAGGAAGTCCAGCAGGGGCAGCTCAGCAGCCAGGGCTGCCCCAGCATGGGGCGCGGGGAAGCTGCACTGGGTACCCTGAGAGTAAGCCCATGCCTGGGCCTCGAGAAGTCAGGAACTCACCTATACTATCACCAGGGGTCATTTCCTGCTGGAGCGCACAGGAGTGGAGCTCCGGCAGTAAAGAGCCCAGGGGGCGGGCACATGCAACAAGCCCCACCCCCTGCTCCCAGTTGCCCTCAGTCAGAGCAAGAAGCAGCCAGGTAAGCTGCAGAGTCCCCCCCCCAGCCCCAAACAGTCCAGTGGCACCTTGAAGCCCAAGTTTTATTCAGGTCCAAGCTCTCCCTCCTCTGCGAGGACAGATCTGTGCGTTCCCCCCTCCCTCCAATAGCTAGCAATCCAAAACAGTCCAGTGGCGCCTGAACGGTGAGTGTTGCCTTCTGACACACTTCCGGTGATGTCAGGGGGTGTGGCATATGCAAATGAGTTATGCTAATGAGCTCCTGCACCTCTTTTTCTACGAAATGACCCCTGCTTCTATCATTCTGCAGAATGTATAACTCCTTCAGGAGGACCTTTTAATGCAGCCACTAAGGTTGCGTCTCACATCTGTGAAATTTAAGGCAGCTTTCGCTGTTCATGGTGTATATTATGCTGCTTTTATTACCTTGTTCTATAACTTTGTAATCCGGCTTTATTACATTGTTTATTGTGTGTAATATACCCTCGCGCCGCATTGTTCTCCAGTGTTACAGCCTTGAGGTTTTTTTAGTCCATATTATACTGTGGCTTCATTCTCCAGTTTTTAAATCTAGCTTCATTGAATTGTTGATTGTATGTACTCAGCTGTTCTTACGGCGTTGTTTTTAGTTGTGATCCACCACGAGACTCAAGGTGAAAGGCAGACTAAAAGTCAGGGGTCCACAGTCTTTTTTTTTTGGGGGGGTATTTTTTGTATTTTTTAATATGTCAATGTTTGTATGTGTGAGTGCGTGTGCACCTGGAAGTCATGGCGACCTCAGAGAGGTGGCGGAGTAAAGCCTGCCCCCGCCTCCCGACTGCTGGTATTCCTTGGAGGCAGGGCTTTTTTTGCAGAAAAAGCCCAGCAGGAACTCATTAGCATAATAGGCCACACCCAACAGCAGAAACACATTAGCATATTAGGCCACATCCCTGACAGCACAGCTCATTGGCATATTAGGCCACACCCCCGTGTTACCAGAAGTGTGGTCATCCAGCCACACTCACCTTTTGCTTCTTATTCTGTTTACCTTGTTTGTTGTTCAAACCCTGGGCTTTTTTTGTAGCAGGAACTCCTTTGCATGTTAGGCCACACACCCCTAATGTAGCCAATCCTAATGAGTTTCTGCTTTTGGGTGTGGCCTATTATGCTAATGTGTTCCTGCTGGGCGTGGCCGACTTGGAAGCCAGCCGGAACTCCGTTCCTGTGCGTTCCTGCCCAAAAATAGCCCTGCTTGGAGGTCTCCCTTCCAAGTACCTGCCAGAGTTGACCTGGCTCAGCTTCTGAGATCTGACGGGATTGGGCTTGCCTGGGCTGTCCAGGTCAGGGCTGGGGTCCCTAGCCTTTGTGAGTTTGCGGGCACCTTTGGAATTCAGGCACGGTATGGTGGGTGCAGCCACAAGATGGCTGCTGCAGGAGGCAGAGCCAGTCGCAAAATGATTGCTGCAGCTTAACTTAGGTCACACGGTGAAGATCCTTGTGCTGTGGTGGCAGCTGCTGCCAGAGCAACATTTTTTTTAAAAAAACTGTAAGCCATTTGTATCCCCGATAGCCAATCAGAAACCTGGCTGGACAAAAGCCCTACCTGGCCATGCCCACTTCCTTAAAACACTTGGCGGGCACCAGAAAAGATGTTGCTGTTTGGTGTAGCGGTTAAGTGCACGGACTCTAATCTGGGAGAACTGGGCTTGATTCCCCACTCCTCCACTTGCAGCTGCTGGATGGCCTTGGGCATACCATACTTCTGGCACAGCTGTTCTTGAAAGAGCAGTTCTGGAAAGAGCTCTCTCAGCCCCGCCTACCTCACAGGGTGTCTGTTGTGGGGAGGGGAAGGGAAAGGATCACTAATGCCGCCACTCTGAGACTCTGAGTGAAGGGCGGGGTATAAATCCAATGTCATTGTCATCATCATCTTCTTCTTCTTCCATGGTGTCCACAAGCACCACACTGGGGACCTCTACTATGTGAAGCAAACAGATGGATAATAAATAGATGGCGATAGATACTAGATAGATAGATAGATAGATAGATAGATAGATAGATAGATAGATAGATAGATAGATAGATAGATATGCCAGCTCTCCAGATATCTGCTGGAGGTGGACATCCATACTATATTAGATAGAAATATAGCCATTAAAATTAGTTCCATGATGAAAAAGTGAAAGCAACAGGAAGCCACCTCTGTGAGTCCTTGCCCTGAAAACCCTTTGGGGACACCGTAAGCCAGCTGTGGCTCGATGACCCATTGCACACAATGGCATCAGAGAAACACATGGATGCACAGCAAAAATGGTCTCACGATGACAACATGAAAAAAATATGCAGAGAAGTCTTTCCCTTCTACACAATAAAGAATCTGCCACGGTCAACAAGTATGTCAACAGCAGGAAGGCACTAACCTTAAGGACGGTTTGTTCTTGTGCTTACAAAGCAGAATGGTTAGACTGAATGTGTGGGACCATATCTTGGACTCTGAATCAGAGAAGAACTTCTGAGACAATGACCTCATCTCATAACACATCCCCTTGACCCGAATGGTCTAGGCCGATCTCATAGAATCACGGAATCACAGAATCACAGAGTTGGAAGGGGCCCTACAGGCCATCTAGTCCAACCCCCTGCCCAATGCAGGATCAGCCTAGAGGAGGGGTGTCGAACTCATTTGTTACGAGGGCCAGGTCTGACATAAATGAGACCTGGTTGGGCCGGGTCACATGTGTCATAAAATGGAATGCCAGGTAGCGGGGACTTTATAAAGGACACAAATACAAAGGGGTTTTTTAAAACTTAAATTAAAAACATGCTTAAAACATGAGCACTCTTGCAATATTTTGTTTCTTTAACCGTGTCTGATAACGGATGCCTCTTGCTCTGAATCACTGCATCAAAATGTCTTTGCTGTTGCAATCCTGCGTCTGCTGTTCAGGTGTGTGCCTGTAAGCTGCAAACCTACGATGACGCAGCAGCAACAGAACTGGAAGCAGAAGCAGAAGACAGCCAGTTCAAATGCGGGCCTGATAGGAGCTTGACACCCCTGGCTTAGAGCATGTGTTTGTCCAGCCTCTGCTTAAAGACTGCCAGGGAGGGGGAGCTCACCACCTCCCTAGGTAGCTGATTCCATCAGAAGTTAAGCAGGGTTGACCCCAGTTAGTACTTGGTTGGGAGACCACCAAGGAAGTCCAAGGGTCACTACGCAGAGGCAGGCAATGACAAACCACCTCTGAACATCTCTTGCCTTGAAAACCTTATGGGGTTGCCGTAAGTCGGCTGCAACTTGATGGCGCTTTCCATCACCGCCATAACACACCGATATGTTCCCAGCTGAGGAAATTGATGTCGTCGGGGAAATGATGCTCAGCTCGTAACACATCTGAGAGTTCCAAGCTGGGGGGAAATCTATATTCTAAGCCAGATAATTGCAGACTCTGAAAATATCGCAAGTCATGAGAAACTCGCCCCCGTTACCTTATTTCAACTGAGTTTAAAGATGATTACTTGTCTCGGGATGGGGACTTCACAGTATCTTTCAGTGCTGCCTTACCCTGATGCAATGCCAATGACTCATCCAGGCATTAGTTCGCCATCCAGCAGGTCTCACAAATGTTATCCTGTTGTACCTTAGCTCGGGAACTCCTGCCCTGAGGACTGCTTCAAAATGCCACCCTCGTCGGAAGATTGCGTTGACTCTCTGCCAATCTTCCTCCTCTTGCTCTCCGGATGTTATCCTGGCTTGTGTATTTTGGGATATTGGAATGTCTGGCCGTAAGGAGCTGCTCTTTGCTAATGCTTAGTTAATTGTGTAATGGAAAAAGCTTTTAAAACCACTAAGAGGGTGACACGACTGTTTAATTGCATGGCTTCCTAATGGACAGAGCGCGGGATTTAATATTCCGCTGTCCTTTTTCTCGGGGGGGGGGGATTATATCATCATATGGTGGGAGAGAAAAAGGGACCTGCAGAAGCATGTATTTTAAAATGGTAGTAGATCGTGTTGAAGACCATTGATATCTTTATATATATTAATGGTTATTGATAAAAGAGGCAACATCTATACTGTCAAGGCCACTATCTTACTGAAGTGAGATGGAAATGTAAAGGTCTTACCCGTATTAGAGACCGAGCTTCATTTGGGCAAAGTCAGACATGGCTGACGCGGTTTGGGACTTAAAATGGAAGAAGTCAATGTGGGGAAAAGGACTTTGATGTGGTATATGATAACAACGGCTAGAATGACTTATGCTCAGTGCTGGAAACAAGACAGAATTCCGGAAATCGGGGATTGGATAAAGAAATTACTGTTTATGGTTGAAATGGACAAAATGACAAGGAAACTTAAGAATCTTGAAGCAGCAGAATTTTATGCAGACTGGAAAGACTTCAAAGATTA
Source organism: Gekko japonicus (assembly GCF_001447785.1). Lineage (NCBI taxonomy): Eukaryota > Metazoa > Chordata > Lepidosauria > Squamata > Gekkonidae > Gekko > Gekko japonicus. The sequence goes on along the minus strand of NW_015162129.1, from coordinate 16,890 downwards.
CTTAGAGAAATACTGGGATGTAGAGGACAATTTAATTTGCTTTGACAGTTATTGAGAAGTTGATGTTATTAGAAGAAAGTTAATTATAAGCAAACAATAGGTGAAAGAAATGTTACCGGTAGATTATGACTAAAAGATAAGGGAAAATAGAGAAAGCTTAAGAAATGGTCTGGAGGTTGGAGCACTGTGGGAAGCCACGGGGGGAGACAATAATAGAAGAAAGGATGTATATTAACTAATAATATAACTTGTATTTGACTTAATAATATATCCTAATAAATTGTTTTTGGAAGAAAAAAAAGACATAGCTGACGCGGGCCTACCCAGACTGAGATCTGCACAAAAGCTGCACAAATCCTGCAATCACAAAATGTCGATCTAGGGAATGAATGGTTGTGAACGCAGATGCAGTCACTTCTGCCCAATATCCATAACCTGATAAAAATGAATTTATTTATTTATTTATGTATGTATTTATTTATTCATTGTTTGATTTATATCCCGCCCTCCCCAGAACGGGCTCAGGGCGGCTAACAATTAGGGCACAAAGCCAAGATTAAACAATTAGGGCACGAAGCCATGATTAAAACACTAAAAACAGAATAAAACAATCCAATAATACATAAAGTGCAGGTGCTCTAGATGTCAATACAGTCCTCTAGGTGTCACTTCAATCCTCAATTCCAAGATGGGTTCTGGTAAAATAAGCCCAGAACAACGGCATACATTCCGTAACAACACTGCCATCCAATATTCGTCCCAGGGCCATCTTGCACCTCAGTGGTACCCACACCATTTATGGTGGTGGTGCGATGGTGGTACAGTGGTGGCCCATGAAATCTCTCCCCTCCCCCAATCTATTTAAACTATTTGCTTGTGGCTTTCCCACCCAATTTGTGTGTGCGTGTGAAGTGTTTCTGAATCACAGACAACTTACGGTGACCCCAGCAAAAGGCTTCCAAGGCAAGTGAGAAGCAGAGGTGGTTTGCCCTGGCCTTCCTCTGCAGAGTCTGCCTTGGTGGCCTCCCATCCAAGAACCAGACCTGCTTACAGCAACCCCAGCAAAGGGGCTTTCAAGGCAAGTGAGGAGCAGAGGTAGTTTTCCCTGGCCTTCCTCTGCAGAGTTTTCCTTGGTGGTCTCCCTTCCAAGAACCAACCCCGCTTACAGCAGCCCCAGCAACGGGGCTTCCAAGGCAAGTGAGAAGCAGAGGTGGTTTGCCCTGACCTTCCTCTGCAGAGTCTTCCTTGGTGGTCTCCCATACAAGTAGTATGGTGCTCAACATGGCAAAAAACAGAACACGTGATGAGGGAAGGGAGTTGCAGCCTAGGATCTGCTTTGGGGTAGAACATAAACACCTAGTTTCTTTAAATGAAACCAAGTCCTCGGGGCCAGACGAACTGCATCCAAGGGCATTAAAAGAACTTGCAGATTTCTGAGCCCCCGTCCATTATTTTTGAGCATTCTTGGAGAACAGATAAGGTGCCAGAAGATTGGAGGTGGGCAAATGTCCCCATCTTCAAGAAGGGGAAAAGAAGGATCCAGGTAACTACCACCTGTCAGCTTGATGTCTGTACCTGGAAAAGTTTAGAACAAATCATCAGTTTGGTGTGGTGGTTAAGTGCGCAGACTCTAATCTGGGAGAACCAGGTTTGATTCCCCACTCCTCCACTTGCAGCCAGCTGGATGGCCTTGGGCAAGCCATAGTATTGTCAGCTGTTCTTGAAAGAGCAGTTCTCGAAACAGCTCTCTCAGGGCGGGGTATAAATTCCTCCTCCTCCTCCTCCTCCTCCTCCTCCTCCTCCTTCTTCTTCTTCTTCTTCTTCTTCTTCTTCTTCTTGTGAGGTTTGGTGTAGTGGTTAAGTGCGCAAACTGTAATCTGGGAGAAATGGGGTTCCCCCCACCCCCGTTTATTTATAATTTTTCACATATACATCATGTCATCGATTTACATTCTTTATGCTTGTGAGTCTTGTTTAAATACATTATCTAACCATATGTAAAACATTTTCCATCTATTTTCAAATGTTTCTTTACTCTTGCCTTGTAACCTTACACTTAATCTATCCATTTCGGCTACCGATAACACTTTGTCTATTACATCTTTTTTTGAAGGTACTTTCTCCTCTTTCCATGTTTTAGCTAGTAATATTCTCACTGCAGTAAAGAAGTATATGATTACATATTTATCTGTATTACTATATATTTCTGGAATCATATTCAATAAAGCAATCTCTGGCTTAAATGGTATTTGTATTCTCATAACGTCATTAATCTGGGAGAAACGGGTTTGATTCCCCAGTCCTCCATTCGCAGCTGCTGGATGACCTTGGGCAGGCCATAGTTCTGCCAGAGGTGTTCTTGAAAAGTGCAGTTGCTGTCAGAGCTCTCTCAGCCCCACCTACCTCACAGGGTGTCTGTTGTGGGGAGGGGAAGGGAAAGGCATTTGCAAGCCGCTCTGAGACTCCAAGTGAAGGGCATGGTATAAATCCAATCTCCTCCTCCTCCTCCTCCATCTGTTGTCAGTCCTTGAGCACTTAGAAAGAATGGCTGTGATTACTAAGAGCCAGCATGGGTTTCTCAAGAACAAGTCAATTCAGACTAACCCACTCTCTCTGTCTCTCTCTGTCTCTCTCTGTCTCTCTCTGTCTCTGTCTCTCTCTCTCTTTTGGGAAAGTTACTACCTTGCTGGATCAGGGGAATGCTGTAGACATAGTCTATCTTGATTTCAGTAAGGCTTTTTGGTAAGGTTCCGCATAATATTCTTGTTGACAAATTGGTTTGGATCCAATTGGTTTGGATCCAATTACTGTTAGGTGGATCTGTAACTGGTTGACAGATCACACCAAAAGAGTTCTTGTGAGTGGTTCCTCTTGGAGAGGAGTGGCAAATGGAGTGCCTCAAGGATCTGTCCTGGGACCTGGGTTTTCCCAATATCTTTATAAATGATTTCGATGAAGGAATAGGGGGAGTGCTTATTAAATTCGCCAATGATACTAAATTGGGAGGGGTAGAAAATACAGTTGAAGACTGAGTCAGGATACAGGATGATCTTGACGGGCTGGAAAACTGGGTAAAGCAAATAAAATGAATATCAATGGGGATAAATGTAAACTTCTGCATTTAGGTAGGAAAAATCAAATGCATAATTATAGGATGGGGAAGACTTGTCTTGGCAGTGTGAAAAGGATCTAGGGGTCTTAGTAGAACATACAGTGAACATGAGTAAGCAGTGTGATGCTGTAGCTATAAAGGCAAATGTGATTTTGGGCTGTATCAATAGAAGTATAGTGTCCAGATCATGCGAAGTGATGGTATCACCTTACTTAGCTCTGGTTAGACCTCACCTAGAGCATTGTGTTCAGTTTTGGGCACCACAATTTAAGAAGGATATAGACAAGCTGGAATGTGTCCGGAGGAGGGCAACAAAGATGGTGAGGGGTCTGGAGACCAAGTCATATGAGGAAAGGTTGAAGGAGCTGGGTATGTTTAGCTTGGTTAGGAGATGATGGAAAGGTGATATGATAACCATCTTCAAGTACTTGAATGGCTGTCATATAGAGGATGGTACAGAGTTGTTTTCTGTTGACACAGACAGTGGGACCAGAACCAACGGGCTGAAATTAAATCAGAAGAGTTTTCAGCTAGACATTAGGAAGAACTTCCTGACAGTTAGAGTGGTTCCTCAGTGGAACAGGCTTCCTCGGGAGGTAGTGGGCTCTCCTTTTTTGGAGACTGGGGTCTCCATCTGTCAGCAAAGCTGCTTCTGTGAACTTGGGCACAGGGAGGGCAGGATGGGTTGCATCAGTTCTTCAGTTTGGTGTAGTGGTTAAGTGCACGGACTCTAATCTGGGAGGACCGGGCTTGATTCCCCACTCCTCCACTTGCACCTGCTGATGTGACCTTGGGTCAATCACAAGCTCTGGCACAGCTGTTCCTGAAAGAGCAGTTTGTGTCAGAGTTCTCTCAGCCTCACCCACCTCACAGGGTGTCTGTTGTGGGGAGGGGAAGGGAAAGGAGTTTGTAAGCCGCTCTGAGACTCCAAGTGAAGGGCGGGGTATAAATCCAATCTCTTCTTCTTCTTCTTCTTCTTCTTGTGGGCCTTTCTTACACACCTTGGAAATGCTGATGACCACTTTGGGGTCAGAGACTTAAAGTGCTAGTTATCAGCTTATATGGCGATGGCGAGGTAGTAATAGTAGCTGACAGGGCTTTTTTTGTAGAAAAAGCCCAGCACGAACTCATTAGCATAATAGACCACACCCTGAAAGTACAGCTCATTAGCATATTAGGCCACACCCCATGCCTTCTCTTGTCTTGCCTGGGCACCCCGTGGCTGCATGGAGCCCGGGCAAGCCGGCCCTTGGACAGGCCGGGGAAGGCACGGGGAGGCATTTAAATGCCTCCCTGATCCTTCCAGGGGCCCCCCTGGCCCACCCACCTCAGAGTTGCTGGGGGGGGGTCACTCTCCAGGCCTTCCCCCTGTAGCCACGCACGCAGAGATTTTGGCTGTAGTGGGCATGGCCAACTATGAAGCCAGCCGGAACTCCGCTCCTGTGCGTTCCTGTCCAAAAATAGCCCTGGTAGCAGACAAACTAAAAATACTATCAGCAGTTGTTATTACAATTTGGCAAAGCACAGGCTATTGGTGGTGGCACTGGGCACAGGGTCTTAGCTGTTGGACGTGGCATCTTAACTGAAGGCCTGGTGGAAGAGCTCCGTCTTACAGGCCCTGCGGAACTGTAAGAGGTCCCTCGGGGCCCTAGTATCTTCCGGGAGCTCGTTCCAACACTTGTCTTGGAAGCTGGAGCTGCACCAGCTCCTTTCTTGTCCAGGCAGGCCAGTTGGCCATGCTCGGGCATTCACAGCAGGGCTTAGCTGGCCGCTTCTCCCATCCCAGGCCGTGCAGGGGGTCTGGAGAGAAGGGCTGCCCCCAAAGCACCAGGGATCGTCTGTACCCTTTGCTCCAGAGCTCCCCTGCCAAGAGCACCGGCATCAGCACTGGAAAAGGGGGCGGCGGGTCAAGGCCCTGCATGACGAGCCTGCTGGTTCACCAGTGACAGCCAGCAGCAGAGCACCTGAAATGCCTTGGAAAGACTGAGGGGGGACGGCATCCCTGGGGGGTGATCCATGTCGGCTCATTTGCATGTGCAGTCCCGGCAGTAGGGGGCTAGGAAGAGGACTTGGGAGGTGCTGGTGGCGATGATAAGTTCACCCCATCCCCTGCCAGCAGGTCCAATTTGCCCCTAATTCCCCCCCCCCAAAATCCTAGCTATGGGGCTGAGCAAATGTATCCTCATTTATATCCACAGTGTCACTATTGTGAGCTGCTCTCTGCAGGACTCTGGGAAGGCCACGCAACAAATCTCCTAGAGAAATTAATAAATTGAAGGGCTGCCCCCAAAGCACCAGGGATCATCTGTACCCTTTGCTCCAGAGCTCTCCTGCCAAGAGCACCGGCATCGGCACTGGAAAAGGGGGCGGCAGGTCAAGGCCCTGCATGACAAGCCTGCTGGTTGACCAGTGATAGCCAGCAGCAGAGGACCTGAAGTGCCTTGGAAAGACTGAGGGGAGACGGCATCCCTGGGGGGTGATCCATATCGGCTCATTTGCATGTGCAGGCCCAGCAGTAGAGGGCTAGGAAGAGGAAAGAGGACTTGGGAGCTGCTGGTGGCAATGATAAGTTCACCCCAGCCCCTGCCAGCAGGTCCAATTTGCCCCTAATCCCCCCCCCCCGAAAAATCCTAGCTATGGGGCTAAGCAAATGTATCCTCATTTCTATCCACAGTGTCACTACTGTGAGCTGCTCCCCGCAGGACTCTGGGGAGGCCACACAACAAATCTCCTAGAGAAATTAATAAATGATGCTAGTTGTCTATTAAACCAGAAAGTTAAACCAGACTTACAGGGTCCAGTGCAGCACAGAAAGACATTCTGGAACCCTCTCAAGAGATTCTGGACAAGAACGGAACAAGATTGTGGTTTAGAAGATGATGCATGGGGTGGAGCAGGTCGAGAAAGAAGTCCTTTTCTCCCTTTCTCACAATGCAAGAACTCGTGGGCACTCCATGAAATTGCTGAGTGGTTGGGTTAGAACGGATAAAAGGAAGTACTTCTTCACCCAAAGAGTGATTAAGACATGGAATTCACTGCCACAGGAGGTGGCAGCGGCTACAAGCATGGATGGCTTCAAGAGGGAATTGGATAAACGTATGGAGCGGAAGTCCATCCGTGGATATTAGCCACAAGGTATAGATAGGAACTCTCAGTCTGGGGCAAGGGATGCTCTGTATTCTTGGTGCTTGGGGGGGGGCAACAGTGGGAGGGCTTCGAGTGTCCTGGCCCCACTGCTGGACCTCCTGATGGCACCTGGTATTTTTGGCCACTGTGTGACACAGAGTGTTGGACTGGATGGGCCGTTGGCCCGACCCAACATTGACTTCTCTTATTCTCTTATATTCTTAAAACCAACATGCCATGCACACTTCCTTGAGAAGAAGCCCCACGGAGCACTGAGGGACTTATTTCCCAATAGATTCACGTAGGATCCAGTCACATGGCTGTTATGATCCTTTGAGCCCTACGGCTCCCACCTGCTGTCACTTAGGCCGGGTAATCTCTGTTATGAAAGAAAATGGCTGTCCTTTAAAGTCTCTGAAATGACTTTCACTGAGCTTGTCCTATTTCTCCCTCGGAGTGACAGAAGAGAACGAGGGAGCCGATTCCTGGATTCCTAGATGCTTCGGCATCCCTCATTCCTCAGTCTTAATTACCTTCTGGATTCCCCCCCCCATCTAAAATTCCACTTTCTTTTCCTCTTCCTTAGCCTCTCTCTCCCAGATCAGCAGAAGGCAATGGGGCTTTTTGTGTGAGAGAAATACTGTCCCAGCGGAGTAGCAACAGATCAACCTGCTAGCTTCCCCATGTGATCATTCCCCATCCAATTGAAGTCCGACAGAAAGGATAATGAGTGTCAAACAAAGTTTAAAAAGCAGATTTTTGAAAGAATTATCTGACCAAAAAATGGTTAAGATCAGGGCTATTTTTGGGCAGGAACGCACAGGAACGGAGTTCCGGCTGGCTCCCAAGTTGGCCACACCCAGCAGGAACGCATTAGCATAATAGGCCACACCCAACAGCAGAAACTCATTAGGATTGGCTACATTAGGGGTGTGTGGCCTAACATGCCCCCCCCCACATCTAAAATTCCACTTTCTTTTCCTCTTCCTTAGCCTCTCTCTCCCAGATCAGCAGAAGGCAACGGGGCTTTTTGCGTGAGAGAAATACTGTCCCAGCAGAGTAGCGACAGATCAACCTGCTAGCTTCCCCGTGTTACCATTCCCCATCCAATTGAAGTCGGACAGAAAGGATAATGAGTGTCAAACAAAGTTTAAGAAGCAGATTTTTGAAAGAATTATCTGACCAAAAAAAGGGTTAAGATTAGGCTGAGCTTTGCGGTGAGATGGATTAAAGAGACTTTCTCTGCTTTGTCCTTTGATCTCTCCCTTGGTGCCACAAAGATCTTCGGGGTCAGCGATGCAGAGGGTTACCACTGCTCCAAACAGCTCTTGGGTTCTGCAGTCATGGATTATGCACTGGGGTGAAAAAAAACTGAACAGGTCTACTGTGGCAACTTTGAAGCTTGCCAGCCTCCCAGTTGGACTGATGCGCCATCCCAGCACATGTGGCCTATCTTATTGTCAGCAAGCTGCCATTAAGGTTTCTGGTTCCCTTCCCCCTTTGCTTTTCTGTTCTCAGTTTTACATGCTTCTTTGGTAGGTGCCTGCAACTTCTCAAGGTTATCCAGCTGGTGTGGGGGAATGTGGCTCTGTTATCTGTTTGCTCGTTAGGATCTGTTTTGAGAAAGGCAAACCGTTACGTTCTCATGTATTTACCTGCCTGTGTGCTCCTTCTTCGCGCCGGCGGGAATGGGATCCATTGGTTACAACTTGGTTCAAAGTTCCTTTATTACGTTGCCCTGTAGGACATGTGTCCATTCCTAACAATTCTATCGTTCCTGCTTCTTTCAAACGCTTTGGAATAAATTTTGCTTTATCCTTTAAACGTGGATTTATTTCTGAGTCATTGAAGATTCAACACTTATTAGGCAACTTGGGAGGTATGTGTGTGTGTGGGGGGGGAGAAATCACACTTGGTTTGGGGTATATCTGAAGAAGTGAGCAGGGACTCATGAAAGCCCATACCCTGCCATAAAGGTTAGTTGAGAGCCAGTTTGGTGTAGTGGTTAAAATGTGCGGACTCTAATCTGGGAGAACCCGGTTGGATTCCCGACTCCTCCACTTGCAGCTGCTGGATGACCTTGGGCAAGCCATAGTTCTGTCAGAGCTGTCCTTGAAAAAGAGCAGTTTCTGTCAAGAGCTCTCTCAGCCCCGCCTACCTCACAGGGTGTCTGTTGTGGGGAGGGGGAGGGAAAGGAGTGTGTAAGCCGCTCTGAGACTCCAAGTGAAGGGTGGGTTATAAATCCAATCTCCTCCTCCTCCTCCTCCTCCTTCTAGTTTTTAAGGTGCTACTGGACTCTTGCTCTTCTCTACTGCTGCAGACAAACACAGCTAACCATCTTGGTTTAGGGTAGTATTGGTTTTCTGCTTCGTTTTTTCCATGAGTGAGAAGACGGTATCTTATAAGGGAGTGGGTTGCATGCTATGAAGCTGTCTGTCAAAATGAGAGAGAGAGAGAGAGAGAGAGAGAGAGAGAGAGAAATGTATCCAGTCCAGACAAGTCCAGAGACAAACGTCGAGCTTTGCTCCAAGAGACAATGGACTATGCGGATCCTAGCCCGCTCAAATCAGGGGGCTAGGTTACTGGCCGAGAGCCTATGGGACTCTCGGCCACTGTAAATAACCCATAGGGAAGTAGAGGTGTGTTTTGGGTGGCGGTTTCTCGGGGGATATAAGCCAGCCTGCGAGCCGGCCAAAGTCGTCTTGTTCCGGATAGAATAAAGTACGCTTTGCTGAAATCACTCTTCGTCTGTGTACTTTTGAGAGAGAGAGAGAGAGAGCGCGCACTTTGGCTTCTGTATGGTGTGACTTTGCTGATTTATTTCATTTCTGGCCAGTCTCATCCCAGAAGGTTTGCGCGAGTGAAAAGTAGGTTAAAGAAGCGCTGCTGGGTTCCTCTCAGAGAATGGGTCTGCAAATTGAAATTGCCCTGCTCATGCTGCCCGGTTCTACTCAAACGGAGCACCTGATAGGCTCTCCTCTTGAAAAGGCTTGAGTTTTTGGTTCGTAATTTCAAAATGAGCAGCATTGTGAGTGGCTTTGCAGCTGTGTCACTGGCAGCGCTTGCCATCCTGTTGGCAGCCGTTTGGTAGCCGCTGTTGTCACATGCTTGGAACTTACTGGATCGCTGTCAGCTTGGGAGACTGTGGAAACTCCAGTTCCCATCAACTCAGACAGGAAGTCAGGCTGAGGGAAGGATGGGAGGGGTCGTGAAGAGGAAACATAGGCCCTGGTAAGAACCTATCCCCTGAAAGTCCCAAAGTGAAAAGTGAAACAGAAAGCAAAGGTTTAAGGAATCATGTTAAAATAACTATTCCATACAATAAGGGAATAAGGGAGCACTACGGTCAGGGTCCCAAGGATGCCAGGCTGGCCACAACCAGGGCCAGGGCTTTTTCAGTGGTGGCTCCATACTGGTGCAATGAGCTCCCACAGGGCTTTTTTTGTAGATAAAGCCCAGCAGGAACTCATTAGCATAATAGGCCACACCCAACAACAGAAACTCATTAGCATATTAGGCCACACCCCTGACAGCACAGCTCATTGACATATTAGGCCACACCCCCATGTTACCAGAAGTATGGTCATCCAGCCACACCCACCTTTTGCTTCTTATTCTGTTTACCTTGTTTGTTGTCAAAACCCAGGGCTTTTTTTGTAGCAGGAACTCCTTTGCATGTTAGGCCACACACCCCTAATGTAGCCAATCCTAATGAGTTTCTGCTGTTGGGTGTGGCCTATAATGCTAATGAGTTCCTGCTGGGCGTGGCCAACTTAGAAGCCAGCCGGAACTCCGTTCCTGTGCATT
>NW_015162129.1:6164-6835 GCF_001447785.1 Gekko japonicus | reverse complement strand
AAAATAGCCCTGAGCTCCCAGAAGAGATCAGGGCCCTGTGGGACCTTTTACAGTTCTGCAGGGCCTGTAAGACGGAGCTCTTCCACCAGGCCTTCAACTTCATCGTCAACAACAACTGAAATTTATAGAGCCCTGGTTCTTGGTTTGCTATTGACAGCCTGTGCCTGCCGATTATATCTGGGAAAGATCAGTGAGCTGAACATCGAGATAATATATTGAATGTACTCATATGGTAACACCATCGCTACGAGATTAAAGCAACACTGCTAGCACTTTAGGATACTGCACTGTTTTTTAATGAACTGTTTTTAGATGTTTTTATGGTAATTTAATTGTTATCTACATGTATACTTTCATGTAAGCTGCCTTGAACCTGCCTTGGCAGGGAGGGCGGGGTATAAATTTGGGAAAATTCACCACTGCCCACCCTGGCAATCACCATATCTTATATGTTACTAGAAGTCTCCTCTGTAAGCAAACTACCCGGCAACGGCAGCAGCAAATTAGAGAAAGCCACATCCTTCTCCAGCCCTGAATCCTCAAATATTTGAATCTAAGAGTGCAGAAGATGCCACACCATAGGACCATGAGGCACGAGACAATTATTGTGTGGTGCTGCATTTCTCGTCCATGTGGTCTGTGTTGTTTTGACAGCAGATCTGGAGCTTTGT
>NW_015162129.1:1027-6121 GCF_001447785.1 Gekko japonicus | reverse complement strand
GCTTTAGTTAGGTCCTGAAACCAAAGCGGAAATAACTTAAGTCTTGGGTTATTTGACTGCACTGAGTTTTGCCCTGAATCTTTTGTACATGAACAGTTTGGAGGGAGTTCCTTCGGCTGTCTGCCATTCCAGCAGAACAACGTGGAGGCCATGACTTCTGTGTAGGCATGCGGCAGTGCTGCTATATTTATTTTTATCTGCTGGGACTCATTTTAAGGGTTCTCAGGGTTGTTTGATGCTGGTACCCTTACTCATTTTATGTATTGTGATTGGCTTCTAAATGATGGTTTTAAACTTTGAACTCTGCGTTGAGACACTTATAGAAGGAAGAAGAAGAAGAAGAGGAAAAAGAAGAAGAGGAGGAGGAGGAGGAGGAAGAAGATGATGATGATATTGGATTTATACCCTGCCCTTCACTCGGATTCTCAGAGCGGCTTACAAACTCCTTTCCCTTCCCCTCCCCACAACAGACACCCTGTGAGGTAGCTGGGGCTGAGAGAGCTCTGACAGATACTGCCCTTTCAAGAACAGCTCTGACAGAACTATGGCTTGCTCAAGGTCATCCATCAGCTGCAAGTGGAGGAGTGGGGAATCAAACCCAGTTCTCCCAGATTAGAGTCCGTGCACTTAACCACTAAACCAAACTGGGAGGGAGGGAGGGGCTGAGTCTTCACCTTTGAACCAAAGCACTCTGAGGAAATCACATGGCCGTTTCTCCTCCATTTCTTGTTAGGAGCTCACTGGCCAGAGATCAGCTTCAGAGGCTGACGATCCATCTCACGCCACAGGATTGAGATTTTTTTAGAGTGTACTCCGATCAACTCCTTTAACTCTTCGAAAGACCTCTGGGAAGGCTTTTTAAAATGTTCGCTTTGAAAACATCTGTGTTCTCTCAATGTTGCTAAGCTCCCGTGAACATTTTTTGGGGGTGGATTACACCAATCTCGACCCCCACGTAGTGTGCGATTGGATATATAATCATGATTGGAGACACAGCCTTTTGAATAGTGCTGACTCATTTGTCCAAGTGGCTGTGCCGATTGTGGGCAAAACAAGATGTTTTAATCGGAAAGGAACGCGTTGGCTTCCCAGAGCAATCAGCTCCTGCTTTTGAATCAAGGTTCTATTTAGATTGAGGCTTGCGAGTTCATTCTGTTCAGCCAAAAATGTCTAAGGAATATGGGCTACTCATGGATACCCTAACCCAGTTCCAGTGCAAGTCAACCTAATCCAAAGTGCCACATGAAATGAACACACCACAGAAAGTCTTCCTGGATGGCTCCTGGGGCCACATTGCTCCTTTCACTTTGTTAAAGAGAGAAGATGGGGATGACATTCATAGAGAAGCACTCCAGCTCTTCTATCCCCAAGATCTGTTCCTGAGATGCCCAAGGGGCTTTGGCTCAGTGAAAAAGCCTCTGCTTTGAATGCGGAAGGTCCCAGGTTCAATCCCTGCCATGTCCAGTTAAAAGGACCAGGTTGTACTTGATGTGAAAGACCTTCACCTGAGACCCTGGAGAGCTGCTGCCAGTCTGAGTTGACAATACTCACCTTGATGGACAAAGAGTCTGATTCAGTATAAGGCAGCTTCGACATACCTCAGTCATTATCACATTCTGCATCCACTGCCTGCCTTGAATATCAAAGCCATCACTCATTGGTGGTAGCCAGCAGCACCTTCTGAACCTCTGATGCACCACCAACCTAGGAAGTCCCTAGGTGTGGGCGTCAACATGGCAAATGGGGTTCAATGTGGCCAAGTGCAAGGTGATGCACATTGGAGCCAAAAATCCTCAATATAAATATTATCTGAAGAAGCGTGCGTGCACAGGGAAGCCTATACCCAGAAGTAAACTTTGTTGGTCTTAAAGGTGCCACTGGATTCATACTTTGTTTTGTTAACCACAGTTAGTCTTAAATACGGTTCTGCATTCTGTACAAACATGGACATCGTAGCTTACTCCTGGCTAGGGACATATGAACACCTGCCAGTTTGGCTCATGCTCTGTTCACTGATCACAAGCAGGGACGATTTTTCGAGGACTGGTTCAGTAAGTCATCAATCTGTTTGCCGGTATTCAACATGTTGCTTCACTGTATTTATTCCTAGCCATGCATTGCGACTGAGGGGTGACATGATTGAGGTTTATAAGATTATGCATGGGAAAGAGCAGGTAGAGAAAGAGGTACTTTTCTCCCTTTCTCACAATACAAGAACTCGTGGGCACTCCATGAAATTGCTGAGCGGTCGGGTTAGAACGGATAAGAGGAAGTACTTCTTCACCCAAAGAGTGATTAACACTTGGAATTCACTGCCACAGGAAGTGGTGGCGGCTACAAGCATGGACGGCTTCAAAAGGGAATTAGATAAGCATATGGAGCAGAGGTCCATCAGTGGCTATTAGCCACAAGGTATAGATAGGGACTCTGGGGCAAGTAATGTTCTGTCTTCTTGGTGCTTGGGGGGGGGGGGTCAACAATGGGAGGGCTTCTAATGTCCTGGCCCCACTGGTGGACCTCCTGATGGCACTGGTATTTCTGGCCACTGTGTGACAGAGTGTTGGACTAGATGGGCCTTTGACCTGATCCAACATTGGCGTCTCTTATGTTCTTATGTTCTTAATAATAAATACAAAGTGAAAAAAGTTTGGAACAGTAATCTCAGAATTTATTTTTTTATTTTTTTCAATAATACTCATTCATCGCTAGCGACATAATTTAAATACTGAACCAACCACAGCCCTATCCTTTTATACATTAAACGTAAATAATATAATTATTTACCCTTTAAGTAATATTTTCAGCCATTTATACAATTTCAACCAAGTCTCTTCAAGTTCTTGTCTTTCTTACCTTTTAAAATATTTGTTAATCTATTCATTTCTACTACATTTAGCAACTTATACACAAACTCATCTTTACCCGGTATAGAATCTACTTTCAAGTATTTCGCAAACACTATTCTAGCGGCGGTCACACAGTGTAATATAATTATTTTACCACTTTTCACAAAAACCTCTGGAATTAAGTTCAAAAGCAACAGTTCTGGTTTAAAAGGTATCGGGGCTCATATAATATCTTGTATCATTATTTGAATCATTTCCCAAAAAGATTGGGCTTTAGCACACGACCACCACATGTGGTAGTAAGATCCAACATTTTGCTTACAATTCCAACAAATGTTTGTAAATGACACCTTAATTTTTGCTATCTTTGCTGGATATAAATACCATCTATTTACTACTTTATATATGTTTTCTTTAAATGACATAGATCTGGTAACTTTAATATTAGTTTTCCAAATCGTAATCCCCTTCTGAGCCTCTCGAGGAGTTGGCACCCAGAGGAAGGCCCGAGGGGCTGTGCAGTGTCCGAGTGGATTGAAGGCTTAACTAGGGCTAAGCTGGGCTATTCAGGCCGCTTAGGACATCATAGTCCTGGGATTTTCCCACCTGTGGTCTTAGAGGGCTCAGCTACGAAGGGGCAGCAGGAGAGAGTGCCAGTTTTCACCTCCGGTACTCCCACCAGGATGCGGTCGTGCAGGGCTTTTTAAAGTGCAATCCGTTTGACAGATGTCTGATTAAATGTATGAGACTGTAAGAAACACCTGTGTTTTCCCCGCCACAGTATACAGCATGTCACAGCGAGGATCACATCAGTTGCTCGCGGACGCAGTTGTTTGTCTTTTAGGAACTGTCGCCTGCTTATGATATCCAATACGATACTTATCGCCAAAAAGGGAACTCGCGTGGGCGGGCAGCGATCTTCTCCCCCTCCTCCATTTCTCCTTCTAAACTTCCCTTAATCTCCCCACAAGCACAGATGAGCCGCCTCTTCTCAGCGGCTCTTCCAAATATTTATCACACCTCTCCTGGTTAATCCTTCGCGCCCAATATCCTCCCGAAAACAAAAAGGTCTAATTGTCTTGATTTAAATGAGGATGATTGGGGAAAGCCAATGAGACATGAAACAAAACACATTAGTGTGCCCCGGTGCGCCCTGGCTGGGGACGTCGGAGACAAAAGCCAAGCTCCCCCTTGGATTCGATTAATGAAAGCCGTGCAAGCCCCAGGGGAGAGAGCTTCATGGGCAGCCCCCAACTGAGGCCAAGTCGGATCCTCAATTGTGACAGATTTTCAGCTCTTTAGGATGGATTGATCTGGATCCTGCAGGGAGGGCTGGGAACTGAGAGGTGGCTTCTCTGAAACGGGAGGTCCTTGTTTGCTGGCTGACTGCTTTCTTCCAGCTATTGCTGATGTCCAACTGAACTGGCCCACCAACTTATAGGATGACCACCATAACGTTTTGGGTGATAGTGAGATATTGAAAAAATGGTATTTAGCAGAGATAAAACAGTCCAGCAGAGCCAGAGTAAAATAATTCAGACTGAGAGTCCATGTGTGATTAAAATATAAAGTTTTTACTAAATTCTAGCATAGGAAGGGTAACTGGGATGAAAATAACAACAGAGCATAATCGGCTACATCCTTACTCTACAAAGACAAAACTAGAAGAGAGAAATTATGGCTGCTCTTCTTCATCTTCAGAACACCAAACAAAGATGGGAAGCCATAAAATGGTAATACACAATACTTTAGTCCCAGTCAAATTCCTAGATCAGGGAGAAAATTCCAGGGCTTTCTACATCTAAAGAACATTGGTTACATGAGAAACATGTGACTTTCTGTGAGTAACATAGGGGAATTTCAGACAGGCGATAGATTCCGGAAGGGAACCGGTTCTCAAACAGGTTCTGGTCTGTCATTTCAGACAGAACCAGTTTGAAAACCGGTTCCCTTCCGGAATCTATTTGCCATTTCATACACAAACGCTTCAGTCCCGTTTAGGAACCGGGACTGAAGCGTTTTACCTGTCATCCACTCCCAAGTGGTCTCCAGTGCCCTCTCCCGGTTCCGATATGCTTTTTCCCCACCTTTTTTCGCCCGCGCAGGCGATCTCCAGCTGTTTTTTAATTTTTGAACGTTTGATTTATAGCGTTATAGCGCTATAGCGCTATAATGGTATAACGGAATAGCATCATATCAATCCCATTGGAATGCATGGAGTGTTTTGTTATACTGCTATAGCGCTATA
>NW_015162129.1:0-1013 GCF_001447785.1 Gekko japonicus | reverse complement strand
CCTGTACCGGTTCACTTCAAAACGGATGATTGCCGGCTTGAAACCAGGTGAAACTGGGTAATGTGAAATTCCCCATAAACAAACATTTAATCCCAGATATACTGAGTGTTTGTTTTCAACTTGTAATACCCAACATAACCCCTCCTGGCTGCTGTTAACTGTTATGGCAGGCTCTTGGGATGGATCTCCCAACTGCATCATTCTCATTCGTCTGGGTTAGCAAATGAACACTTGAGGAGGTTCAGGCTCTGGCTCAGTGACAGAGCTCTTGTTTTGCATGCAAAAGGTCCCAGGTTTGATCCCAGGAATCTCCAGCTAAAGAAGAAGAAGAAGAGATTGGATTTATAGCCCACCCTTCACTATCCAAAGGAGTCTCAGAGCGGCTTACAATCTCCTTTCACTTCCCCTCCCCGCAACGGAGTCCCTGTGAGGTAGGTGGGGCTGAGAGAGCTCTTTTGAGAACTGCTCATGATAGAACAGCTCTGAAAGAACTTGTAACTGACCCAAGGTCATACCAGCAGCTGCATGTGAAGGGGCGGGGAGTCAGACCTGGTTCTCCCAGATAAGAGTCTGTGCTCTTAAACCACTACACCAAACTGGACCTCTAAAAGGATCTGGTAGTGGCTGGTAATGTGAAAGACCTGTCCCTGGGACCCTACAGAGCTGCTGCCAGTCTGAGTAGACAATGCTGACCTCGATGGACCAAGAGTCTAAGTCAGTTTCATGTGTTCATCTGTATTCATGAATTCAGAATGAGGATATTCAAGCTGAATCAAAATTTGGTCTCAACCCTCCTTTTCAATGGTGGTGGAACGTGCCATCAAGTCACGGCCGATTTAAGGCAACCCAGTAGGGTTTTCAAGGCAAGAGATGTTCAGAGGTGGTTGGCCAATGCCTGCCTCTGTGACATGACCCTGGACTTCCTTGTTGGTCTCCCATCCAAATACTAAAGAGGGCCAACACTGCTGAACTTCTGGAATCGGTTGAGATCAGGCTAGCCTGGGTTGTCCAGG
>NW_015162128.1:46649-48822 GCF_001447785.1 Gekko japonicus | reverse complement strand
TTTCCTGGAGAAGTTGGCATAACATATTGTACAACAACAGCAACACAGGAAGCATGAGTGACTCATGTTTCTTCTTTTTATGCTTCTGACATTTGCACAAAAGGGAGAGCTTTGTGTTCTACTGATATAAGAGCAGTGTGTGTATTTCCCTGGTAGGGAGGTAAGAAACTCACCGAGAAGGCCTGTTCCAAAACAAAGGACTAGACATTTTGTATGGCCTTAAGATTTCAGTTGATGGAACTTTAGGGTTTCAGAGCCAAAACAAGTATGGGAGTCTCTGGCTTGTTCAACCCTGACTGATGCCCTTATCTTTTGTGTTATATTACATGCAAAAGATTAAAAGTGGTTGTGACACAGCAACTGAAAAGAAGAGGGCCGCTTCCTACTGTTTCCCTTTTATTCTCCAGAGAGGCTGAGTTTTGGACTTTGTTACTCTGAATAGCCATGAGGGAGGGAGTAATCACTTTGTATACAGTTGATACATGGTGTACATGGTGGCTAGCAACTGGATCCTGTGTTTCAAATGCACAAGTGGAAAGTCTCAATTTTCGTCTCCAAGTAGTCTTCCTGGAATGGATAAGTGTTGTGGTTTCATTTTGGTATTTTGCCAGTTATTCCTTTGGATGGTTTAATGGCCCTGAGAATTTTTGTCAGTTGTCAGCATGACAACTACCAGATTACTTGATCTCTCTCTCTCTCTCTCTCTTGTCTCTTGCACTCTACAGAAGGGCCATTCACAGCATTAATGTCATGAACCATTTTGCCCCCTTTTTCTCAAATGAGGCATACAGTATTGGCCAGGACTGGAGAGTCTCTGGCCAATTGGGAGAGGGCAAGCTGTTGCTTTATAGAGGAGTTACTCCTCTCCCAAACAGCTTTTTGTTGCTGCAGCTGGCCAACCCACCTTCTCATGGAACAGTACATGATCGGCCACTCACTTTTATATGGCCAAGGAGGAATTTGATTGGATTTTGGGAAAATCTTTTTTAAAAACAATATATTTATTAGGTTTTTAAGCATGATAAAACATACATATTGACACAAACACAAATGACAACATATACATGGATTAGGATTTAAATTTGATATCATAACACAGTCAAGCCCAGAAAAAATAACAGGCGTACGCTTCTTGTTCCATAACATCTACTAACTCCTATATCGCGGTATTTTTTTTGAATACTTTTTATTATTTTCCACACCTTTAAACATCACGCATCTACACACCACCACCACACACACCCTATATATAACAGAAAACCAAACATTTCCCCTTTCCAACCACATAAAGCCTCACATCAATCAAATAACGTACTTCACTAGAAATTCATTTCTTATTCTCAACCTTACTAACAATTTATATCAAGTACTGTAGCCCAGTTTGCATTACCTTTAGAACATATACCCTATCTTAACTAAATTTCACGCTCTAACTAACCCTATAACCCATACTAAATAATTTTATATTTTATCTACTGCTGGATTAACTATAAACATACATTTCCTATAAATCATCCTCATTTATAAACATACAATTCCTATGGGTCTACCCCTTTAACACTGTAATCTAATCTTACAGATTTGTAACTAATTAATCATAGTTTGTTATTAATACGAGACCTTTCTGAGACCTATGCACACAAATAAATTTTTGCACAAATAATTAAATATGAATCCCTACAACAGACTTATCATATTGTTTTTTCAAATATCCTCCTTTGGTTATCAATTTATTCATCATATTACCCCTTTTTAAATATTTTCCCCCAACAATCTTCTTACAATTTTTAATTTAATAAAAAATAGCCTCACCATACTGGCAGAAATAATAATAATAATAGAGTGGAACAAACATAAATTAAACCGTTTACATAAACATAATCAAGGTCATTAATCCATTTTATCAGGTATGAAATGTAACCATTAATCTATCTTTTATAAAGTTTATTTTTCCTTCTAAGCATCTGCAACCTGGTTTTCAGCCAGAGCTTATCTGCATGTCTTTGGTCTTTCAGCCTTTTTTGGCTACCAGAACTATTCTCTTTCTCCTTCAGCCGATCTGCTTTTCTTTTATTGTTGGACTCTTTAAACTTCCATGTCCGTCTCTTTCTCCATTTAATCCTTCTGTCTCTTTCTCTTGCAGCCTTCGATATTCTTTTATTGTAACTTAACA
>NW_015162128.1:13950-46338 GCF_001447785.1 Gekko japonicus | reverse complement strand
CTCTACTTTTCTCAAAATTTCTGCACATGCCTGTTTACATCCCTCTTTAACTGCTTCTTTCAAAATAGTAAGAAACTGTTCAACATTCAAGTTGCACAACACCACATTCTTGTCTGTCTCCTCCATTACCATCTCTCCCTGCATTTTCAACCCCTTACTCAATTCAGCAGTCAGTTTTCAAAAACATAAAGTTCTCCTTCGTTACAAATTGTTCATCAATCCTTTTCTTCTGTTTATATCCTTTTTACTAAGACCCAGTCCACCAAAAATACGAAGGTATTAGAGCTCCAATTCTTCTCCCCTCCGAATAGCAGCACAACTTTAAGTCCCTTTATTTTCTCGGCCGTGTCTCACCCATACTGTGGACTTTCCATTTGGGGATTTTACTTATATTTTGACTCACATTTTCTTTCGGTTCTATGATGCCGTGTTGGATTTCCACCTCATGTTGATTAAAAACAAGTCCGGATGGCTGCAGCTTGTCCGAGCATGGCGGATGCCATGTTCTTCCCCTCAAACGGTCCCGCTTCAGGGCTGTTCCCGGTCACCCCCCCCCCGCATGCCAAAAAATGGGGAGGGCCAGGAAAGATGCCCCATGCTCCAGCCCTCTCTTCGGGAGGACTGGCCTAGCTCTCCCGACTCTCAGGAGGCTCAGAAAGAGCCGTAGAAGTTCGGGCGGGACGGAGCAAAGCCCCACTCCACCCATACGCTGTGCCGCTATCCTCCTTCTCTGTTACCTGCTCTTCTCTATACCGCAGTATTTAAAATATTTCACAATTGAGTACACATTACTATTAGAACTACTTTTAAAAATTTAACTACACAAGTTTTTAACTGCGTAATTTGATCAAATTAATTTTTGTAATTATTTATACTCAATAGTAGCTCCTTAACTTCCTAGCTCCATAACACAATCAAGCAGTGACATAAGAAAGATTATATATTTTCCATTTTTACAATAGACAGACCCATTTCACAAACACACCTTTTTTACTATCACCACCCCTTAGAATTTAGAGGTCCTAAAATTACTTCATTTTCTCAAGGCAAGCATTTCTTAACTGCTCAAACCATTACATTATTCTTTACTATTTAGTCTTAATAATGTTTTTCCACTATCCCATTATAACCGAAACTTAAGGGTCAGATTTTTCCAGTTAAGCATATATCTACCAAAAAACCCAAACCAAAACAAAAACATACTTTCCACACAAAATTAAACATGCCTTTATTACCCCTTAGGATTTAGAGAATATAAAACTACTTCATTCTCCCAGGGCCAGCATTTCTTGACTGCTACTATTTAATAAGCTTAACTACTATTTTTAAATTTAATAAATACTATTCCACATCCAATTCTATTACCACTTAACTTTAAAGATTTAACTTATCACTAACTTACTCTATATTTTCACAATCTCATTATAACAAAAACATAAGGGTCAGAATTTTCTAGCTAGACATATATCAACCAAAAAAAACCCAAACATTTCTCACTGCTCATAAAGTTTAATCTTTTTCCTATGAATCCGCAGTCTACTCTTTTGAAGCAGCATGTCCCCATGTCTTTTTTCTTTGTATAAGTGAAAATTTTTCCCCTAGCCGCCTCCTCCTAACTTTCAACTATTGTATCTCCAGATTTTTGTTGTTCCTTTTCCATTTCCAAACATGTTGTTTTTTTTCCTCTTTTCAAGTTTCTTTTCCCTATAAAAATAGGCCTTTGCTCATTTCTTTTTGATGTCTTTAGTTCTAAGTAGGAAAGCTTCGTTAGTTTCTTTCCCTCTACTTTAATTGATATGTTGAGACTTAGGGCACTCCTCCACTTAATAATATCCTATGGTCTCTACAACCCTCTAGACGCTTCCTCTTTCTTTATTTCCAGCCGTGGGTTGTATGTCATGTCCATTACGTTTTTACAAGCCTCTTCTTTAATTAGTGTGGGTTGCTGTTCAATGCACTCTTCAATTTGGTAACATCCCGTGACCTCCATGGTCCTCCGAGTACACTGACTCAACTTTCCCTCTTTCTTTATTTCCAATTATGGATTATATGTTGTTTGTAGTAAGTTTGTGCAGGCTTTTTCAAAGCCGTTCTGAATTTGCACCCTTAAAATTTCCAAGAATTGCTCCACAGACAGTTCTCTCACGAGCATATTCTCATCCATTTGTATTAACGATGCCATCATAATTACTCAGTTCAATTCGATTCACTCAAATTCATATATCCCTTCAGAATGCATAATCCCCCCCCCCCGTCTTATCCTTTAGCCAAATATGTCTTTACCAAAGAAAGGAAAAAAATTCTCCAAAATTACAAATACTCCCATAACATTCAAAACACTCTCAAATATCTTCTGGCTGCTAATTTTCTCCCTTTTGAGCAAATAAGTTTGAGGTAATGTCTCCGCCGATCTTCTCTATTTCAATATTAGAAGTATGTGTACTCACAAGTTCACTTCTAGGGCTTCTCTTCTGTGTTACTGCTGTATTCCAAATATAGTTTAAAAAGGAAGGTCGCAGCTCGACGCACACATGGAAACCATGTTGTGTTCCACCCACCGCTCCTGCTTCAGGACAGAAAAGACTACAGCCCCACGCTTGCCTGGCACGGGAGGAGTCAAAACAAGTCCTCTGCACTGGTCTCCTCTCCAGAGATACCGACGAAGCACCTCCTGCACCAGGGGGGCTCCAAAAAGAGTGAGAAGGGGATTGGGCAGCCCGGGAGTGCCCCGAAAGCCGCCCATCACTGCGCCATACCGGAACCGGATCTTCTTATCGGGAAAATCTTTTTTCACCTGCCTTGCAATGTCCTGGAATGAAGCATGGTCATAGACTGTTAGGCCACAGCTAGTTGGCAGGATTAGGTGGGGTTGGTCAAGTTAGATAGGGAGAATTAGCAAACACCCTGAGGCATATGCCATTGGTGGAGGGTGTGCCTGGAAAAGGCCGCCATACACCTTATGGCTGGGTAGGGTGGGAAGGAGCACCTTTGGTGTTGTGAAGCCTCTTTCCAAACCTGGTAGGGGCCTTCTGGAGGGGAATGAGTCTGGGCGCCCTTTAGCACATAGTGCATGTACAGGCAAGGATAAATAAGGGCAGTGGCTGCATAGGCCAAGTCTGGCATAGGGATGCCAGCCTCCATGTGGGACCTGGGGATTCCCCAGAATTACAGCCCTTCTCCAGACTACAGAGATCAGTTCTCCTGGAGAAAATGAATGCTTGGGAGAGTAGTCTCAACGGCATTGTATCCCACTGAGGACTCTATCCTCCCCAGGCTCCATCCTTAAATCTCCAGTGGTTTCTCAACTTGGATCTAGCAATCCAACCCCCCTCCATCCTCCACCAGTGGCCAGGGGAAACCTGGCAACCCTAGTCTGGTATCAGGGTAGACCTTCCCCACACAGATAGCCACAGCTGGCTGCCTAGATCAACCCACCCTTGGGATAGTTAGCTTGTAGTGCTAAGCAAGGATATTGATCAGCAATTTAAATAAATGTAAATAGTTGAACCCATGCATTGGTCGTGTCTTCACTGGAGGGTGCCGGGGCAAGTTACGAGAGTCCCATTCCCCCCCCCCCCCGAGGATCACGTTCTATATTTGTTGAAATAAAAGTGCCTTTAAGCTGCAAACTCAGTTAAGATTAAATTATGAAACAGACTCTAGTAAACTACTGTTCTACCTTTTCAAATTCCAAATGCACAAAAAAGAAAGACTGTTGTAGCCCACATTTGCTAGTGTCAAAATGGATTGGGTAGATAAATAAGCACCATCCATTATGCATTCATTGTGTCAGTACTATAATTGGTGTTTTGCCCTGACCTGGATGGCCCAGGCTAGTCGGAGCTCATCAGAACTTGTAAGCTAAGAAGCGTCGGTCCAGGTTAGTACATGGATGGGAATCCACCAAGGAAGTCCAGGGTTGCTGCACAGAGGTAGGCAACAGTAGACTGCCTCTGTTCACTTCTTTCCTTGAAAACCCTACGGGGTGCCCACAAATCAGCTGTGACTTGACAGCACTTTCCATGACCATAATTGGTGTTAATAATACAGTAATTTCAATTGTGCAGAGTAAAATGTAAATAGTAGGTTTGACCAACAGATGGCACTCCTTGAACATATATTATCACTTCCAATTTTCATTTTTGCTTTATTTGGAAAATTGGTTTTCAGCCAAAGTATCAATGCTTTATTGAAGTAACTAAAGTTCAAATTAAGAGTATCTTATTTTCCCATTTTTAAGGCACAGGTGCAAAAGGTTTCCCTCATTTCCTAGCCAAAACATACCTACAGACTGCAGCACAATCACATCTGTGTTTAGCCACCAGTAAGTCCCTTTGACTTCAGCGGGGCTTATTCCGAAGAGTGCAGGCATAGGATTTTAGCGCTGCAGACACATAACATCCTTATGAGTCAACATGCATAGGATCAGACTGGTAGAGGACTAAAATGAAATAAAGGTGGAGGGGGGAAATACTTTAGAAACATTAGCTGCTTCATCTGTCCAATATTCATCTGTGATTAAACAATTTACACAGAATCTACTTTCAGAATATTATATATTGCCTGAAAATGGGTATTTGCATAAAGGAAATTGATAAATTGTTGGAAAAAATTCAAATAATTGGAGGGAAACACAAAATGAAGGGCTATCAAGGTCAGAGTGGTAGTAAGTATATCATGTTCAGTTCACCACATCCTGCTTGAAAGCAGGTAGCAGTCATGGGAGCTCAACATTCAATCTGTCCCCATTGTTTGCTCTCCATGCCACACTCTGTCCACTGCACAATGAACATATTTATGCATGCATTTCCTTGAGGAGGAATAAGAAGACACCAGCCTGTTCCGATCCATCCTTTCTGGAGGAAATATCCCACTTTGCTCAGCACTGTCAGCTCTGGGATGCTCTTTCAAAGGTCTCCTACCATTGCCTTTAGCTGGTGAAGCACCTAATTGAACCATGAATGCTGTTGCACTCCCCCAAAGGAGCAGGCTGATTGTCTGGGGATGCTGCTGGATCCTGGCCTACAGTTGGAAGCCTAAATCTCTTTCATGGCTCCCAGCACTTTTTATCAGGTTTAGCTGTTCTTTGAAAAGCACAATTTGCTCACAGTGATCCACATTCTGACCACATCCAGGTTGGGTTACTGTAATGTGCTTTACACAGACCTGCCTTTAATAACTGAACAGAGACTTCTACTGTCTGGCGATGCCCAGACTAGAGCTGAGATGGATGAAGGTATTTTATCTCCCCTATGCTGAAAGATGTGCGCTGGTTGTCTGTTTCCAGACACAATTAAAAATGCTGGTTCTTATCAGTAAGGCTTGAGAATGGCTTGCTGCTGGGGTGCCTGAAGGACTTCTTCCTCCCATATTGTACAGCCAGACCAGTTAGGATCCTCATTCCAAGGCTGCTTTCTTTGCCCGCACCTGCAGAAAGGTGAGGCAGGTGGCAACCAGAGTGGTCTTTCCATGGTGCCTTCAGAATGCCTTCTCCCTGGAGGTTTGCCTGGCACTGGCCTTACTGTCCTTTAAGTAGTTTCTCATTGTAGCAGTTTTACTGGTGAGCAATCTTGAGCAAGACTCTGGATAGGTTACATAAAAGTTCTGAACAAATAAAATAGAAGTCTGAGTGGAGAAAAGGCTAAACGGGCAGAACTATTGACCAAATGGAAGCTGAAACAAATCAAGAATTTTAATGCAGTCCTGCCAGATATGGAGCTTTGACAGACCCCCTACATCTCAAGTCTTTATTTTGCATTTGCACGTGGCTTCAGTCATAAACAGGGGGAAACTACTGAGATACACGAAAGGAAAACTCTGACAGAACTTCTGTGAATGTCCATTTGATGGTGTGTATTGGGGGGTGATGTGACATTTCACTTTTAGTACGGATAAACCACCTTGCAAGATGAATGTGGAAAGCTGTGTTCCAAGAAACTATTTTCACAGGTAGGCTTGTCAAAGAGTACTTACCAAAGAGCACCCCCCCCCGACTTTTAAATTCTAGTCTGCCAAGATAGCAATAGGGGTGATTCCTGTTAACAGAAGCAGCCCAGAAAACAGCCTGGAGGGGCTACATGCATTCAAGGGAAGGCTACCAGAATCTTCTAGTTTCTATCAGATTCATTTCCACAGGAAATGGTATGTGGCCTTTTGGGGGAGGAAGCCCTGTCCTTTGGGAAGACTGGGTCAGACATTGTGGGAGGGAGATATTGAGAGAAGCACAAACAGGATAAGAAAAGAACACATGGTTTGAAAGCAGATGACCAACAAAATGGTGGAAGAAGTTAAAAAGATACGAAGAGATCTTAACAAATCTGGAACCTTTAAGATTCTTCTGCCTATCTCTTCAACATCATAATGGGCAAAATCAACAACTGTCAGTACACGTGCATTCTCTCTTGGGGCCCTCATCTTATTGAACAGCCTGCCTGACAAGGTCAGTAAGGCTCCCACTCCCCAGGCATTCCACAAACTATGCAAAACTGAATTATTCAGGAAGGCAGTTTTACACAGGTAATAGGTCTGTACTGTAACAAAATGGCTCAGAAGGATGCTTTTGGTGAAGGGATAGGGACTGTAGACTGTACTACTGTGTACCTACTGGCTGTTGCTATGTAATTTCTGCAATGTGTCACATTAATGCTTATGCTTTATTTCAGCTGTGTTTTAGATTTCTGCAGTTTTTCAGATTTCTATTGCATTTTTAATCCAATGTCTCATTCTATCAATTGTATTAATTTACATAATGTAATCCACCTGGAATCTCAGCAATACTCAGACTATAAATAATGTAACTAATCTCTCCTATATTATAATCCTGTTTTGGGGTAGCAAGATTCTATCCTCTCCCTCAGCCATTGTCCCGTCAGCCATCACTCAAGAGTACTCACGTGCCATTGGACAGGTGCTGGGTCTGCTCCTCTTCCCCACCCACTCCTCCTTCAGCCACTGTGCCCTGTCAGAATTACTGGCAAACGGCTTTCTCTCTTGATGAAGACGCTTTTCCTGTGTGGGACTAACTCTTCCCTCAGTGGCTGTTGGTAGGTGTCACGAAATGGCAGTTACCTGTGTTTGTAAGATGGCTGTGGTTCTTTGTTTAAAATGTTCCCTCATAAGGTTTAATTGAGCTGGAGTTCCAGCGAGGGGCCTGCAGGGGTATCACTCACTGGGTTGAATGGGGCTTCCTCAGTCCCCAGCTGCCCCAAGGCCAAAAAGTGCGTGAAAACAGGGACTGTCCCAAGGCAGTCTTCGTCCCTGGGAGGCAGCAGAATTTCAGCCACTCCACAGTCGGCTGGACTGGGGAATGAATGGAAGTTTCCCTGCTCTCTTGAGCAAGGGAGAGAGGCTGAAATACAGGTGAGCCCACAACCTCCAGAGGTAGAGACTATTGTGTGTTGGGAAAGAGGATTGCATTTAACCCCTGTTGATTTATGCCCTTCCCCCAAAGATTGGAGATTCCATCTCCAAATACGGAGATTTGGCCAGGGGGGTCTCACTGTCCCTCTAAAAAGGCAATGATGATTCTGTGAGTGGTGGCAGCGAGCTTAAGGAATGAGATACACCCACAGGACAAGGGTGGGAGGCAAACAACTGAGTTGTAAACTGGAGCCCGTTTCACCATGGTAGGCAACCAAGCTTGGTTCAGACAAAGGAAACCCTTTGCAGGCCTTTGTGAGGAACTCATTGGGGCCAGTCCTGACTAGGGTTGCCAGCTCCAGGTAGGGAGATTCCTGGAGATTTTCTGGTAGAGTCTATGGAAGCCAGGGTTTGGGGAGGGGAGAGGCCTCACCAGAACAGAATGCCATACAGCCCATCTTCCAAAGCAGTTATTTTCTCCAGGGGGGGGGAGAGATCTGTTGTCTGGAGTTCAGTTGTGATACCTGGTGATCTTCAAGCTCCACCTGAAGGTTGGCTGCCCTAGGCGTGGCAGTCAGTGCTTCAGAGCCAGGTCTGCTAGATCCAGGTTCTTGCTGTAGAAGCTGGGTGGGTGATTTTGGACCAGTCACAGACTTTCAGCCTAACCTACCTCACAGGGTTGTTGTGCAAGTCAAAAGGGGGAGAGGAGAATGATGTAAGCTGCTTTGGTCCACATTGCAGAGAAAGACTACTTTTCCTCCTGGGAAACTATTGTTGCTAATCTCCAGGTGAGGGCTAGAGATCACTCAGAATTACAACTGCTCTCCAGATGGCAGAGATCAGTTCCCCTGTAGAAAATGGTGGACTCTGTGGCAGTCAGGGCTTCAGAGCACGGAAAAGGCTGCAGGTGTGTGTGTGTGGAAATGGAAAGCTGAAGAGAGAGGGGAAAATAATGGTAGGGAGTTAGGGTTGCCAACTCCAGGTGGGAGATTCCTGGTGATTTGAGGGATGGAACCTGGAGAGGGTGAGGTTTGAGGAGGGGTGGAACCTCAAACAGGCACAATGCCATAGACTCCACCCTCCCAACCAGCCATTCCCTTCTGGGGAACCACTGTTGCCAATCTCAGGAGAGGGGTGGAAATCACTCAGAATTACAACTGATCTCCAGGAGGGAGGGGGGAGGAGATGCAAGGCTGAAATCAGAGGGGCAGATAATGGCAGGTTGATGCTTGGCTGGGAAGGAGATTGATTTGCCAGGTGGAGCCTGGAAAGGGTAAGGTTTGAGGAGTGGTGGGACCTCAGACAGGTACAATGCCATAGACTCCACCTTCCAAACCAGCCATTCCCTCCTGGGTAACAATTGTTGCCAATCTCCAGGTGAGGGGTGGAGATAACTGAAAATTACAACTGCTCTTCAGGTAGCAGAGATCAGTTCATCTGGAGAAAATGGTGGACTCTGTGTCATTATACCCTGCTGAGGTTGCCACAGCACATTGACGCTGAGTGCCCAAGGCCTCGGCACTCTCCCAGTGCCTCTTTCTAGAGCTCGTTGTATTTATTTCCACAACAGGCCTTATTCCTAGTATAAGGCACAATGATAAATTTAAATCTAGGGAGAGATTATAGTATTTAAATTCCCATTTTATGTCCCTTTGCTCAGAAGTTGTGAATCTGTTGCTGTTCAACTGTATGATTTTACCTTTGTAGCTAATGACTGCTTATATAATTAAAGATAACATTCTTTTTCTGAAACAGTTATTATGTGGTTTATTTATTTGGATATATTTTACCCTGCTTTTCTCCCCCATAGACACCAAAAGAGCTTTCAAAATATAAGATAATTCAAAACAGACAAATATGCAATCAGTCTGCACCCACAAAAAGACTAAATTTGGCCCAAACATACCAAAATGCAAGGGGAAAGCAGGAAGAGCCTGCCTAGGTGGGAATGTCTCTAACATGTGAGGTTTCCAAAGTTTTCCCATACCTCCATAGGAGTTTGTAGAAGGAAGAGGACTGAGGATTCTGAGCCTGGAGAGAACAGTTCCAGTTACAAGATACCAGGCAAGTATGCTTTTCATTATCAGCCTGTTGGGAGCAGCAGGTAGTAAACTCTGAGATATGACTGGGACGGTGAACGCATATTTGGGCTCTAACAGCCTGAGGCCTGGCAAGTTTTGTAAATTCCACATTCCTGTGGCAGAAAACAGGTGCCTGAGGGGATAACTGTACCACTGTTGTTTGAATGAAGGAATTTAAAAGTCCATGGTCTGTGTCTCAGTAAAGACAAAAGCACATTAGGTGAATACAGAAAACTGGGTGGCCAGCCCAGTGCCAGGGTGGCCAGCCTCCAGGTGGAGCCTGGATATCTCCCTGAATTACAATAGATTTCAAGGCTACAGAGATTAGTTCCCCTGAAGAAAGTAGCTGCTTTGGAGGGTAAACTATACCCCACTGTGTTCTGTCCCCAAACCCTGCCCTCACCATGATCAACCTCCAAATTATCAGGAATTCCCCAACCTGGAGCTGGCAACCCTACCCTGCTCTGGCAACTGGCAGAAGATTTGAGGGGATGACACCTAGTAAACAGCATTATGTGACATCCCTTCCAGCTGCATAACTGGAAGTGACATCACCACACTGCACTCAAAACTCTATGGTAAAAACACAGAGACCAGGGGAAATCCTATAGCACCTTGCAACATGGCAATGTCACTTCTGGGTTCCCCCCTCCCTTCATTTGCCTGCCTGCTTCTCCACTGAGCACCAGCAGGGGGTGAGAAGCTCTAGCAGGGGAAACCCCACTCATCACAGAAATCTAACAATCATAGCAGAAAGGTCTATAGAACTACTTTATTTATGTATTTATAACATTTGTTTACTACATTACAGTAAATTGTTTCAAGCCACAACAGAAGCCCTTGTGTCCAGATTAAATTGTGGACTGCCAAAGACCTATCCCAATTTTAAGAGGCCTGTGCCAGGACTGCCAAGGATTAGCATAGAACCCAGACAAAGATTCTTTCTGCCCTCCCCATTCTATAAAGGAACTTAAGGAAAGAGGAAAGGAATAGGGTGGGAAGCGTGAAATAAACCCTATGGACCTCAAAGGGATTTATTAATAATTCTATGCTCCCTCTAAAAGAGATGGCTTGACTCAACAATTCTTAAGAAATGGAGCAATGATCAGCTTTACAGGAAGGCACTTGCTGTGATTTCAGACCAAGCAAATTTCAGATGTTGCTGAAACTCCAAGATCTGCCTAGATCAATGTTCTCCTTTGCTTTCTCAGAACAGGAAAGTGAAAAAGGAAAGCTGCCTGGCTTCCTAGACCCCTGAGGTAACTGGACCCAGGGAATTTTGTATCCCTAGAGTTCTCTCTCCAAGACTCTGATTTGTCCTGAAAAAAGTAGGAAGGCCTTCCTGTCTCATGATCAGGAAAAAATGGAGACCTCAGGTCAATAGAACACAAAAATGAGTAGCCTTTTAAAAGAGTTCTGCTAATTCCCTTTAGCAGGAACAGGGTGTGGGAAAAATTCAGCTTTCTTTAAAGGGCAATTAACATCCAGTCTCAACTGTTAGACTGGTCTGGGTAGCCATGGATGCAGCACCTCTTTATGCAGGCAATGCCCTATCCCGTGAGAAATGTGAACATAAGAACATAAGAGACGCCAATGTTGGATCAGGCCAAAGGCCCAGCCAGTCCAACACTCTGTCACACACTGGCCAGAAATACCAGGTGCCATCAGGAGGTCCACCAGTGGGGCCAGGACATTAGAAGCCCTCCCACTGTTGCCCCCCCCAAGCCCAAGAAGACAGAACATCACTTGCCCCAGAGCCCCTATCTATACCTTGTGGACCTCTGCTCCATATGACTATCTAATTCCCTTTTGAAGCCGTCCATGCTTGTAGCTGCCACCACTTCCTGTGGCAGTGAATTCCAAGTGTTAATCACTCTTTGGGTGAAGAAGTACTTCCTTTTATCCGTTCTAACCCGACCGCTCAGCAATTTCATGGAGTGCCCACGGGTTCTTGTATTGTGAGAAAGGGAGAAAAGTACCTCTTTCTCTACCTGCTCTTTCCCATGCATAATCTTATAAACCTCAATCATGTCACCCCTCAGTCGTCGTTTCTCCAAGCTAAAGAGCCCTAAGCGCCTTAACCGTTCCTCATAGGGAAAGTGTTCCAACCCTTTTATCATTCGAGTTGCTCTTTTCTGCACTTTTTCCAAAGCTATAATATCCTTTTTAAGGTGTGGTGACCAGAATTGCACACAGTATTCCAGATGAGGTCGCACCATTGATTTATATAGCGGCATTATGATATTGGCTGATCTGTTTACAATACCCTTCCTAATAATCCCCAGCATAGCATTGGCCTTCTTTATTGCAGTCACACACTGTCTCGACATTTTCAGTGAGTTATCTACTACAACTCCAAGATCTCTCTCTTGATCTGTCTCTGCCAGTTCAGACCCCATCAACGTGTATTTATAGTTAGGATTTTTGGCTCCAATGTGCATCACCTTGCACTTGGCCACATTGAACCCCATTTGCCATGTTGACGCCCACTCGCCCAACTTTGACAGATCCCTTTGGAGTGCCTCACAATCCTCACTGGTTTTCACCACCCTGAACAACTTCGTATCATCCGCAAATTTAGCCACTTCACTGCTTACTCCCAACTCCAAATCATTAATGAACAAGTTAAAAAGCAGTGGACCAAGTACTGATCCCTGTGGTACCCCACTGCTTACACCCCTCCACTGGGAGAACTGCCCATTTATACTCACTCTCTGTTTTCTATTAATTAGCCAGTTTTTGATCCATAAAAGGACTTGTCCTTTTATCCCATGATTTTTGAGCTTGCTTAGGAGCCTTTGATGAGGAACTTTATCAAAAGCTTTCTGGAAGTCAAGGTAAACAATATCTATTGGATCCCCCTTGTCCACATGTTTGTTCACCCCCTCAAAGAACATTAACAGGTTAGTGAGACAAGATCTTCCCTTACAGAACCCATGTTGAGTCTGCCTCAATAGGTTTTGTTCATCTATGTGCCTACTAATTCTTTCCTTAATAATGGTTTCCACCAATTTACCCGGTATCGACGTCAGACTGACAGGCCTGTAATTTCCCGGATCTCCTCTGGAACCCTTTTTAAAGATGGGAGTGACATTAGCTACCTTCCAGTCCTCAGGAATGGAGGCTGATTTTAAGGAGAGATTACATATTTTTGTCAGGAGATCCACAAGTTCACAATTGAGTTCTTTCAGAACTCTTGGATGTATGCCATCTGGGCCTGGTGATTTATCAGTTTTTAAGTTGTTTATCAGTTTTAGGACCTCCTCTCTCGTCACCTCAATCTGACTCAGGTCTTTCAACACCCCTCCCGAACTCAGCGGCTCTGGAGTGGGCAAGCACCTCTCATCTTCCACAGTGAAGACGGAGGCAAAAAATGCATTTAGCTTCTCAGCCATTTCCCTATCATCCTTCAGTACTCCTTTTACCCCTTGGTCATCCAAGGGCCCCACTGCCTCCCTGGCTGGTTTCCTGCTTCTAATGTATTTGAAGAAAGTTTTATTGTTGGTCTTTACATTTTTTGCTATATGCTCCTCATATTCCCTTTTTGCCTGCCTGACCACAGACTTGCATTTTATTTGCCATAGCCTGTGTTCTGTTTTATCAGCCTCACTGTGACTAGCTTTCCACCGCTTAAAGGAATCCTTTTTACCTTTTACAGCTTCCATTACTTTGTTTGTTAACCATGTAGGCTTTTTCTTATACCTGTTTGTGCCTTTCCTAACCTGCGGAATATATTTTATTTGAGCTTCTAGAATTGTAGTTTTAAACAGTTTCCAAGCTTCCCCAATGGTTTTGACCCTTTCTACTTTTCCCTTCAGTTTCCTCCCCACATGTCCCCTCATATCAGAAAAATTACCCCTTTTAAAGTTAAAAGTGGTTGTGTGAGTCTTTTTGGCCAATTCCCTATTTGTACAAATGTTGAACTCAACAACATTATGATCACTGTTCCCAAGCGGTGCAATCACTTTTACATCTCTCACCAGGTCTTGAGTGTTACTTAGGACCAAATCAAGGATCGCCTCTCCCCTGGTAGGTTCCGTGACCATCTGTTCCATAGCACAGTCATTTAGAGTGTCTAGAAACTCAATCTCTTTTTCTCGACTAGAACACATATTGACCCAATCAATGTGTGGATAGTTACACCTATTACGACACAGTGTTTTTGTCTAGCTGCTATCTTTAATTCATTCATCATTTTATAATCCTCCTCTATCTTTTGATCTAGTGGGTGATAACAAACTCCCAGTGTTAAGTTTCCTTTTGGCCCCTCTATTTCAACCTATAGAACTTCCAGAAGCGAAGTTCCTTGGCGCATGTGCATTTGCATACTGAAGAAACTGGCAGCAAAAGAAATTTTTTTGAGTGTACCTCAGGTCGAATCCACATGTGTGTTCCTTGCCGGTTTCCTGACATTTTCGCTCCCGTCCCCCAACAAACCATCTACATTTGCATCTGGTTTCATGCTGGCAGTGCGCCAGTATAAAAATCAGTGTCTGCATATGTTTCCCACCCTCTGGTAGTGACTCCATTGTCATAGCCTCTCCACATTGGTTTAAATGAATGCTGTTCTTTGCTGCTCTAACCCCTCTTTTCTGGTTTCGTTGCATTGTCAACCTAATGCAGACATTTTGGAGCCATTGCTCCACTAATTCTTAAATCATTCCAACAGGTGGCGCACAAGAAACTAGGCAGTAACTCGTGGTTCAATTCCAACAGTACTCTTTTCTCTTTTTACTAGCTAGCCCCCAAAATATATTTTTTAATTTTTATCTTGTTTTGAAGCTTTTATTTCCTGACCCTTTTTACAGACCGAGTGAACATTTTTAAGTTCACTACTGGTGCAGTAAGAGCTTGCATTTATCTCAAAATGTTTAAATCCAGAAATGGCATTTCTAATTTGATTCCCGCTTGGCTCTATTTCCTCATAGCTATGTACCAGCCCTCAAATCTTATCTATCTGCTTTCAAACTATTTATTTTCTTGACCCCCTGCTTTATGGGACATTTTTAGTTCACCTGGGGGGGTTACTTCGAGCTGTAGGAGGCACACTCAGCAGCAAAACACAAGACCTTGTGTTTAGCTCAGTTGGTAAATTCCTGCCCTGTAAATCAAGGCACTGTTGGTTTGATTCCTGCATGGCTGCTTTTACTCATCGCTATGTACCAGTCCTCAAAACTTTTTATTTGAAATTTATCTGTTTATTAAATTTATAATCACTGAATATGACTGGGCAATGCACAGTCAGCAGCTTTTTGGAGTAAGAGCTTGCATTTGGCTCAAAAAAATTGCAATTCCTGCCTTGTAGTCATGGCGTTTCTCATGTTTAACTTCTCAGGGGTAAGAATGACAGACCCTAGGAGTAACAGAAGTGTTCTGGGAATGGAATGACAGGCTCCAGAGTGGAATGACTCTTTTCTGATGTATTTTTTGAAATTATCCCTCTTCTCCCTCTTTGCTTTGGCTTCCTCTCTCTGTGTGTGGCTCTGCCTCTTGCGGCAGGCATTTGTGGTTGTGCCCACCACCCTGTGTCAAAATCCCAAAGGTGCCCACAGGCTCAAAAAAGTTGGGAGCCCCTGCTCTAGCCTCTGAACCACACATGATTCAGTTGTAGAAGTGAAAGATACTTTTCTTTTCTCATATTGTTCCAGTGGTCTAGCCACGGGATTTTTGAAAAGGTTTTAATGCCAAAAATGAATGCAATATGAGTATTCTCAGAATTCAGTGGAGTGGTTCCAGAGGTATATTTTACAGACTTTTTTCGCAGTGGCCTGTGGAATTTCACACAAGGCAGCAACTTGATCTCTAGGGGCCTCTATCCCCCCCATCCAGCCTCACCTGATCTCTCTCACAGGGCCAGACAGTGTCCAATTACAGCCCACTCCTGACCCTCTTATGCTAAAAGGGCACGTGTTCGTCTTTTGGTCCAATGGAGTCAGGTCAAATGACCATACATTCCAGGAGTCATAAATCAAAGCCATCTCTCAGCGGGGATCCACTTTGAATGTGTTTTTACAAAGCGTTGTGTCAGAAAAGATGCCCACAGGCTCAGAAGGGTTGGAGACTCTTGTTCTAGATATTGTATGCATGGCTCATCAAGTCTTGGAAAGCCAGTGTGGTGTAGTATTTGGATTGTTGGATTGGGATCTAGGAGACCCAGGCTGAAATCCCCACTCTGCCATGTAAGTTCCCTAAGTGACCTTGGGCCAGTGATGCACTCTCAGACTAACCTACCTTGCAGGGGTGTTGTGAGCATAAAATAGAGGACAGAAGAACGATGTGAGCCCTTTGCTTACATTGGGGAGAAAGACGGTATATAACTGAAGTAAATAAACTAAGTTAGTTATGGGGACTAACAAGATCTGATGCAAAAGGAGAATCCATTCACACATTCTCCCATTTATGTGCCGAATGTGCAAAGGGGGAGAGGCGGTCTTGCAGATAAGAGGGACCAAAGCCATTAATTACTTTGTTTCTGATTGCCAGTAGCTTAAATTAGAGTTACCAGATGTCCTCTTTTTAGAGGACAGGAAGGTCCTCTGTTTTTGGTGTCCGCCCCCTTTGGGGCTGTTTTTAAAAAACTGATGAAAATGTCCTCTTTTGGGGTTGGAAGGTTAGGAGTATTCTAGTAGCAGTTATCACAGCTTAAGTAGGAGGGGTATTTAAAAGGAGATTTGTCATAGTCATCACTTATTTGAAGCAGTCAGTTGGGACATATGTCCTCTTGTTTGCTTTTCAAATTACGGTAACCCTACTGAGCCGGGTAACTGATGGGCAGCCAGTGAAGTGCCTGCAGGATGGGAGTCATCCCTTTAGTAGCCATTGATGGACCTCTCCCATAGAACAGGGTTAAACTGATCTAGGGTTGCCAGCCTCCAGGTGGTGCCTGGGGATCACCTGTTTTTTCAACCGATCTCCAGATGACAGAGATCAGCTCGCCTGGAGAACACGGATGCCTTGCTGAGGACCATCCCCTGCCCAGACCCTGCATCCTCTGCAAAGTCCCCAGGAATTTTCCAAACCAAGCTAGCTCTCCAGGATTATGACAAAAGGGAAATTCCTGTGAGTTCCCACCGAGGTATATTATTATGAAGCTGCACATGCACACCACTGTATTGATCAGTTTACACCATGATAGTTCAATCTGGCTGAGTGCTTTGGTTGGCTGGAATTATGGACTCATGAATTCCACTATTGCAAGGCTCAATGCAAAAGAAGTATAAAGGAAAACAGTGTTTGGAAACGGCGGTGAGTGGAAAGAGGCGAGGAAATTAGCCACGAACATTCAACTGATTTGGAACATAAATGTTGTAAAGGCATGTATTTCTTTAAATTTCAATTGTAGTGTTATAAATAATAACCTCATATGCAGGGTCCCAAAAAGCTTAGAGAAATTTAATTTATAATACCTTTCGATTTAAAAATTTTGATTTAAAAAATTAGATTTAAAAAAGGAAGGCAGCACAGCAGGGGAATCGAACACGGAATTCCATTGTAACAAGGCAGGAATACTTCTACTAAGCCAAGGCGCCATCTAGTGATGAACAATAGATTGTGATTAGGTAAAGGTAAAGGTTCCCTTGCTCGAAAGCCAGTCGAATCCGACTCTAGGGTTGCGGTGCTCATCTCCGTTTCAAAGCCGAAGAGCCAGTGCTGTCCGAAGACGTTTCCGTGGTCATGTGGCCGGCATGACTAAACACCAAGGTGCACGGAACGCTGTTACCTTCCCACCGAAGTGGTACCTATTTATCTACTTGCAATTTCTTGCTTTCAAACTGCTAGGTTGGCAGGAGCTGGAACTAGAGACGGGAACTCACTCTGTCGTGCGGCACACTCGGGTCTCGAACTGCTGAACTACCGACCTTCCACAGCCTGCAATTCAGCGTCTTAACCACTTGAGCCACCGCAGCTGCTAGACTGTGATTAGATAACTGGGGGGGGGGGAAGACAAAGTGGACAGCTTCCGTAATGCTAACTTGAAAGCAGAGGCGCAGCAGTTCTAAACCACATGGGATAACAGCGGCACCAAGCTAATTCTAAAATGCATATGCAGATTCGGCCTTACTTATCAGGAGGATTTTGCCCACTGAAATCTCAAACTGGGAATAAAAAGATAATGGGGCAGACATGTCAGATGCTTTCCAGGACCCTTGATTAATGTCAACCACTCCACACTAGTTTGTGCGTCATATTTACACTTAATCCTGCTTTGAGCAAAAATGGGAACAGGTGGCTGTTGCAGGAAGCAAAGAGTCCAGTCGCTAATAAGTAGCTGTGAAATATTATACTTGCTGGCACCTACTTAAGCAAAACATCGATTTGCCATGGAAAACAGCATTCTGAGAGAATGTTCTTTGATTGTCTCATCTGGAGCAATCGCTTTTTTGGACAATGTCCTATTATCTTCTAATTTACATGTACTTTGCTTGAAGTATTGTGTGGGCAGCACATAATGTACTAAAACAAGCCGCTCTGAGAACGGTTGCTCCGCGTTCCCCCTTCAAAGAGTCATAAAGTGCAAGGCAGATTTTTTTTTTTAACTGTCCCATATGTTCCTGCTTTATTTGCCTCTCCTCTGCTATTGTGCAACAGTATTAAATGTACTCTGCCATAGATTTTCTTCTGCAGCTCATTAGCAACAGCAGTCCACACTTTTCCAGACAGCAAAGCGGATACAGAAGTCTGAAGGAAATGAAAAAAGGCTAGTGGAAGCTATAGCAAAAGGAAAGATGAGTCAAGTCTCATTTAAAAGCAGGCTACACCTGCAGTCTTTTAGTGCTCCAGTTCATTTTTTGGTTCTGGCCCAATAATCTGTGTTCATTCCTATACACTCACCTGGGGAAGGAAGGTGGCATGGTATAGCTGGATCTTGTCAAATCTTGGAAGCTGAGCAGGGTTGGTATTTGGAAGGGAGACCACCAAAGAAGACTCTACCAAGGAAGACAATGGCAAACCACCTCTGCTGGGGTCACTATAAGTTGGCTGCCACTTGATGGCATTTCACACACACACAATCAGAAAGACAGACAGAGAGAGAGAGAGAGAGAGAGAGAGAGCGCGCTTCCTCTCACCTAGAATTGTATGCTTGGCTTTTCATGAGAAAATGACCATAAATACTGAGGACATAATTCAGACAAATCTAAGCCTTTCTAGTTCCATTGACTTGGGGGGGCGGTAAAGCAGATGTTTACATTTCTCACATCAAAATCAATTAGAACTGAAAGTGCTTAGCTTGGGTTGTGATCTGAATTTGTACAA
The DNA here is from genome assembly GCF_001447785.1 of Gekko japonicus. Lineage (NCBI taxonomy): Eukaryota > Metazoa > Chordata > Lepidosauria > Squamata > Gekkonidae > Gekko > Gekko japonicus. The sequence continues at coordinate 27,643 of NW_015162128.1, read as the reverse complement.
CTGTATATTTCCCAATAAGTTTTTCTATCCAGCTCTGCATTAAGAAGAATGTGGGGCTTTATTTTTATTCATTTGCTTTGATGTCAGAGGCTGCCAGAAATAGCAACATAACTTATACCACAAAATCATTAAAAAGCAATACATATATACAATACATACATACATGAAACACTCCAAACACACAAAGACCGAGTCCTTTTTTTTTTGTGCTGAAAACCATTTTGGTTCATGCAAAAACATCTGCCATCTAGGATGTAACTTGGATGACAGGGCTGACCTGGTGCATATCACTAAGACCTGGATGGATGATGTGGGGGCGGGGTTATTGCCCTTTCCTACCTACATGTGCCAAGATTCTCAGTGCACCATCGGGCACCCAGGCTTGATTGCCCGGAATAGGAAGCAGTTATCATCTATTGGGTTAATATTACATTCTCCAGCTGATAATATCAAGGGTGGGGAAGGCAGGAGAGACTGTGGATTGTGTTAGTGTGTTGTCCACATTTCTATATCACTTTCACTTAAACTGAGCTATTTGAATCCACCTACTGTTGAGGTCCCCAAGGTTTTTAGTCTTTGTTGGCTTTAGTGACCATCTTGTAAGGCTACCTTGGCTGGTATTGCTCAAGACTGCATTAAACCTATGTCTTTCTTTCTTTCTTTCTTTCTTTCTTTCTTTCTTTCTTTCTTTCTTTCTTTCTTTCTTTCTTTCTTTCTTTCTTTCTTTCTTTCTTTCTTTCTTTCTTTCTTTCCACATGTTTATCCTGTCTTTCCAAGGGAGGAAAGGTAGGTTAGGCTGAGAGAAAAAAAATGACTGTTTCACAATCAACCAGTGATCGTCATGACTAAATGATATTTGAACCTAGAACTCCCCAGTCCTAGCCTACCATTCTGACTACTACACTTACTATCTCCCCACATATATGGCAAGTCATATCCTTGATCTGGTTTTCTGTTCTGTTTCAAGGTAACAAGAGATTTTCAGTTACCCCTTTCTTATGGGTCAACCATTACCTAAAGAGGTTTAGATTTTTGTAACATCTGCAAGTGTGAGGAAGAACCCGTTAAAATAGCCTTCTTTTGAATGCTGGTGGATTCAGATGGATCTCTAATAGCCCTCAGGGAATTTCACACTAGCTTGTATAGATAGCGCCAAAACTCTGGTTAATCTGTGGACTTGGTCTTGGTCTTAGACATTTACTGAACCCTTTCGGCTGTTTTATTTACCAAAGAGCAAGTTGGCTAACAACTAGAGCATGTGGAAGAAAATTCACAATTAACAGGATCAAACACAGGTTAGACCACATTATTGAGACGACTATTGTGACAGTACTTTTCTGAACCATTATCTTTCTGCAAAGCCATCCAGCTGATCTGCTCCAATTTGCCAGGTTCCCCCACCTCCATCTGTTTTCTAATGTTGCAACTTGGATAACTCAGACACTCAGTATGACTCATTTGCTTGCCAAAATGTCTCATTCTCCATAAGAATAAGGTACAATTAGTTTGGTAGATCAATATCAGAATGTTAACAGACTCCAATTTAGCTGCAGTTGAGGCAATCTGATGAGGAGCTCAAGATGATCCAATCAAAAGTTCTAGCTTCTAAACAAGGATGTTTGCTGTGAAATTCTCAGCACATCTATCTAGTAAAAAAGCAACCAAGTAACTTCAGGGTAGTCCTTCCCAGGTCTTGCACTGGATTAGCAGGATAGAGAACACTCTGGGATAGAGAAAAACCAGGGAGGCTCTGGCCTTACTATGCATGGAGCCTTAAAACTCTCTTCAGTTAGTGTGTCTAAAATTTTGGTGTAATTTTTTGTGGCCCCTGTGCACTTGTGATATTAAGTTATTCGAGGCATTTATTTTATGCCGTTCTATAATTCTGAGTCCCACATTTGAATTCTGCTATTCAGAAATGGAAAAAATAATATAATACTTGACAATTAGTACCAGCAAAGGGACAACAGATACCAAAAAATTGGCTTTTCCAACGTGGGTTCATATAATGGTTTAAAAAACAAATCAGTAACCCCTTCCCTGCCCCAAATCTCTGCCTGGCAAGGCATCTCTTCCCCTCAATCCTCAAGAGTGCCAATTACAACCTGTATGACCACCAGCTGCCACTAATGACTCTTAGAAGTATATTCTCCTAAGGGGCGTCGAACTCATTTGTTATGCAGGCCAGATCTGACATAAATGCGACCTTGCTGGGCCGTGCCATGTGTGTCATAAAATGTAATGTCAGGTAGCAGAGATATAAACTTTATAAAGGAAATAAACAGATTTTTTTTGCTTAAAAACATGCTTGAAACATTAGCACTCTTGCAATATTTTGTTTATTTAACAGTGTCTAACTGACACCTCTTGTTCTGAATTATTGCATCAAAATGTCTGTGCTGTTGCAATCTTGAGTATGCTGTTCAAATGTGTATCTGCAAGCTGCAAACCTATTTTTGATGTATTGACATTCACTACAGAAATCTCATGCTCAGAGTTCTGAGCCTAGGGCCCAGGGGGAAACATGAAATGGCTAGGCATTGTGAGGTTTTGTACATAAATTGCTTTGTGTGCTGGTCAAGAACATGAGAAGGCACCATGACACAGACTGAGGGCTATGTGTTTGTCCACAAAAGTATAGTCTTCCTCAGTGGTTAGTATCAGCCTACTATCTGGGAAGTCTAAGTTCAAAATCCCCACAGGAAATGTGCTGGGTGAACTTGGTCTGGACACACACTCTCAGCCTAATCCACCTCACTGGCTTGTTGTTATTCCTCATTTAAATAATTCACATTGCTTTCCTACTAAGCAATCCTGGATCATGATGGTATGAATACAGTTAAAAGGGGGAGGGAACCAGTTGCACCCAGGAGAGCCACAGCATAATGAGCCTAACAAAATACATACGGGCCTTGGCCACACGGGCAGGAAAATGCGGGGGGAGGCGTGGCTGTTTGCCCCAGAGCAAACTAACGCGCGACTGCGTGATTAGGCTTCAGGGTGAGGTCCCGTCGAGCTCCCGTGGTTAGGGGGGAGGTGCCGATCAAACACGCGGCAAAGAAGTGGAGTGGCATGGCAAACGGGGTTGTATTTTGTTTTTAAAACTTAAATGTGTGCATGCTCCATTGGGTGCTTGTGTGCATCCATGGAGACTTGGGGGGGAACCTTTTTGCGAGGGGACATGGGCGGGCGCCAGAATTACCACCAGAAACGCGATCAGACGCCCACCCTTGCCCCGCGGTTTCCGGAAACTTGTACCTCCGAGGTACTAGTTTTTTACCCCGCATCTTCGGCAGGAAGCCTCAGGTGCGCCACGGGAGCTCTACGCTTCCCAGATTTGGTGGTGAGATCACACCCGGAAAATCCGCCTATCTTCCGTCTCTCTAGCATGCCTAATACTCCGTGTGACTGGGGCCACACTGTAGCAAGACACACAAAGCTCATACCTTGTATAACACTTTGTTCATTAAAAGGTTCTTTGTATTTCTCCCATGCAACTGAGGCAAGCCAAGCAAGCTCTCCCTCCTTCCCTCCCTCCCTTCAGGGAGGAGCCTCAACCAAAGGAAGGGAAGAAAGGCTTGCCTTTCTCTCCTGTGCGATTGAGGCAGCCTGGCCAGGAAGTAAGCGCTGGCTCATTCCCTTCCTTCCCCTAGAAAGGGGGAGGGGGAGGAGCCTCAGCCAGTGCAGGGAACAGAAGCTTGCCTATCTATCTCTCCTGAGTGACTGAGAGAGTCTGGCAAAGCAAGCTACAATGACACAGCAGCAGCAGAACTGGAAGAAGCAGGAGACAGCCAGTTCCACTGTGGGCTTGATAGAAACCCTCCAGGGGTCTGATCTGGCCCCCAGGCAACATGTTTGACACCCCTGCTCTAGATGGAGTCCTATGTCTAATGTTCAGTAATTGTGTTGCCATTTACAGGCTCCTCTTAGTTGCTGCACATCCCTCTACCCTTCTACATGCAAGCACCGTGGCAATCTATCACAGCTTCACACTTTAGAACTATCATGCTTAACATGGATGGAGAGCTTCTCTGCTGCCCCTCCCCAGTACCATACTACAGATGGCTAGACCGTATAGGCAAAATGAGTTTCCATACATCAGACATAGAGAGCTCAAAATGTTTAATAAAGGAATAAAATAATACACTTATTCTGTTTAAGTTTTCATTTTTAGGAAGGGAACAAAGAAAAGGTGAAAACATGCAGACCTCTTTCTCTTCTCTAGTTACTTCCTAAATGATGTTTGATTTTGGACAGGTGAGATTTACTTAAATGATGCTTGATTTTGGACAGGTGAGATTTACTTGCAGTAAGTTCACCATTACCTTAGATCTCCAGGCTGGTACTACTCTTCATTGTCCCCTGCCTCATGGACAAGTTGGAGTCCCTTGACACAAGCTGCCCTAAAAGGAAGCAGGGACCTCTCCCCTGAGTCCAAAGTTTTTATAACCTCTCTCCCCACTTTTGGGTTGGCCTTTCTTCTATTGCTTTAGTCTTCTCAGCTTTCTGGCTGTAGGTATGACTTACTAGCCAGGTAAGCCATCGGCATAACTAAGGGTTAGACTACTATGCGCTGGGAGCTTGATGGCTGGGAGCTTGATGGCTACTATCTCCAACCCCACCCCACCCCCAGCTATCATTCTGCCAGAGGGCTCCTGTCCGTGGAGCAGTCACAAGCATTGTAATTGGGGCAAATTCTTGGGTGGATGGTGTGTCTGCAAATGTACTTTTTATCTTAAGGGCATTTACTGGGAAGTAAATCACACAGATTTCCAAAAAACTTTACTTACTCTAGTACTCCAGCCTCATGGACTCATTGTGATTACTATGAACACTAATTTGTGCTACCCCAACTGTCCTAAATCTAATAATTAAAAGCTTATCCTCTTCAATCCACAAAATGGAAAGTAGTTTGTATCAAGCAATATCCTTGTATATTTATACCACTGCAGTAAAGGTTATCTCCACTAAGATTTTACTAAATAGGCACTAATGCCCTGGAAAGAGACCATTCATTTACATACAAAAAACCTTAAGCATAAGCCTGTATGTTCTACCAGTGGAAACATAGAGCATTCCACCATATGTATGTGTAGGGCTGCAGTTTAATCCTCATTGCATTTTGCACAAAGGACAAGTTTTGTAATATCCTTCAGCCAACTCATGTTAAACTAGTTGAATGTGATTTTAGAATAAATAGACAGGATCTGAATAAAATTCTATATGTTCATCTTCTGCTGATTATCTCAGTATTCCACATATCTTCCATCATAGAATGCATGTGTATGAGGGAGACTTTTAGAATGAATCCCAATAAGGAAAAAAACAATAGTTATAATTTTACAGAACACAGCATTAAAGCTCAGAATGCCCTCTGTACAATCTGGCTGCGCACACACGTATCCAGTCAAGCTTCCCAGGTACTTTCTCGGTACTGCTGTTGATGTTAGCCTGTGATAAACACGGTCTACATTATGCAGGTTGATATTTGGAGGATTAATGACTGGTGATGTTGACCTTCTGGCCTTCTATTAATGTGGAGCCCCAAACAGCCAAAAAGCTGGCAAGTCAAGCTAAGAATAACTATTTCCAGTGGTGAGCAAGGCAAATGGTATCTTCTCTCAAGGCAGCTTACAGGATCAAACATGCTCTGATTCAGAAGAAGAACTGTTTCATGTGCCTTCTGACCATTCTCCAGGTCTGCAAGGAATGTAAAAGGTTGTAAAGAAGTTTACATGCTCAGATGCTATAGGAATTATTAATAGCTTTCAAATCTTAACGAACCCAAAGAAAAATACATCCTCTTATTTTAACAAAGAGACATTTTACTGTACCACAAACAGAGAAGATTTAGAGGACCAAAGCCACAAATCATTTGGGAAGCTTCCGTAAAACACAGCTAAGTCAAAACCAGTTCCATTGACAGGTTACAGAGAGCACAATATTTTACACAACTGTTCTTTGTGGTGGAATATGGGCTCACATCTGGGACATCTGCCGGAAACAAGGCACCATTTGTGGGAATTGACACGATTCAACTGCCCTCACACAGTTAATGACTAAAGCCACAGTCTAAGGGAGCCTTTCAGGTATGGTTAAGTGAGGATAAAAACATGCAAACCCAAGTCATACAAAGCTGATACCATCAACTCATCTGTTTCCGTCAGATATTGATTTTGTGAAGAATAGAAAATGCAAAACCTGCCTCAAATTACATTTTTGTGTGTGTGTGAGAAGCATAAGCATGGCCTTATCACTGTGGTACATATTACCAGAACCGCACCATCTGCTGGTCCTAATTATAGGAGAATTCTGATTTATAAGCAGGTAGGTATGTGTTTGTCTATGACATAGATAGCAATATAGATAAAGAACACAGATATAAAAACACACACAATGAACAATGTGAAGCTGCAGTGGTTTAACTGTCAAATTCAGCCACTGCAACGAAGGAACTGGATAAAGTTTCAGACTTTCAAACAAAGGAACTGGATAAATTTCCAATAATTGCAAAGGATCCTTGTTTGCTGCCTTGGTTGGGGTGAAATCTAGGCCCATTTTTATTCCAAATTTCCAACATCTTCTAAATACACTTATATCTCCAAACATAGCTGGACACCAGATTTTAGATTTCCATTACTGGTTACAGCTATCTAATTTAAACAAAGTCAATGTGATGGGATTAATTTAGGATTCTTTTGTTAATATCATTGTTACAGAAAGGAAAGAGGCAGAGTTTGACAGTGCCTTAAAATCACAACACAGACATTATTTCTTAGCATTTTTTGACAGCATAGAGAATTACAGATTGGATCCTGCCAGCTTTTGGGGCTTATTTTCAGCCAGTTACAGCCAGTTCTCCATGCAGGTCCCATGATCTTCTACATAGCTTTTATGGTGAGCAAAGAAGACCCCTGCTCGTTTTTTTCACCAGTAGAAAAATTGTAAACAATAGTAGAACAAAGTTTGAGTCCAGGGGCACCTTTAAGACCAACAGAGTTTTATTCAAGGTATAAGCTTTCATGTGCACGCACACTTCTTCAGCTACAATGAAATGAAAGTTACCACTTCATATATTTAGGTAGAAGGTGAGCAGTAAATTAGATCAGGCAGATACAAAAACCTCTGGTCTGTGCTATTGTCATGAATGAAGTGTGTTGCATATTTCCACACACCCCTCTCCTGTTTCACCCATGTCAGGAAGTATCTTTGGAATAATCCTCTCATCCCTGTCTCCATATATTTGTCTAAGATATCTGCATTCTTACACCTATGCCAGACCTATCAAGGTAAACATTAATTCTAATTCTTCATGTCTAGTGAATGGTCAGCCATTCAGGTTCACCCTGCCACACATTAAGAAACATCACTCCTTTTGTCTGGCACTAGGGGACATGCCAGACCACTTTAAACTGAATATTGGGGGAAAGCCAACAGGAGATGAAAAGTCTCTGGTTCGGGTTGGCTCATCTCAGAGAGATAAGGGGGTAGCTATTGCTTTTCTACAGGGAAGTGGATTTGAATTGTCCACTGACACTATGGCTAGTGATATGGACTGCCTGACAAGGTCTTGAGAGAGCAAGAGGAAGGTTGCAGGCTTAACATGTATGGGAAATTATAGGTGTTTCTATACAAATGCTAAAAGTGTCCAAGGAAAAAATGGGGAATTGGAGGGCTTGGTGTTGGGGGGGGGAATAAACATTGTGGGTATTTCAGAAACTTGGTGGGATGAGGAAAATCAGTGGGATATGGTGCTTCCTGGTTATATATTATATCGGAAGGATAGGAGGGGAAAGGTTGGAGGTGGGATGGTTCTGTATGTCAGAGAGGGTATACAGTCCAGTAAGATTGAGAGGGTAAGAGAATTGGATTTGCTTCTGTAAATGCTATGGGTTGAAACAGTGGGCCCCAAAGGAAACTTAACACTGGGAGTTTGTTATCGCCCACCAGATCAAAAGATAGAGGAGGATTATAAAATGATGAATGAATTAAAGATAGCGGCTAGACAAAAAAAAAAACTGTGTCATAATAGGTGATTTTAACTACCCACACATTGATTCGGTCAATATGTGTTCAAGTTGGGAAAAAGAGATTGAGTTTCTAGACACTCTCAATGACTGTGCTATGAAGCAGATGATCACAGAACCTACCAGAGGAGAGGCGATCCTGGATTTGGTCCTAAGGAATGCCAAAGACCTGGTGAAAGATGTAAAAGTGATTGCACCACTTGTGAACAGTGACCATAATGTTACTGAGTTTAACATTTGTATAAATAGGGAATTGGTCAAAAAGACTGACACAACCACTTTTAACTTTAAAAGGGGTAACTTCTCTCATATGAGGGGGCTTGTGAGGAAGAAACTGAAAGGAAAAGTAGAAAGGGTCAAAACTATTGGGGAAGCTTGGAAACTATTTAAAACTACAATCCGAGAAGCTCAAAAATATATACTGCAGGTTAGGAAAGGCACAAACAGGTATAGAAAAAACCCTGCATGGTTAACAAACAAAGTAATGGAAGCTGTAAAAGGTAAAAAGGATTCCTTTAAGTGGTGGAAAGCTAGTCTCAGTGAGGCTGATAAAAGGGAACACAGGCTATGGCAAATAAAATGCAAGTCTGTGATCAGGAAGGCAAAAAGGGAATATGAGGAGCATATAGCAAAAAACGTAAAAACCAACAATAAAACTTTCTTCAAATACATTAAAAGCAGGAAACCAGCCAGGGAGGCAGTGGGGCCCTTGGATGACCAAGGGGGTAAAAGGAGTACTGAAGGATGATAGGGAAATGTCTGAGAAGCTGAATGCGTTTTTTGCCTCTGTCTTCACTGTGGAAGATGAGAAGTGCTTGCCCACTCCAGAACCGCTGAGTTTGGGAGGGGTGTTGAAAGACCTGAGTCAGATTGAGGTGACGAGAGAGGAGGTCTTACGACTGATAGACAACTTAAAAACTGATAAATCACCAGGCCTGGATGGCATACATCTGAGAGTTCTGAAAGAACTCAAGTGTGAACTTCTGGATCTCCTGACAATCTTTCCTTAAATCTTTCCTTAAAATCTGCCTCCATTCCTGAGGACTGGAAGGTAGCTAATGTCACTCCCATCCTTAAAAAGGGTTCCAGAGAAGATCCAGGAAATTACAGGCCAGTCAGTCTGACGTCGACAACAGGTAAATTGGTGGAAACTGTTATTAAGGAAAGAACTAGTAAGCACATTGATGAACAAAAACTATTGAGGCAGACTCAGCATGGGTTCTGTAAGGGAATATCTTCTCTCACTAACCTGTTAGTGTTGTTTGAGAGGGGGAACAAACATGAGGACAAGGGGGATCAAATAGATGTTGTTTACCTTGACTTCTAGAAAGCTTTTGATAAAGTTCCGCATCAAAGGCTCCTAAGTAAGCTCAAAAATCACAGGATAAAAGGGCAAATCCTTTCGTGGATCAAAAACTGGCTAATTAATAGGAAACAGAGAGTACAAATGTACAATTTTCTCAGAGGAGGGTGGTAAGCAGTGGGGTACCGCAAGGATCAGTACTCGGTCCACTGCTTTTTAACTTGTTCATTAATGATTTGGAGTTGGGAGTAAGCAGTGAAGTGGCTACATTTGCAGATTATACAAAGTTGTTCAGGGTGGTAAAAACCAGGGAGAATTGTGAGGCACTCCAAAGGGATCTGTCAAGGATGGGCGAGTGGGCATCAATGTGGCAAATGGGGTCCAATGTGGCCAAGTGCAAAGTGATGCACATTGGAGCCAAAAATCCAAAATATACATACACGTTGATGGGGTCCGAACTGGCAGACACTGACCAAGAGAGAGATCTTGGAGTCATAGTTGATAACTCAATGAAAATGTCAAGACAGTGTGCAACTGCAATAAAAAAGGCCAACACTATACTGGGGGTATAGGAAGGGAATTGAAAACAAATCAGCCAGTATCATAATGCCCCTATATAAATTGATGCTGTGACCTCATTTGGCGTACCGTGTACAGTTCTGGTCACCACACCTCAAAAAGGGTATTATAGCATTGGGAAAAGTGCAGAAAAGGGCAACCAGAATGATAAAAGGGTTGGAACACTTTCCCTATGAAGAAAGGTTAAAACGCTTGGGGCTCTTTAGCCTGGAGAAACGATGGCTGAGGGGTGACATGATTGAGGTTTATAAGATTATGCATGGAATAGAGCAGGTAGAGAAAGAGGTATTTTTCTCCCTTTCTCACAATACAAGAACTCGTGGGCACTCCATGAAATTGCTGAGCGGTCGGGTTAGAACGGATAAAAGGAAGTACTTCTTCACTCAAAGAGTGATTAACACATGGAATTCACTGCCACATGAGGTGGTGGTGGCTACAAGCATGGACGGCTTCAAGAGGGAATTAGATAAGCATATGGAGCAGAGGTCCATCGGTGGCTATTAGCCACAAGGTATAGATAGGGACTCCAGGGCAAGTGATGCTCTGTATTTTTGGTGCTTGGGGGGGGTCAATATTGTGAGGGCTCCTAGTCTCCTGGCCCCACTGCTGGACCTCCTGATGGCACCTGTGTGACAGAGTGTTGGACTGGATGGGCCATTGGCCTGATCCAACATTGGCTTCTCTTATGTTCTTATCGGGTTGTAATGAAGGGCTCTATCACTCTGGAGCACTTGAAAAAGACTCCCTGAATCAGTGGTTTCTCCATAAATTCATCAGGTATTTTTCACTCAAAAATATGAACTTGTTTATTAACTTATTTATTAATGATTTGGAGTTGGGAGTAAGCAGTGGAGTGTGTCTGATACCCAAAGGGCAAAACACATAGATTTCTGGAGTTGTTTGGTATTTATTTATTTTACAAAAAGCAAACTGTAAATGGTAACTGGTGGAAATTTGTGGACACTGTTTACCACTGTACATTGACAATGTCCTAAGAAGACAAAGCTATACAGTCACTTCTTTATGAATTCTTCCAACAAAAGTACAACCTGGTAGGGGCCATGGCTCAGTGGAAGAATATCTGTTCAGAATGCAGAAGGTCCCCATTTAATCCCTGGCATCCCCAGTTAAAAGGATCAGGTCATAGGTAATGTGAATGACCTCCACTTGAGACCCTGGAGAACTGCTGCTAGTCTTAGTAGACAATACTAACCTTGATAGACCACTGTTCTGATTCAGTATAAGGTACCTTCATGTGTTAACCATGTGTACTGGGTTGGGAAACTCACCCCAACCATTGGATCAGGGCTGGTGCTTCAGATTGTCATGCTTTAAGCTCTTGCTGTAAATTTTAATAGAGTTGCCATTTGCTTACCTTGCTTCTTAGGGGCATGGAGACCTCTTTGCCTTTCCTACAGAGTCCAATAAGCTTCTGTTTTATATATAGTTTCTAGCAACAAAAAAGAAAGAAAATCCTGCTTTTGAAGCACTGCACACAAATTAAATATTCATATCCCTTAAAAGCAATTAAAATTTACTGTCAAGTGATTTGCAAATCTAAACAGCAAATGTACAAAAATAATTAGCATAGCTGAAAACCAGTTATTTCTCTGATAAGCTCATAAGCCCTTTTAATTAAAATCACAATATTTTTAATTGCCAAAGGGAATATTTTGTTTATAGTAGCGGAGGAACATTTCTAAGTTTTAATTTAAGTTTCACGCTAATATTGTTGTAATTGAGAAACACCCTCTGGGGCTGTGAATATCCATCAAACAAAGTAATATGCTTCCAATCAGCACTGAGGAATGTCATGCATAAAAATGGCATTTCCTGGAAAACATGGATAGAAGAATCAGCATAGATGGATTGTACTTAAATTCCTGAGATAGTAATGGAGCCTTCTGATCAGGCCTCAGTTCCTGCCGGAGTGCATCGGAGCACCGCTCCGCCAGTCAGGAGCCCAAAGGGAGGGCACAAAAGCCCCGCCCCCTGCTCCCACCAGCCATCAGTTGGGACACGGAGGAGCGAAACCTTCCCCCGCCTCCCTGAGCTCCGGGGTGTTGGCCTTGGACTCGTAGGGGCAAATTCCACCTCTCACGCTAGAGGTCATTCTGGCTCCCCCAGCTCTCGGGAGGGGCTCTTTAAAAAGTTATGGCCGCTGTCGCTGTTCTCGGCAGCAGCTGCGCCTGTGCGGGGGGGAGGGGTGAGGCGAAACATTCCCTTCCCTCCCTGAGCCCCAGGGTGGTGGCCTTGGACTCGTAGGGGCAAATTCCACCTCTCGCGTGTGATGTGACTCTATGAGGCCATTCTGGCTCCCCCAGCTCTTGGGAGGGGCTCTTTAAAAAGTTATGGCTGCCGCAGCTGTTCTCTGTGGCAGCTGTGACACCCATGTGGGGGGGAGTGGCAGGGTGAAACGTTCCCTTGCCTCTCTGAGCCCCGGGGTGGTGGCCTTGGACTCATAGGGGCAAATTCCACCTTTCGCGTGTGATGTCCGATCACATGTGAGAGGTCATTCTGGCTCCCCCAGCTCTCGGGAGGGGCTCTTTAAAAAGTTATGGCCACTGTTGCTGTTCTCGGTGGCAGCTGCGATGCGGGGGGAGGGGTGGAGCAAAATGTTCCCTTGCCTCCCTGAGCCTCGAGGTGGTGGCCTTGGACTCGTAGGGGCAAATTCCACCTCTTGTGCGAGATGTTATTCTGGCTCCGGGCCTGAAAAACGGCCTGAAGAGCCACTCCCCCCTCCTTTTTCAGGCTCCAAGCTAGAACCTGTGCCTGAAAAAGGGCCAGCCGAATGTCAATTTTGGGTCCAATATATCCTATGGGCCATTGAAGTCAATGACAAAAACATAGGGTATATTCTGGGGACTGGAGGGGAGGGAGTTTGAGGGAGAGGCTCCAAACTCGCAGGGTAGTTACTGGAATGTCTCTTCAAGATACCAACCAAATTTGGAAAACATTGGACCAGGGTGTCCAATTCTACGGGCCCCCAAACAGGTTGCCCCTATCCCCTCCATTGTTCTCTATGGTGGGAAAAAAGAGAACAATGGAGGGGATGGGGGCAACCTGTTTGGGGGCCATAGAATTGGACCCCCTAGTTCAATGTTCCAAAAACATGGTGGGTATCTTGGGGAGAGGCTCCAGCAGCTACCCTGTGATTTTGGAGCCTCTCCCTCAAACCCCCTCTCCTCCAGCCTTCAGAATATACCTTATGTTTCTGCCGTTGACTTCAATGGCCCTTAGGATATAATGGGGCCGAACTGCAGGAAGCCGATTCATATCAGATAATCTGATCCAGCCCACAGCAGCCTGGAAGGGGCTCAAATGGGCCATTTTCAGGGGTGCATTCGGTTCAGATGAACCGAATGCACATCCCTCCAGCAGCAGGCTTGCTCGGACTCTCTGCAGCCACAGGGGTCCTGAGCAATCCAAGGGAAGGGAAGGTGGTTTAAACCGCCTCTCCTTCCCTCCAGCAGCTGGCTTGCTCGGGCTCCCCAAGCAAACCAAGGTGGTGGAGCAGCTGGAGACACTGAGCCTCAGCTCCACGAGTAATGAGCACTCAAGCCCCGTCCCCAGCAGCCCTCAGGCCAGAGCACCTGGAGCAGTCTTGGGAGGCGGATTGGCAAAAAGCAAAACCAAAAGCGCAGGAACTCAAGAGAACTCCAGGAATGGAGCTGGTTCCTCTTCCACAGCCCAAAATGCGACCCACGAACCCTGAGCTTGCTTTTTCTCATTTGCGAGTCTGGCCTCCGCACTCCTTTAATGAGGCAGCCCTGAAGCTTGGGGC
>NW_015162128.1:5861-13871 GCF_001447785.1 Gekko japonicus | reverse complement strand
ACATAGTGTTCCTGCCAGGGAAGCTGGGGACCCTGCCCATGAGTCTCCATTTCATCCTCACAACAACCCTGTGGGGTAGGTTAGGTAGATTTGGCCCGGGGTCACTCAGCCAGCAGAGTGAGAATACAAACCTGGGTCTCCCCACATCAATCTGCAACTCTGACCACTGTGCAGTGCTGTCTCTACTGATCTGTAATGTTCCAGAGGTGTTGTAATGTAATACTCAGTTTCTCAAACGAGTGTATGCCTGTCTGTTGGTCCACTTAGGAATCTTGATCCTGGTTGTGTGGTGGGCTAGTTGTGGCAAATGGTACGGAAGCTCAGTATTTCTGTATACAGTTCTAGGGGCTTTATTGCAATGTGGTATGGCCTGATATTATGTTCTTATTCCAGTGTGGGGTGTGTGTGGGGCAATGGAAGCTGAGTGATAGGGTCTCTCCAAGTGTTTGCCAGAAGTGAGATGCGTCCTGGTCTTGTGTCTTACAGATAATCTTTCAAATAGTCCTTTGCATTTATATCATGTTTTCAACTTTAAAAGGATCATAATGCTGATTGTGTGAACTTAGGCAAATCACGAGAGGTAGAGCAGAAAGGGTTGCATCAGTGCTTCGTTCTTGTGGCCCTTTCTTACACGCCCAGGGAAATGCTGATCGCCACTTTGGGGCCAGGAAGCAATTTTTCTCCAGGCCACTTTGGCCCCCAGTGATCCTGGAGGTTTTTTTTTTATCATATTCTGGGCGTGGAACAGGGGTCACTGGGGTGTGTGGGGGGTATTGGTGAATTTCCTGCATTGTGCAGGGGGTTGGACTAGATGACCCTGGAGGTACCTTCCCACTCTATGAGTCTATGATTCTATAATTCACCCAGGCTGGCTGTAGGCACACCAGCACCTCTGTCAGGCAGAAGCGCCTGAGATCCTCCCCCTCCCCTTTTCCTTCACCCGACTTGTAGGCGAAGGGAAGGGAGAGTGGGGAAAGAATGGATCCCAGGTGCTTCTGCCTGTCAGAGGGGCTGGTGCACACTTCCGGTGATGTCAGGGGGTGTGGTATATGCTAATAAGTTATGCTAATGAGTCCCTGCAGCTCTTTTTCCACGAAATGACCCCTGCTTCTGATTATCACCTTGAGATGTTTTGTGGGTTGCTGACCTCCAGTGCGGCCTGGAGATCTCCTGGAATTACAATTGATCTCCAGACTACAGTTCTGCTAGAGAAAATGGCAGCTTAGGAGGGTGGTCTCTATGGCATTATACCCTGTTGGGGTCTCTCCCCAAACTCTGCCCTTCCCAGGCTCCACCCTCAAATCTCCAGGAATTTCCCAAACCAGAGTTGACCACCTTAGCTGGAAATTTGTGGTTCATAATCAATTTTGGGTAACTGTCTTTTTCACAAATACTTCTGGATATATTCTTTTTTTCAGAGTCAGACCCTAGAACCAAGTCCTTAGAGTATAGTAATGAATAATCACAATGAAGTCATTGGCAGACAAAGTTCCATGGACCACCTAATGTCATCTTCAATATGAAGACGAAATTCAGCTCAATCTCAAGCTACCAGTAAATCATAGGGTCGTTGTGGAACCGTGAACAGGTGCCTGGACAAGCTAAAACTTAATCTCAAACAAATGGAGGTGCTACTGGTGGGGGGAAGGTCTGACCTGGGTAATGGATTATCCCCTGTTCTGGATGGGGTTGCATTCCCCCTAAAAGAGCAGGTTCGAAGTTTAGGAGTGCTCCTGTACCGAAGCCTCCTGTTGTATAATCAAGTGACAGTGGTGACCAGGGTTGCCTTTCACCAACTTTGACTGGTGAGCCAGCTGCAGCCCTTGCTGGGCAGAAAAGTTCTTGCCACCATGGTGCAAGCCCTACTAACATCTAGGTTAGATTGCTGCAATGAGATCTACATGGGACTTCCCTTGAAGACTGTGTGGAGGCTACAGTTGGTACAGAATGTTTCAGCCAGAGTGTTGGCTGGAGTGGGTCATAGGAACCATATCACTCCAGTTTTTTCTGCCTACTCTGGCTTACAATTTGCTTCCAGGCTCAATTCAAGATGCTGCTATTGACCTTTAAAGCCCTATTTGGCCTGGGACCATCATACCTTAAGGACCACCTTCTCCCATACAAACCTACCTGTTCCTTTTGGTCATCTTTGGAGGTGCTGCTTCCGTTGCCCCCAACATATGAGGCTAGACAGGTGGTGACCCCAGAAAGAGTCTTCTGTATCAAAATTTTTGGAACTCCCTCCCTAGGGAGATTTGTCTGTCACCTTCTATTAGTATTTTCACCAGGAGGTAAAAACTTTTTTGTTGTGTCTGGCTTACCCTTAAGAATGGTTATTGGCCCTCCTTCTGGTGTTGTTTGTTTATCTGTTTTTTAGTTGAATTGTATATTTGAACTGTACCTTAATAGTTAAAAATATTTCTATGGGTACCACCTTGTAGACTCTGATTGGGTAAAAAGGTGGTGCAATAAATGTGTTAAATAAATATGGTGCACAGCATGCACGCAGACAGAGGGTCCTCATTGTCTTAATGTTGCTGGAGAATGTACATGGAGATTGGATTTGCAGTTATGAAAGCGTAATGAAGAAAATAATCCCTGAGGCCCATTCTCTCTGAGTCACCTAATTTCGTAATGTTCCTGTCCTCTAGGGTCAAATCTCCTTATCAAAAGATTCAGAGTTACATGGAAGTATTTTTAATGGGATGTTTTACTGCATTTTTCAACAGTAGGCTTTATGGCATCTTCAGCTTTATACTACGCTGATTTGTCAAGATACTGACTGTTTGTCAGTTTTATGTCTGGGACATAAACTAAGCCCAAAGACAACCGAAACCTGAGGTTTGCTGTTTGACTGCACAGTCTACTTTTTTCATGCATCTTTCCGATATTTTGCTTGTAAATAAACAATTCTTCATTAACTGCAGAGATACTGCAGATGGTGTCTGCTGTTCCCACAAAACAATTAAGAAATTACCATGCAAATTTTATGATATTATGCAAACTGAAAAGAACTTTAAGGATGCCATTACAGTGCTGCTGTTTTATTTTTGGAAGACAAATAATTTGTGACAAGAAGGAAAGGTTTCAACATTGTATCAGTCTAACTACAATTAGGAAATCATGAGTCATGTCTTTGTGAGCCTACATATTCTCATTTAATTTCAGTGAAAAGTTAATAGTGTGAAGAAATGCCTTTTTCCTTTGGAGGCTGGAAATGAGCAAAACCTTTGCTCTGAGTTTTAAAAGTCCCCCCCCCCCCCCGCAGAGAACAGGCAGGGAGGAGAAAGTCAGTCAATGGCTTTTCAGGCTCACCTCAGCTCCCTGTTAAAATATGCTAATAGGTGTAGCTAAAGACAATAGTCCAGTCCCCCCCCTTCAAGCAGGGAACAGAGGTTTGGAGGAATTAAATCCTAGAGAGACTTCAGGAAGGAGAATTCTTAAGACATCAGGAAAAGTTTCCTTGACCTGGCCTGACGGGTCAGTGGATGGAGAAAATAGATGTGATAAAAGCTCCTTGCAGCAAGGAGGAGCTCTTTCTTGTGCTAGGTCCATCAGAGCAGAAAGAACTCTTAACTGAGGTCTGGAGGGGGCAGCCATGTAACCATGTGCTGTCTTGGAGAGCTGGAGGAAGCTTCAAGGTAATAGTGACTCTATAGAGATATGTAACTTCCTAAAGCTAAGGACCCTGTCCTAATGTGGTAACATCTGATACAGCATGGATAGAGAGAGGGACAGAGGAATTGCATTTTACCCATTTCTTTTGAATCTCTTGCTCAATCTGGTGCGATGCTAAAGGTATGCTTGTGAATCACAGACTCCCATGATTTTGGGCCACTCTTTTAAAAGGAGCACCAGGAGGAAGGAAGTCAGTTGGCAAGTGGCTATTCCTCCAGGGCCACAGAAGACAGTAAACTGTACCCATGGTGACCAGGCACTGGGCAGTGGGAGACACAGAGGCAAGGCCTCAGAACTTGGAAGGGAAACTGGGAGTCCTGACTCTCCCAGCAGGCAATTCTTACAAAGGTCAGGTGGTGGTAGCAAGCTACCCAAGAAAGAAAAGCCTCTCCAGGTGTTGGGAAAACTTTGGAGAGCAGGGTGGAATAGGGCCTACAGGCCAGAGCAGATCCGTTCTGCCACAAATAGTATAAAATTATATATAGTATCAAAGGAGATATCTTATACAATATGGAGGAAGATTGATGTTGACAATGCTGGGTGATTATTTGGTCCATATTTAATTTAATTTATTTATTCATTCATTAGATTTCTATCCCGCCCTCCCGCCGAAGCAGCTCAGGGTGGCTTACAACAATTATAAAACCAGCATAAATACATACATAAAATACAACTCAATAAAATAGCTCAGCTCATTTCCAATTAAATAAATACAGTTAAAACCATTTAAATGTGGCGGTGTCGTATAACAAAGTGCAAGTGCAGCACAGCTGATATAGGGTCTTTCCTACTGAAATGTCCAGTGAAAAACCTCCGTTTTCACGGCCCTGTGGAATTGCTGGAGGTCCCGCAGGGCTCTGATCTCACTGGGGAGCTCATTC
This sequence comes from Gekko japonicus, assembly GCF_001447785.1. NCBI lineage: Eukaryota > Metazoa > Chordata > Lepidosauria > Squamata > Gekkonidae > Gekko > Gekko japonicus. Next base: position 9,312 of record NW_015162128.1, on the reverse strand, counting down.
CAGAGCATCAGCGCCACCAGGGAGAATACCCTGGTCCTAGTCGCCGCCAACCTGGCGTCCCCAGGCCCGGGGGGGCAGGCAGTTTTATCTACCAGATCGCAGTGCTCTCTGGGGAACATGCAGGGAAAGACGGTCCTTCAGGTAGGCAGGCCCCTGACCATAAAGGGCTTTAAAGGTCAAAAACAGCACCTTGAAGCGGATCTGGAACACTATTGATAGCCAGTGCAGCGACTTTAACATAGGCTGGATGTGCTCCCGCACAGGCTGTCTTGGCAGTGGCTGCTATCTGGGCCTCCATTGTCAAGGAAGCATCCAGGAGCACTCCCAAACTCCTGATCCTTGGTGCTGGCACCAACGGCACCCCACTGAAGGCCGGTAGAGGGACCCCTAACCCCGAACCACTCTGATTCAGGCATAGGACCTCCATCTTCGTTGGATTCAATTTCAATTGGCTCAGCCTAAGCCATCCCACCACGTCCTACAATGCCCGGTCCAGATCTTCCAAAAGAGAAGATGGCGGCAAACCTAGGTCCCTTCTCAGGTCTGTAGAAAGATCTGTCTTGCCCATTCACACCTCCAGTCACTGGATTTAAGTATCCTTAGATATGGCCGACTTCCCTATTTGTTTGTTTGTGTGTGTGTGTGTTCAATTTTTAGCCCCCCTCCCCTGCAAGCAGACTCAGGGTGGGTATAGACAAGTGGGAACCTGCAAGACTTGCAGGAGGCATCTCATTCCCCCTCCCCCACTATTACAGTTCCTCTTTCCTGAAAGCCGCCTTAGACTCTTCCCTTTTTGTAGTTCCTTCTATCCTTCTAGGGTTGCCAACCTCCAGGTGGGGCCTGGAAATCTCATGGAATCACAACAGAGTTTTGAACTACAGAGGTCAGTTCCCCCTTAAAGTTGTCAGATCCAGTTTGGAAAGTGCCTGGAGATTTGGGGATGGAGCCTTGGAAGTTGATCTTTGGGGAGGGAAGCAACCTCAACAGGATAGAAAGCCATAAACTCCACCCTCTAGAATAGCCATTTTCTCCAGGGAAACTTACCTCTGTTATCTGGAGATCAGTTGTAATCCCAGGAAATCTCCAGCCCCCACCTGGAGGTTGGCAAACCTATATACACTCACATTCATTAGCCGTCATTAAAGTAAGATTTGCACTATTGCAGCAATTGCACCTAAATCTCACAAAGATTCCATCTATTGTAAAGAAACCTCTTAGGTCATATTATTTATTACTATGTTTCAAGGTGGTCCTCTCCCCCACCCACTCATATCCACATTTCTAGCTTTATTTATTTGATTTATCGACTAATTGATTTATATCCCTCCCTCCCCACAAGTGGGCTCAGGGTGGGTGACAAGAAGAGAATTTACAGAACCATTAAAACAAATTATCACAACAAATTGCTTAAACCCATTTAAAAGATGGCAAAATTATACATTAATTTGGTTTCGACCTTTTAGATTATTTGCTAGAAGTGTTTGCCACATCCAAACCCATTTGTGTTTGCCTCATACTCACCAGTCTCTCCTGTAAAGCACTGGCAATTGTGGGAGCAAAATAAGCCTCCCATTCCAAATTGATTTTCCATGCTGGTGATTTTGTCATATTTTATTTTCACTGTTCTTCTTTCCTTAGTTTTCTTGAAATGTGACATGGACCCTTATCCCTTCCTTCTTCTTTGGTCTTTTTGTACTGCAATTATATTTGCAGGACAACAATGGTCAGCGTTAGTGAATAGCCTTGATTGGCCTTGTGTTGCTTCCATGTTAGGGGTAAGATCCTATAGTTGTTACAGTGAAAGACTCACAGTGGTGGATCTTTCCCACCTTCCCTCCAGTAGCTGCATGTGAGTTCCAGACAGATGATGCTTTGTGGTATCTGTGTGGTCCAACACTTATGCAATAACACTGGCTGCAGCACAGAGGACAAAGCAGGCAAAAAAATTTATACATGTGAAGGGAAATTAATTAGTAATGTTTTCAAGTACCCCTCCCCCAATTCAGCTTACTTCCTGCTCACCAGTCACAAGCAGAGAGCTAGTCATTTGTTGGGCAAACTGTTCAGGCTCATCCAAGTGAATACAATAACACTGCTTTCACACATGATTAGATTCATTCTTGGAGCTACTCCCTCCTCCATCACGTCTGCCACTGATATAGCAATTTTTAAGGCACATAATAAAAAGAGGGGGGAAATCAGTTTGAGAGTTTTGAGTTCAGACTTACTACTTAGACTAGCAGTAAAGCCCGTTGTGAAACCAATACAACGGGATCTAGGAAGCTGTGGTCTGTAACGAACGCATAGGCTGGAAGGAGGTAAAGTAAATAGTAGCAGTGTGTTACTGTAAGGTACAAATCTGAAAGGGAATGATCAAATTTATGTAAAGGTTTTTTATTTGAAAATTATAGTAAGGTATGTAACTCAATATATATCCGTGACATCCCTTTTAGGGTAAAGTAAGGCAGTAATTCATTTGTAAGAACTGGTAAACATAGGGAATGATAGTGTGAGTCTCCCGCAGTCGTTAATACATTGTGATCAATCATAACTTTGCATGGTTAACAGGAGAAGGCTCACATACCTAATGTAACTGAGTTGCTGGTGTCCAAGGTCACACAATGTGGGCTGTGGAATGTACCACACAGGGGTCCATGGAGTAGTGTCTTCAACTGGGCAGTCTGTGAAGTCATTGATTGTTGGATGTCCATATCATTCAATTTCATTCTGGTTGCAGTGGCCACCCTATTAGAGTAGAGGCTTTAGGGGCAGTGGGAATAAAAGTGAGTGGTTGTGACGTAAGGCTGAGTAGGTTATGTTGGAATGAGAATGATGAAGTGTTGGAAATGAATGAACATGTTTGTTTTATAGTGTCTGAGTGGGATTTGTAGGAGAGATGTAATGTAGTAATTATGGGGACTGTAGGATTTCTTTGTAGACAATATTTTTAGTGAAGACTCTCTCACAGGATGGTAGGAGTCTCCCATGTTGGGGGCCATCAATAACACGCACTCTGAGGTCTTGAAACTGACGTACCCTTGAGAAAGCTACATACAGCTGGCCATGTGAAAAAACTGGATTTTGCAAATAGACACCAACTTTTTCCAGAGTTTGACCCTGTGATTTGTTGATTGTCATGGCGAAGGCTAGCTTAATAGGAAACTGTCTTCTTTGCAACGTAAACGGAAGGTCAACATCTGTAGGGGCAATGTCTATACGTGGGATAAACAGCATCTGTCCTTTTGCAGACCCAGTAAGCACTTGCGCGATGATCAAATTGGGTTTAAGGTCAGTGACCACCAGTCTTGTCCCATTACATAGTCCTTTTTGTGTATTTATATTTCTTAGAAGCATTATTATTGCTCCAACCTTCACGTCCAAAATATGGAGAGGCATTCCTGATGGGGTTAGGGAATGTAAGAATTCAATTTGGTAGTCCGGGTCATCAGGG
>NW_015162128.1:0-1059 GCF_001447785.1 Gekko japonicus | reverse complement strand
GATTGGGTTGAGGGGAGAAATGCAGAAGAAATGATTAAATGTACGTTCAGACCATGATTGCAGGCTACATTTGCGAACTGTCGAGTATGTGTGTGTCAACTGTTATTTCCCCCTTCCAAAGTTCTGCATGTGTTATTGTTAGTTGTTAGTGGTAAATTGTAAAGGGCCATATTTCTAAATTGAATGGTGTGTTTGACTGCACTCTATTATCTCCCACTTCCCCATGTTTCTCTTGTCTTGTTATTCCAGAATCTCCCCTTGTTAGAGTGTCAGTTATATTTTTACCTTTCAGATAGATTGGCTCCCATGGTATTGTGTTCACTAACATAATGACAGTGATCCAAGTATCCTTTATCTACCAGGTGACGCATCTCAAAGGAATTGACAATCTGGCATTAGTGTGGTTGTGATTGTACGCTTACCTGGGGGTGGTGTGTGGAGTGTGTGTCTTCTTGGGTTGTGTGGACTGTGTGTCTGTTTAGTTCGTCCCTTGTTTTTGCTTGCAGTTGAGGTCCTGTCTGTGTCAGGGGGAGTCTGGTGAAAATACAATTATGTCATGTTATCAAGGGACGATTGTGTTTGTGAAGGAGTCAGACAGGGTTTTGGTCCAAATGATCTCCCCACTGCGCCCTCCCAAGTGTCTCTGTAGTTTTCCAACAATTTTTGACGTTGAAGTTTCAATTATTCCAAGGCCTATGTACATAAAAGTGATAAGCAGGTATCATCCCTTATGTAGTCAATGGTTGGCACGTAGTCAACTGAGTCCAAGTCTTGAAAGTGCTCTGATCACTTCAGTTAGTAGTAGGTAGACACAATGAAATGTATTATTAAACTGGTGTTTTGGAATGGTATTCTTAATGTATCTTACTATTTTGGCACTGTTGGTATTGTGTAAAATAATTTGAAACCTTAATAAAGAAATTTTAAGAAATAAACTTTTGCCAATTCTCTTGTAATTCTCCCTGTCTCTGTGTGAGTTCATGGGCTCTCAGGTGTAAGGATCTCGTGTCCAGACCACCATTGTGGTGCAAGCGGGTCATATCGACTCACCTGCCCCCT
>NW_015162127.1:44543-48424 GCF_001447785.1 Gekko japonicus | reverse complement strand
TCCACCCCCAAATCTCCAGGAAGTTCTCACCTCAGAACTGACAACCCTAAGCCGCATCTAGGCAGGACAGACAATGAATTCTCTGTCTGTAATATACACTGTTTGCAACCCTTCTGTTCATTTCCGTTCCTCCCCATGAATTAATGACTGTGCTACTGGGGCATACTGATGAAACGCTGCAAAAAAGTAATTTTGATGAAGTGTTATGTACAATGGTATCCAGTGTTCCCTCTAAGCTGAGTTAGTGTGAGCTAGCTCACAGTTTTTTAGCCTCCAGCTCACGCATTTTGTCTTAACTCAGGATGGACTGCTTCAGAGCAAACTAATTTATGCAGCAGCCAAATCACTCGTTCACAACTTTAGTGCCAGTAGCTCACAAAGTCAAATTTTTGTTCGCAAGACTCCACAGCTTAGAGGGAACATTGATGGTATCCCAATTCCTTTAATGGGATGTTTTATGGAAGCTATGCACATGTTAGTAAAACACTGCGCGCAAAAAAAAATCGTGACGCAGCCATGTATGTGATCACATGAAGATCACTTTTTTGCAGTGTTTCAACAACATGTTGGTGCTGGAGAAGACTCTTGAGAGTCCCTTGGACTGCCCGGAGATCAAATCAGTCAATCCTCAAAGAAATCAACCCTGACTGTTCCCCGGAAGGCCAGATCCTGAAGCTGAAGCTCAAATACTTGGCCACCAAATGAGAAGGGAGCACTCACTGGAGAAGACCCTGATGCTGGGAAAGATGGAAGGTCAAAGAAGAAGGGGACGGCAAAGGATGAGATGGTTAGACAGTGTCATAGGTGCAACGAACATGAAATTAAGCAAACTCCGGAGGACAACAGAAGACAGGAGGGCCTGGCGTGATGTGGTCCATGGGGTCACGAAGAGTCGGACTTGACTGTGCGGCTGAACAACAACAAAATCAGCATGTATGTGTGCACTGAATGTTTGTGTGTGTGGGGGGGACATGCTGAAGGAGCTGAAAGTTGCTATAGCCTTTAAAAGGCACAGTTCCTTGGTCAGAATGTGGACCAAGAAAACAACTGTCGAGATTTCCTAATGCTTTGGGAAACAAAGCCAAGTTATTCAATATTCCAAAACACGGGGAGGAATTGGGACGAGGAGAATTTCCAAAGCATCCCTAGCCCAGCCTGTTGAGGATTCAAAGATTCCCCTCGGGTCCCACCGACCGAGGGAAAAGATTTCCCAGAAGTCTCCCCGGACCCGCTGTGCCTTTCCATTTGCGAAAGTAAATAGCTATCGATCTCCTAGGCTGTTGATGTAAAGAAGGGAATAAAGCATTGATCTCAGGAAAGCACAGGACGACGTGTATAAATAAAGACAATTGGCTTCCAGTGTCTCATGGAGACATCAGTACGGATCCAGAGAGAGAGAAGTTGATGACTGAGTGGTGTGTGTGTGTGTGTGGGGGGGGGGGGGAAGGGAACGAAGCACCCTTTTTTCTCTCCCTTGGGAGCTGCGGTGGCTCAAGTGGTTAAGACGCTGAACTGCAGGCCGTGGAAGGTCGGTAGTTCGGCAGTTCGAGACCCGGGTGCTGAATGACGGAGTGAGCTCCCGTCTCTGGTCCCAGCTCCTGCCAACCTAGCAGTTCGAAAGCAAGAAATTGCAAGTAGATAAATACGGACCGCTTCGGTGGGAAGGTGACAGCGTTCCGTGCGCCTTGGTGTTTAGTCATGCTGGCCACAGGACCACGGAAACGTCTTCGGACAGCGCTGGCTCTTCGGCTTTGAAACGGAGATGAGCACCGCAACCCTAGAGTCGGACTCGACTGGCTTTCGAGCAAGGGAACCTTTACCTTTTACCTCTCTCCCTTAGCCAGAAAAGTATCGCCTCACATTTCTCGGCGCTATGAACATCCGTTCGTCGGCTCAAAAGGTAGACGCTAGTGACAGTATCGCAGCTGCCCCGCAGTTCTGTTCGGGTGATTTAGCAGCTCTTAATTTCACATGTTGTAGACTAAGCCAGGAGGAATAATTCTGAAGCAATTGGAAGGCGGCCAGATGGCTAGGAAGTCCTCCCTCGGCTACAGAGGGACGTTGCGAGAAGTTTTCACACTTTGATTTCTCTCTGAATGCCGACATTTGGAATTACCTGGTTCTGTTTCCAAGCTAGGGTCGCCAGCTCTGGGTTGGGGGTGGAGCCTGGGGAGGGCGGGGTTTGGGGAGGGGAGGGGCCTCAGCAGGATAGAATGCCACAGAGTCCACCCTCCAAAGCAGCCATTTTTTCCCCAGGGGAACGGAACTTGGTCATCTGGAGATCAATTGCAATAGTGGGAGATCTCCAGGTGCCACATGGAGGTTGGCAACCCTATTACAAAGGGAACAGATTGTTGGGAATATGTGAGTTGCAGGGTCTAAGATCCAGTCATTATAGGGTTAATCTGTTGTTTACCTTGAGTGCTATTGTTTAGCCTTTCTAGGGGTCAAGAAGAAGAAGAATCTCCATTGCTGTGTGACCATGTGTTCTGTCTGTAGCTGTAAAGGTGTGAAGATGTAGTTCCAGGCATCTCTTTTGTTTTGTAGGTTTCCTGTGTACCCTTTTCCCTTAGAAATAAAGATTTTTACTCAGAAAGAAATGCCTCCTCTCCAGTGAAGCAAAGATCCATTGCAAACTCTGAATATTTAAGTATTTTTGCCTATTTTTCCCAACACAGATGTCTAAGAAATTCTCCGGTTCCCCCTCCCCTTGGTGACAGGGCAGGGGGAGGGACATGGGGGGTGTATGACATCAGTGATGCCAGTGATGGCATGATGTCCTTTCCAGGTAAAACTCGGCAGTGACAAAGAGTAGCTCTAGGAATCACTGGGAATTCTGTGGTAAAGCCATCGAGTTCCCAGCGATTCCTAGAGCTACCCTATGCCACTTCCAGGTTTTACCCTTGAAGTGACATTGCAATATCGGCACTATCACCGCTTGAATATATATATATATATCCAGGTTGTTGCTCCACGTGGTGGAACTTGCTGGTGCGAAGACTCCCAACATAGCAAGAGACCGAGCTATCCTACTCTCTGTCCAATTTATTTTGTACAGACCACTGTGTGGGCTCCTTTGGCTGGGAGGTAGGTGTGTCAGCTCCAGCTTGGGAAATATCTGGAAATTTGGGGGTGGAGCCTGGGGAGTAGGGTTGCCAACCCCCCTGGTTTGCCAGGGGTCCCCCGTTTTGGGGGGGTTCTACCCGCCGCCGGCCAGATGGCCGGCGGGGGAAGCCCCACTCCCAACACCCACACTCACCCCTCTCTCTCCCTTTAAGTGTGTGGAGCCCGTGTTTCCTCCAAAGCCCCATCTCCGCAAGCTTGCAGGGAAATGCCAGCTTCGTGCTCTTAAAAAGGAAACGCGGCTGCTCTAAGATCTGCCACAACTTTTGCATGACTGATAGCTGGTTGGGATCGGCTATAGGACAACATCATCTCCGGAGAACTGTCTGTTTACCATCATGGCATACATCCGGGGACCATCTTGTTTTAACTGAGTATTATTGTTGTTGTGATTGATTGTTATTAATGTTTTTATGGCTTTTACCTGTTTTATATGGGCTTTGCCCCTTGTAAGCTGCCCTGATCCCGCTTTGCGGGGAGGGCGGGGTAAAAATCCCAATAAATAAATAAATAAATAAATTGGCCAGCAACCCCACTTGCCCTCCTCTGAACCGTTCCTATTTGTCTACATCTTCCAGTTAAGAAACAGGGCCCCAGGCGAGAACTGACTAGCTCAGGGAGGAATCGGACAAAGGAGAAACCGGCTGGATTAATTTTGCTCCGCAAACAGGACTAATCCACACATTCCTTTGCCGGACATCTCTCCTGTCACGGCAGTTACTCGTGTGTCAGCCCGCAAGGTGTAAACAGTGGGACGA
>NW_015162127.1:39544-44358 GCF_001447785.1 Gekko japonicus | reverse complement strand
AGAGAGAGGGAGAGAGAGAGAGAGAGAGAGAGAGAGAGAGAGAGAGAGAGAGAATCTTTCAAAAACAAAGCGCTCAGTCAAAATAGCGAGCAAGAACCCTCCAAAAAACAGAACAGATTGGGTGACTTTGGGACAACCCACTCCTCCCAGTTTTGTTAGGTGAAGAACACCCTTCAAACAGCAGAGATATACAGAATAAAGTGTTCTGGGGGTGTAGAAGAGGTGGATTCAAGTCTTAAGAGTCCAACAGGATCTCCAGGGTAGCTCCCGTTTGGCGTCATGGTTAAGAGCGGCAGACTCTGATCTGGAGAACCGGGTTAGATTCCTGACTCCTCCACATGCAGCCAGCTGGGTGACCTTGGGCCAGTCACAGCTCTCTCAGAGCTCTCTCAGCCCCACCTCCCTCATAGGACATCTGTTGTGGGGAGAAGAAGGGAAGAAGATTGTAAGCCGCTCTGAGACTCCGAGTGAAGGGCAAGTTATAAATACTACTACTACTACTACTACTACTCCATCATCATCTTTGTCATCATCTTCATCTTTGTCTTAGTCATATTCTTAATCTTTGTCTTCCTCGTCCTTGTCTTCCTCCTCCTCCTCCAATTTGGTGTATTGGTAAATTTGCGAACTCTAATCTGGGAGAACCGGGTTTGATTCCCCACTCCTCCACTTGCACCTGGCTGGATGGCCTTGGGCAAGCCGTAGCTCTGATAAGAGTTGTTCTTGAAAAAAGAGCAGTTTCTGTCAGAGCTCTCTCAGCCCCACCTACCTCACAGGGTGTCTGTTGTGGGGAGGGGAAGGGAAAGGAGTCTGTACGCCGCTATGAGGAGACTACTTTGGGTAGTGAAGGGCGGGGTATAAGTCCAATCTCTTCTTCGTCTTCTCCTTCTCTGGAACCATCCTTCCTGAGCTCAGACAAAAGTTTGTGAGCCCGAGGCTAAAAAAACCTGTGAGCTCACTCACACCAACACAGCTTAGAGGGAACACTGTTCCCAACCTGGAGCCGGCAACTCTGCCCTCCCCCCGGCTTGTGCCATGGGGGGAAGCTAGCAACCCTGGCCGTGACTCAGTGCCACTTTCCACCCCCAGCACCACAGCGCAGTGCGGTCTTAGACGCAGGCTGCTAGAGAAATCTCCCCGACACCTCCGATTCCTGGCAGAGAAACTTGGCTGATCCTTGAGGTCAGGTGTTCTCTTTCCCCAGAATCCTCTGCGGCTCCACAGGCCCAGAGCAATCTATCCTGTTCAGCCTGTGCTCTCTCCCAGCCCCGCGCTGCCCGCTCTTTGGCGGCCACAGCCGATTCAGCAGAACGGGTTCTTGCTAATCCTCCACACTCAGTGCTTTAAGAGAAGTCATTGCTGGGGGGCGGGGGGCAATAGGCAGGCAGAGATCCTTAGGGGCTCGGAATAGAAGGCCATGGCTGCCCTGGGTTTGCCTGGGGTAAGCTGTGGAGTCTTGGTGAGCAAAAATCCTACTTTGCGAGCTCCTGGCATTCAAGCTGTGAGCGAGCGATTTGGCTGCTGCATAAATTAGTTTGCTCTGGAGCCCTCCTTCCCGAGTGAAGACAAAAATGCGTGAGCCGGAGGCTATAAAACTGTGAGCTCGCTCGCACTAATGCCGCTTAGAGGGAACGCTGGTTGCCACTCTCCAGGCAGGGCCTGGACGTCTCCCCAGATTACAACAGATCCCTGGATGACAGAGGTCAGTTCCCCTGGAGAAAATGGCTGCTCTAGGAGGTCGACTCTGTGGCATTCTATCTCATGGAGGCTCCTCCCCTCCTGAAACCCCACCCTCCCCAGGCTCCACCCCCAAATCACCTGGAATTTCCAGACTTGGCAAGCCCAGCTTCAACAAAGGAAACCCGATAGGGGTGGCAGCTCTGGGTTCAGGAGTACCTGGAGATTTGAGGACGGAGCCTGGGGAGGGCGGGGTCTAGGGAGGAGAGGGGAGGAGCCTTGGTAGGGTAGAATGTCATGCTGTCCACCTTCCAAAGCAGCCATTTTCTCCAGGAGCAGGGGAATGTTTTAAATAAATATTTAATAAATAAACAAGCGATTTATGTTGTCTGGGGATCAGTTGTAATTCCGGGAGATCTCCAGTCCCCACCTGGAGGTTGGCAGCTCTATACGGGACTGTGGATGAGGGCCCACTTCAGTGGTTTCTAAACATGGAGTGCAAATTGGTGGGAGCAAATCCTGCCACACAAGATTGACACCCGTTATTAAACAAACCCTAATAAAACTGCAAAGACTCTTAGCGGTATCTTGAGAAGTTTCGGGCTTCCCCAATGCAATCCCGCTCATGGGACTGGAGGTGTTTGGATCTGTTTTGTGGCAGCCAATTCTAACATTCCTTCCTAGAGAGTCGGAAGCAAGGCCATTTCTCCTCTCCTCCAGTTTATACCCACAATGACCCCGTGAGGTAGGTTAGGCTGAAAGTGTGGGATTGGCCCAGGGCCACCCACAGCATGCTTCCATGACAGAGCGGGGATTCGAACCTGGGTCTCCCAGATCCTGGTCCAACATTCTAACCACTACACTCCCCTGGCTGTCAGACAATCTAACAACCGCTCAGAGCCCTTAGGAGGGGAGCGGTATACAAATGGAATGTAACAACAACAAAAACAACAACAACAACAACAACAACAATAATAATATACGGGACTGTGGATGAGGGCCCACTCCAGTGGTTTCTAAACATGGAGTGCAAATCGGTGGGAGCAATTCCTGCCACACGAGATCGACACCCTTTATTAAACAAACCCTAATGAAGCCGCAAAGACCCTTAGCGGTATCTTGAGAAGTTTCGGACTTCCCCAGTGCAATCCCGCTCATGGGACTGGAGGTGTTTGGATCTGTTTTGTGGCAGCCAATTCTAACATTCCTTCCTAGAGAGTCGGAAGCAAGGCCATTTCTCCTCTCCTCCAGTTTATACCCACAATGACCCCGTGAGGTAGGTTAGGCTGAAAGTGTGGGATTGGCCCAGGGCCACCCACAGCATGCTTCCATGACAGAGCGGGGATTCGAACCTGGGTCTCCCAGATCCTGGTCCAACATTCTAACCACTACACTCCCCTGGCTGTCAGACAATCTAACTTGTTGTGGGAGGGATGCAGCAAGCGAATCAATCAGAGAGTTGAGTGTGCGGACTCTAATCTGGGAGAAGCGGGTTTGATTCCCCACTCCTCCACTTGCACCTACTGGACGACCTTGGGCAAGCCATAGTTCTGTCAGAGCTTTTCTCTCAAGAACAGTTCTGTCAGAGCTCTCTCAGCCCCACCTACCTCACAGGGTGTCTGTTGTGGGGAGGGGAAGGGAAAGGAGTTTGTAAGTCGCTCTGAGACTCCGAGTGAAGGGCGGGGTATAAATCCAATCTCCTCCTCCTTCAGAGACATAACCTCTCATTGGTTTGGATGATGAATGAGCCTGATTCACACTAAATGATTGGGCAGAACATTGCTTGAACATTGGCTTCATATCTGTAACTCTAAAAAGGTGCAACACAAAATTATTTCAGTCAGAACCCTAGAACTCAATGGAGAATCTCTGCTAGCAACCCTTGGTGCTCGCTTCTACTCTAGAGCGGGAAATGGGGAGGAAATAATAGGCACTGTGATGCTGTGATGTCACTTCCAGCATGAACCTGGAAGTGACATCAGTGTCTTGGCATGACACTCTAGGACTCTCTCAAAACTTTGTGGTAAAACCATAGAGTTTGAGTGGAATCCTAGAGCATTGCACCGACACAATGACTTCACTTCTGGGGTTATACCGGAAGTGATGTCACATCATCAGAATGCTGCTTATTTGAATGCCCCTTCCTCTGACACTTTCTGCCAATTGTAAAGACAATTGCGTCCGTTTGCCTAGATGGCCCACTGTAAGTGTATTTTGCATCAATGTGGCAAGTAATGAGAATTTTCCATGAAGTTATATTAACATTGTCATTTGTATTCAACGATGAACAAAGATTAGAAGACACCTTCTTGTTGTACAAGGTCCTGTTAAGATGAAGCGTTTCGAAACAATTCACATTCCGGAGAACTTCATCAACTATAAAGTCTTCTTGGACTCCTTCTGCACTTTATATATGTTAATTGCTTATAATGTTGACATAGTGTCATAAACAGATAATTTAGTTTGTTTCCAACGTATCCTGATTATTTATAGCGCACGTTTACGGCATTCATTTCTCTTTACATGTTGTTGTTGTTCAGTCGCACAGTCGAGTCCGACTCTTCGCGACCCCATGGACCAGATCACGCCAGGCCTTCCTGTCTTCCGCCATCCTCTGAAGTTTGCTCAATTTCATGTTAGTTGCATCTATGACACTGTCTAACCATCTCGTCCTTTGCCGTCCCCGTCTTCTTTGACCTTCAATCTTTCCCAGCATCAGGGTCTTCTCCAGTGAGTGCTCCCTTCTCATTGGGTGGCCAAAGTATTTGAGCTTCAGCTTCAGTCTCTGGCCTTCCAGGGAACAGTCAGGGTTGATTTCTTTTAGGATTGACTGATTTGATCTTCTTGCAGTCCAAGGGACTCTCAAGAGTCTTCTCCAGCACCATAGTTCAAAAGAATCTACTCTTTGGTGCTCGGCCTTCCTTATAGTCCAACTCTCGCAGCCATACATGACTACTGGGAATACCATTGCTTTGACCATGCGGACTTTTGTTGGCAGGGTGATGTTTCTACTTTTTATCATGCTGTTTAGGTTCGCCATCACTTTCCTCGCAAGGAGCAGGCGTCTTTTAATTTCATGGCTGCTGTCACAGACATACCCAGAATTAAACTTTGTTGGTCTTAAAGGTGCCACTGGA
>NW_015162127.1:30041-38403 GCF_001447785.1 Gekko japonicus | reverse complement strand
CCCCCCCCAAAAATTTTATTTATTTATTCATGAAGACGTTTATGCTCCAACTTCTCGGCACCAAAGACTTCCGAGTTATCATTAGAACTCGGAGTTATAATTAGAATAAGTGCCGAGAAGCTTCCAACTTGTAGGGGAAACAATGTCATATTTAATATGAAAAAGCTGTTAAAAACGCTCCAACTTCTCGGCACCAAAGACTTCCGAGTTATCATTAGAACTCGGAGTTATAATTAGAATAAGTGCCGAGAAGCTTCCAACTTGTAGGGGAAACAATGTCATATTTAATATGAAAAAGCTGTTCAAAACAAACAGGAAACCAGGAGGAAGGGCGAGAAGCATCGGCCGTAAAATCTGTTTAAATTAAAAAGCGAAACAAACAAACAAAAGAGACGGCCCTCAAATTGTTCCTGAGCATGCTAGACCCACGTGGGGGGAGAGACACTCGGTCTCCCGAACCGCCCAACGCACAGCCTCGATTTCGTGCTCCTCGGCAGGAAATTTGATTTACATTCACTTGGCCTGAGATGGAAGGCGTAGGAAATTAACTCGAATTGATTTACGGGGCAGGTAGGAGAGAGAGAGGGCAGAGGCCCGTCACCCCTCCGTTGGTACGGAACACACAGCACAGCGCTCCCAGAAGTCCAACTCCTCCACATTGTCATTTAATTGACTAGAACCAAAGAACTCCCTCAGTCTGAACAACCAACGGCAGGTGTTTCCCAGAGATAGGAGGAAACCTGCAAGCCGTTCGTAGGACTGCAGGTGACCACAGGCCTGGCTCAGAGATGCCCATCCCCAAGCGAGGAGGTTGAACACATATGAAACAGCTCCTTGGTCTGTTGTCTACTTAATGACTTTGGCGGCCACAGCCGATTCAGCAGAACGGGTTCTTGCTAATCCTCCACACTCCAGTGTCTCGGTTGAGATCTTTCATGTCACTTAGTTAAAAAGGGTAAAGGTTCCCTTGCTCGAAAGCCAGTCGAGTCCGACTCTAGGGTTGCGGTGCTCATCTCCGTTTCCAAGCCGAAGAGCCAGCGCTGTCCGAAGACGTTTCCGTGGTCATGTGGCCAGCATGACTAAACACCAAGGCGCACGGAACGCTGTTACCTTCCCACCGAAGTGGTGCCTATTTATCTACTTGCAATTTCTTGCTTTCGAACTGCTAGGTTGGCAGGAGCTGGAACTAGAGACGGGAGCTCACTCCGTCATGCGGCAACTCGGGTCTCGAACTGCTGAACTACTGATCTTCCACAGCCTGCAGTTCAGCGTCTCACCCACTTGAGCCACCGCAGCTCCTTACCCGATCCTTAAAGACTAACAACATTTGCGGCAGGGGATGAGCTTTCATGACTCACTGCTTTGGTGAGCCGTGACTCACAAAAGCTCCTCCCCTGCCACAAATGTTAGTCTTTAAGATGCCACTGGGCTCTTGATCTTTTCTACAGCTACAGGCAGACTGAAACAGCTACCCATCTTGATATACCTGATCTTTTTCACTGGAGATGCCGGGGACTGAACCTGGGACTTTCTGCATGCCGAGCAGATTCTCTGCCATTGAGCTGTTGCGTTTTTCAAATTTGCTGGCAAATTGGGTTTCTTTACATACTTTCTGCCAATTGCCGGCAGAAGACTGGAAGCCCTAATCTTTGCATGGGATCACACTGCTAGAAGCTCACTAAAAACACACACACACCTGGGAATCCAGATCAGTGAAGGGTCCCGACATGGCATGTCCAAAATCCATCCAAACCCAGACAGCTATGCAATGTAGGAACTCTAGTCAGATGAGATCTGTGGCTATATAGTGGTTAAGAGTCGCCTTTTTGTCTGAGCTCAGGAAGGAGGGCTCCGGAGCAAACTAATTGATGCAGCAGCCAAATCGCTCGCACATAACTTTAATGCCAGTCGCTCACAAAGTAGAATTTTTGCTCACAAGACTCCACAGTTTAGAGGGAGCATCGGGCCCATGACCTCTCCCCATGGTTTGTCTTTCCTTACAGGAAACTCAGGGTGGTTCTGTAGTTCTCCCCATTTTGATCCTCCTCACTCCAGACTCTAAGCTTGTGGGGACGTGGACAACCTGAAGCAGATTCAAGAGAGGCAAGGTCACAAAGAGCCCAGATTCTACTCTGACCCTCTAACTGCTATGCAACACTGACTGGCTTGGAAAAGACAGGTGGTTTCACTGTGGTAGGAGCCTCCTCCCAGAGTCCTTTGGGTCTCCAACAAGTATGTGAAGCTGCTTTATACTGAGTCAGACCCTTGGTCTACCAAGATCAATATTGACTACTCAGACTGGCAGCTGCTCTCCAGGGTCTCAGGTTGAGGGCTTTCCCATCACCTTCTACCTGATCCCTTTAAATGGAGATCCTGAGGACTGAAACTGGGACCTTCTGCATGCCAAGCTGACGCTCTACCACTGAGCCAAGGTCTCAGAGTGAGGTCTTTTCCATCACCTATTGCTGAGCATTTCAAATGGAGATAGCAGGGACTGAACCTGGGACCTCCTGCATGCCAAGCAGATGCTCTGTCAGTGAGCCAGGGCCCCAGATCAAGGTCTTTCCCATCACCTGCTGCTGGGCCTTTTAGACTGAGATACCAGGAATTGAACCTGGGATCTTCTGCATGCCATGCAGACACTTTGCCACTGAGCCATGGCCCCTCCCTTGAAAGTTGTGAGCTCATGAAGCTGCCTTATAGCAAGTCAGACCATTGGTCTATCAGTATTTCTCCTCTGACCAGTAGCCGCTCTTGATGGTCACAGATGGAAGTCTTTCGCATCACCTTCAATCTGGTCGTTTTAGGAGGAGATGCTTGGGACTGATGGTAGGACCTTCAGCATGCCAAGCAGATGCTCTACCACTGAGCCAGGGACTCAGGTCAAGGTCTTTCCCATCACCTACTGCCTGGTCCTGTTAACTGGAGATGCCAGGGCTTGAACCTGGGACCTTCTGCATGCCAAGCAGAGGCTCTTCCAGTGAGCCAGGGTTCCAGATCAAGGTCTTTCCCATCACTTGCTGCCTCATCCTTTAACTGGAGGTGCTGGGACTGCGGATCAAGGTCTTTCACATCACCCTACCATCTTTAATTGGAGATATTGGATGTCAAACAGATGCTCTAACCACTGAGCCATGGCCACACAGCCCGTGGATCTTTCCAGTTATCCTCCGCATTCCTAAACTGAGTACAGAACAGATGCGAAACTTGGCTGGAGAAATCTGAAGCCCTAGCCGAAGAGGCGAATCAATAAATATGACAATAAATGCCAGCGGGTCCATTTAGGGCTTTCCGGTGGCCCCCGCAAAAGGCGGAGAAAATCCTTAAAAGCTTAGCGAACTCTCAATAGCAGAAACACATTTTCAAGAAGCTGTGGAGCACAGATTTTTCTCTTTTTTCCTTCACTGAATGTTTCTTGAAAATCAAGGTTGTACCGGTATTATTTTCGCCACAAAAGCTCATCTTTTAACAGGGCCTGAATGCTTTGAAGTGTGCTGTCCAACAGACAAGGGATCTCTCTTTTAAAATAGAGAGGCGATAAGGAATTGATTAGTTGGAAGTAGTTACTTCCCAGGGACAATGGCCCTTTTGAAGTACCGGATACCTTCCCCCCCCCCACACACACACGCCTTGAGCGCCACTGCAAAATATCCTCTGTTAACACTGCACATTTTTTTAAAAGACAAACAAACACCAGAAGAAGATTTTACAACCCGCATGGAAACCAACTCATGCCGGTCTTCCAAAGCATCACGTTTCCATCATCCAGGTGATGGACAAAACTAAGACAGAGAAGGGATTCGAAACGTTCATAATGCCCCTGTATAAATCGATGGTGCGACCTCATTTGGAATACTGTGTTCAGTTCTGGTCACCACACCTCAGTTCATGCAAATGAAGGATTCTAGCTGCCTACTTGGTATTGGTTGTTGTTTAAGGTAGGTGTGGTTTTTACAAGTATAAATTGGTTCCTGTGTCTTTAGTTCAGAAGTTCAATAAAGGCCCCGGTCACATGAGCGGGAAAATCCACACTGGAAGAGAGGCATTTTAGAGGCGGAGCTAAAAGAAGCACGGGAGCGCGATCTTACGGTCCCCCATGGCTTTGTCCTCAGGCCGTCGGCAGCCGATCACACCAGGGAGGAAACAGTGTAGTCCCAGCGAGGCAACATGGCAGTACTGCGTCACTGCGCATGGGTGGGTCACGGACAGCTGCTGGATGCCACGGGCTACCGGCGCATCTCCGATCAGACGCCCGCCCGTGCTGTGTGTTTACCAGAAGCTACTACCTTTTCCCCAGTGCCTTTTAAATCCGCTTCTTCGGGCCAAAGGTACGGGTTGGAGACGGGTGTGCTACGCTTCCCAGATATTGCCATATGATCATGCCCGTTTGATGTGCCCTCAATCCGTCCATTTCATGGGGCAAATCCTCCCGTGTGACCGGGGCTAGAATGATCAAAGGGTTGGAACACTTTCCCTATGAAGAAAGGTTAAAGCGCTTGAGGCTCTTTAGCTTGGAGAAACGATGGCTGAGGGGTGACATGATCGAGGTTTACAAGATTATGCGTGGGATAGAGAAGGTCAAGAAAGAAGTCCTTTTCTCCCTTTCTCACAATACAAGAACTCACGGGCACCTGGTATTTCTGGTTACTGTGTGGCAGAGTGCTGGACTGGATGGGGCTGATCCAACATTGGCTTCTCTTATGTTCTTATGTTCTTATTCACACATATCCAGACTGTGATAGGAAGATAATTCATTCTGAACATCGAAAAAAGAGGACAAACACCCGACTGTCCTGTGTTTTGAATGGGAATCAAACATGTTTGACCAGGGGCTCCCCAATGTGATGCCCACGGGGGCCATGGCACCCACCCATACCTTTTCTGGTGTTTTGAGGTAGTGAGCAGTGTTCCCTCTAAGCTGAGTTAGTGTGAGCTAGCTCACAGTTTTTTAGCCTCCAGCTCACACATTTCTGTCTTCGCTCAGGAAGGGTGGCTCCAGAGCAAACTAATTTATGCAGCAGCCAAATCGCTCACTCACAACTTTAATGCCAGGAGCTCATAAAGTATAATTTTTGCTCACAACTCCACAGCTTAGAGGGAACATTGGTAGTGAGTGGGGCCAGGTAAGGCTTTTGCCCAGCAAGGTTTCTGATTACCTACCTGTGAAGAGGGTTTTTTTTTCAAATGTTGCCTTGGCAGCAGCTGCCAGCACAGCACAAAGATCTCCACAGTGTGACTGAAGTTATGCTGCGTCAGCCATTTTGTGGCTGGCTCTGCCTCCTGTGTTCTCTCCCCCATTCTATCCTCACAACAGCCCTGTGAGGTTAGGCCAAGAATGGGTGACTGGCCCAAGGTCACCCAGCGAGCTTCCATGGCATGAGTGGGGGATTTGAAGCCGGGTCTCCCAGCTCCTAGTCTGACCACACCACACTGGCAAGATTGGTGAGAAATTCAAACATTAACCCTCTAATGGATGACTGTCCCAATAGGTTAGCATGTGAATAGATAAAGGGGAGAATGAGGCAGGAATGTGGTATGGAAACCGTTATGGATCTTTCAGGGTTTCTATTTTCTTGCAAAACATGGCATTCTGTTCTTGTGCTGAAACTTCCTCCCCCCCCAAAAAAAAAGGCCATTTGCTGGTTGTTTTTTTTAAAAATGCTTTTCTCCTGAATCAACATATTAATTATTGATAACTGCCAGCGACAGACAAAAACAACGAGGCTTCCAGCACTTGGAACGGGCAGAATGATGATCTGACTTTTACTTCATGGGAAGAAAACAGAAAACCAGAGGAGAGCTGGAGACGGGGAAGGAAGAAGAAGAAGAGGAGGAGGAGGAGGAGGAGGAAACTGGAGATCATGGAAGACTAGTTATGTGGACCCACGGCACAAGGGTTTGGCTTCACTGGGAAACAGGGTTGCCAGCCTCCAGGGGGGGGGGCTGGAGGTGTCCTGCTGTTGCAATGGATCTCCAGACCAGTGTTCCCTCTAAACTGAGTTACTGTGAGCCTGCTCACAGTTTTTTAGCCTCTGGCTCACACATTTTTGTCTTAACTCAGGAAGGAGGGCTCCGGAGCACACTAATTTATGCAGCAGCCAAGTCGCTTGCACGCAACTTTAAAGCCAGTAGCTCACAAAGTAGAATTTTTGCTCACAAGACTCCACAGCTTAGAGAGACCTTTGCTCCAGACGACAGAGATCAGTCCCCCCGGAGAAAATGGCTGCTTTTGGGGGGGGGTGGACTCCATGGCACTGCATCTTCCTGAGGCCCCTCCCCTCCCCAAACCCCACCACTTCCAGGCTCTGCCCCGCAAATCTCCAGGGATTTCCCCACCCAGAGCTGGCAACCCTACCGGGAAATGTTCTGTCTACCCTCACCTAGTCAACCAATGGGGATGTCAGCTCCAGGTTGGGAAATACCTGGAGATTTTTTGGGGGGGGAACCTGAGGAGGGTGGAGTTTGGGGAGGGGAGGGGAGGGGCTTCAATGGGGTACAATGCCCTAGACCACCTTCCAAATCAGCCATTTTCTCTGTCGCCTGGAGATCTTTTGTAATCCCAGGAGATCTCCACGTGCCTCCTGGAAGCTGACAATCCTAAGCATAGCATAGCGGCCAAGGTGGTAGGTTTCGGCCACGGAGATCCGGTTTCAGATCCCTGCTCACCCAGAAACCCACCGGGTAAACCTTGGACCGGTCAATCTCTCTCAGTCTAACCTACCTCACAGGGTTGTTGTGAGGGTAAAACGGAGAACCCGTGCATGCCACCCCGAGCTCCTTCGAGGGACAGTGGGATAAAAACGCGCTAAATAAAACAGGAAGAAAGGTCGAGGCTGGTCTCCTATTTAGAGAAGCAGCGCGGCTTATGATTTCTCTCTAGGCCAGGAGCCGCTATCCTTTAATGAGACCTACTTCTAATTAATGAAAAATACCCTGCGCGAATCCCCCTCGGAAATGTGTTAACCAAGTTTGATTCTGCCCTAGAAAGAGAACACAGACTAGGCTGAGGGCCAACAGTGAAGCTATCGGCTAAGCGTCAGATAGCAGAATCCCATGAAATAAAAGGGCTTTAAGAAAAGAAGAAGCCCGGAGCAGATCTTTTCACTGTCTAGCAGAGGGGTCCCCAACCTTTTTGAGCCTGATTACTGAATACCCTGAGTCTATATGTTTTTAAGGAAAAATGCACTCACCGACTCTGTGTAGGAAAGAGTTCACAATATCCAAAAGCGTACAATGAGTGGAAAAGCCAATTCAGATTCTCCCAAGGACGCTCGGTTCCTCATCGCTTCCAAGCTGGTAAAAAAACCATAATTCAGAGAATGAGTACATCTAACAATGACAGTCAAATATATTCAGCTGGTGGTATCAAAAAGGACATGATTAACAGTAAACGGACTCTAATCTGGGAGAACCGGGTTTGATTCCCCACTCCTCCACTTGCACCTGCTGATGTGGCCTTGGGTCAGTCGCAAGCTCTGGCACAGCTGTCCTTGAAAAAGAGCAGTTTCTGTCAGAGCTCTCTCAGCTCCACGTACCTCACAGGGTGTCTGTTGTGGGGAGGGGAAGGGAAAGGAGTTTGTAAGCCACTCTGAGACTCCAAGTGAAGGGCGGGGTATAAATCCAATCTCCTCTCCTCCTCCTCCTCAATGTATTTACTATAAGATGGTCTGTTAAAGGGACACATCAACTCGATAGCCCAGTTATTTAAAAAAAATATACATTACTGGTAGGGTTGCCAGGTCTGGGTTGGAAAATACCTGGAGACTTTGGGGGTGGATCCAGGAGAGGGCGGGGATTGAGGAGGGCAGGGGCCTCAGCATGGTACAGTGCCATAGAATCCACCTTTCAAAGCAGCCATTTTCTCCAGGGGAGCTGATCTCTGTCAGCTGGAGATCAGTTGTAAAAACAGGGGATCTCCAGGCCCCACCTGGAGGCTGGCAACCCTAATTACTGGCTAACATAATGGATAAGAGTACAACCTAACGTATTCCAAATACAATACTACTAGGAAAAAAGCCCGTTGTGGAAATAAATACAACGACCTCTAGAAAGAGGCTCTGGGCGGGTGCCCCGGCCTTGGACACTCAGTGTCAATTTGCTGTGGTGACCTCAGCAGGGTATAATGACACAGAGTCCACCATTTTCTCCAGAGGAACTGATCTCTGCTACCTAAACAACAGTTGTAATTTTGAGTGATCTCCAGCCCTCACCTGGAGATTGGCAACGATGGTTCCCCAGAAGGGAATAGTTGGTTTGTAGGTGGAGTCTATGGCTTTGTACCTGTCCGAGGTCCCACGACTCCTGAAACCTCACCCTCTCCAGGCTCCATCCCTTACATCTCCAGGAATTTCCCACCTGGAGC
>NW_015162127.1:25914-29707 GCF_001447785.1 Gekko japonicus | reverse complement strand
GGGAGGAACAGGAAACTGTTTAGAATGTTGGAGGCAGGACTCAGGCAAAGCAGGCAGTGGATAGGGAGACCCTCTGAATGACAGACCAGAGAGCGAACGGATTTTGGAGCGTGTGGAATGTTCTAGAGAAGTGCCACCACCATTCGGCTTTTATTTATAAGGGAGATTAAAGACAAGAATGGAATTCTGACACAGGGTGGTGGACACAACCCCAAAATGGCTGCCACAGGAGGCGGAGCCAGCCACCAAATGTCAGGGAGCGAGGTTATGTGTAACTAAGTAATTTTTCAGCATTTCGGGCAGAAGATTTGTTGAACAGGATGCTTTTTAACCTGCACAGCCAATCAGAAGCACTGCTGGGGAAAACCCCCCACCCACTTTTAAAAAGTGCTTTGTGGGGCACCAGGGAAAGTGTTGGTTGGCAGCATGGCGCCCAGTGGCACCAGGTTGGGGACCCATGTTGGGGATGCACAGACTACTCTACAGCGAGCGACTGGGAGCTTGCCAGCTACCTTGTTGGACACCCCCGTCTAGACATTGCCCCACGCAGGGATGGAAAGCACTACTCCCGGAGTGACTTTCTCAGTGGAAGAAACCCAGAGGAGCAGTCTGATCTGGACACTGCGCATGATGAAGGCTGGACCTTCCCAATGTTCCTGCTCTGTCTTTTAAAGTAGCCCCAGGAAAACTGGTGCTGACAGACTTCTGCTGTCTCTGCAGTTTCATTTGCCTTCCTTCCAGTCTTCCTGTTCCCTGTCTGATACTTCTGCCCCCACTCCTGTCTGCTCGTATTTCATCATGTTTGTAAGGGGCTAGAAAGGCAAGCGACCAGCTCTCGTGGGCTTCAACTCGTGACCAATATACTTCTGCAGGCACAAGAGAAGGAGATCGAATTTTGAAGGCCGGCTGGTCCAATTCAGATGGGCCCCATGTTGATTCTGTGAGAAACTAAGACATGCCAACCTAGCAGTTCGAAAGCAAGAAATTGCAAGTAGATAAATAGGGACCACTTCAGTGGGAAGGTAACAGCGTTCTGTGCGCCTTGGTGTTTAATCATGCCGGCCACATGACCACGGAAACGTCTTCGGACAGTACTGGCTCTTCGGCTTGGAAACGGAGATGAGCACCGCAACCCTAGAGTCGGACTCGACTGGCTTTCGAGCAAGGGAACCTTTACCTTTTTAAGACATGGGTTCGTTTTTTGGCACCTGTTCCACTTCCCTTACACACGATAGTGTTACCTCAGGCTAGCCCAATCTCATCATAGGAACATAAGAACATAAGGGAAGCCAATGTTGGATCAGGCCAATGGCCCATCCAGTCCAACACTCTGTCACACAGTGGCCAGAAATACCAGGTGCCATCAGGAGGTCCAGCAGTGGGGCCAGGACTGTTGCCCCCCCCAAGCACCAAGAATACAGAGCATCACTTGAATTCGGAGACGGTTTGCCAAACTAGCAAACGCGATTTAATCTGCGGCTTGCGATTAAGTGAATGTCATTGGCAGACGGCACTGTGGCCGACAGACAAGAGGCCGTCGGTGGCTTTCCTCCTGCAGCCCGGATGCTTGGAAGGAAAATGAAACGCACCAGCCAGATGTACTCCTGAGGCAACGTACCCATTTTGAGGCCCTCCGTCGTTGACGACGTTTAGATGGGCTAACTGCCTCTTCAGGTGGAGCTTGTAGCTGGCGTTGATGCGTAGGAACAGCATCTAGGGGACAAAGCGAAAACAAGAAAGAAAGCGCTTGAGGTTTTATTCCCTTGAAGAGTGCAGGATGCTTAATTGACTGTAGGCAGAACAAGAGGCCAAGTTAGAGCGGGTGACTGGCCCAAAGTCACCCAGCGAGCTTCCACAGCAGAGCAGGGATTCAAACCTGGGTCTCCCAGATCCTAGTCCTACACCAGGGGTCCCCAACAGGGGTCCCCAACATGGTGCCCACTGACCTTCAGACAGGTTTCATGGCTCAGGGCACCAAGGGAAGAAGAGAGAAGAAGAGATTGGATTTATACCCCGCCCTTCACTACCCGAAGGAGTCTGAGAGCGGCTGACAAACTCCTTTCCCTTCCCCTCCCCACAACAGACACCCTGTGAGGCGGGTGGGGCGGAGAGAGTTCTTTTGAGGACTGCTCCTGAGAGACCAGCTCTGAGAGAACTTGTGGCTGACCCAAGGTCACACCAGCGGCTGCATGGGGCAGAGTGGGGACTCAAACCCGGCTCTCCCAGATTAGAGTCCGTGCTCCTACCCACTACACCAAACTGGCTCAGATCTTGGAAGCTGAGCAGGGTCAGCCCTGGTAAGAATTCGGATACTCTGGAGGGTGCACTCAATGGGATTATGCCCTGCTGAGGTCTCTCCACTCCCCAAACCCCACCCTCTCCAGGCTCCTCCCCCTTCCAATCTCCAGAAATTCCCCAACCCAGAGTTGGCAACGCTGCTTTATGCATAATGTATAACGCTCATTTGTTGATGCCCAAATAACACTGAGAAATTCATGCATTCTAGAAGAGGGGGGGAACACCATTGGGTGAAGAAGGACTTCCTTTGGTGTGCCAAAATCCCCGGCTGCATCTTCTGTCTTTTCCTCCCCAGAGCATCGCCTGGCCCCCCAGGCATAATGGCGGAAGCATCCTCTCTACATTTTCCCTTACTTTGTTTTTTTTTGCTGCAAGGCAGCTCGTGTTCACCATCCCTTTTCTCCTCCGCACGGGTTAATTGGTGGCTTTTAACATCCTTTCCCCCAACTCTGCAAACTCTTTTGGCTGTTTTTAGATGCTGATTACTGTATCCGTGCTGTAATTAGCTTGTCGGGTTGTCAACTTGTCAACAATCCGTTAATTTTATTTAGGCTTTGTTAATTTGGCTCCCTTTGGCAATTCCACTGGAGCGACCTTTGATCTCGGTAGGGAGAGCTTGTTTTTCAAAGGAAATCTAAATAATAGATCAGGGTTTTTTTCCCCTCCCCGCAAACAACTTTGTGTATCTGAAACATGCACTTGTTCCTCCCCCCCAGCTAAAACTGGAGGTCCAAAAAGACGTCAAACCAAACCAGGGCTGCCCTGACCTGGATAGCCCAGGCAAGCCCAATCTCCTCAGATCTTGGAAGCTAAGCAGGGTCAACTCGGGCAAGTACGTGGATGGGAGACCATCATGGAATACCAGAGGTGGGAGACCGGGGGCAGGCTTTATTAAGCCGCCTCTATGAATATCCTCCAGGCCCCCAGTAGGGGTCAGTCACCAGAGGTCACCATGTCTTCCAGGTGCACACACAGTCAATCAAGAGAAGTCGCCATGACTTCCAGGTGCACACAGTCAGTCACCAGAGGTCGCCATGACTTCCAGGTGCATACACAGTCAGTCACCAGAGGTCGCCATGACTTCCAGGTGCACACACAGTCAGTCACCAGAGGTCGCCATGACTTCGTGGTACACACAGTCAGTCAACAGAGGTCACCATATCTTCCAGGTGCACACAGGGTCAGTCAACTGAAGTCACCATGACTTCCAGGTGCACACATAGTCAGTCACCAGAGGTCACCTTGACTTCCAGGGGCACACACAGTCAACTGAAGTCACCATGCATTCCAGGTGCACGCACAGTCAGTCACCAGAGGTCACCATAGGGCTGCCAAGCCACGGCGGGGGATCCGCACGTCTTCACAGGATCCCTGCCGTGGGGGACAGCGATACGCGTTGCACCGCCGTCACCAGGATGTGACGCGTCGCTCTGGCAATGGGACTCCAAACTGCCCCGTTGCCAGAGCGACGCGTAGCATCCCATCCTGGCGACGG
>NW_015162127.1:22241-25853 GCF_001447785.1 Gekko japonicus | reverse complement strand
CGCGTCGCTCTGGCAACGGGACTCCAAACTGCCCCGTTGCCAGAGCGACGTGTAGCATCACATCCTGGTGACGGCGGTGCAACGCGTATCGCTGTCCCCTGCGGCAGGGATACTGTGAAGACGTCCAGATCCCCCGCCGCAGCTTGGCAGCCCTAGGTCACCATGACTTCCAGGTACACACACAGTCAGTCACCAGAGGTCACCATGACGCGGACTCTAATCTGGGAGAACCGGGTTTGATTCCCCACTCCTCCACTTGCACCTGCTGGATGACCTGGGGCAAGCTGTAGTTCTGATAAGAGCTGTTCTTGAAAAAAGAGCTCTCTCAGCCCCACCTACCTCACAGGGTGTCTGTTGTGGGGAGGGGAAGGGAAAGGGGTTTGTAAGCCGCTCTGAGACACCTTTGGGTAGTGAAGGGCGGGGGTATAAATCCAATCTCCTCCTCCTCCTCCTCTTCTTCCTGAGCGAAGACAAAAATGTGTGAGCCGGAGGCTAAAAAACTGTGAGCTAGTTCACACTAACTCACTCCCCCCCAAATCGCCAGATAGTTCCCAACGCAGAGCTGCCCACCCTACCTAACTACTTTTTCCTCTGTCCATTAAAATTATTTTTCCTGTCGAATTTATTCAGCGTCTTCTGGGAATAGAATTGCGAAGGCGCGACGAAACTGTTGACAGCAACAATGGACAGAAAGCAAAAGGACAACGCCAATTGCTGCATCAGCCTGTCCTTTGTTAGCTTTTTCTTGTCCCCATCCCAGTTTCCTAGCCGGAGACTTGCACAAAAGAAAGTCCGAGGCCGGGGAACAGCAGCTCATTTTGTTCGGAATGTTCCGATCTTTCCTGCGAAAGAAAAGGAAAATTCGTACAATGGAGGACGACGCCGAACAGCAGGAAGGGGTTTCAGTGAGGCGATTCAAAAGAGAGACAGGGCGTCCGGCGGAAAACCAAATGCCTCACCAGCGATCCTTGTGATTGATTTTGGGGGGGAATGCGGCCTGCTTTTGAAAAGAGACGGAGCTTTCGACAGCCAAGCATTTCCTTTTCAGAAGCACCTTTTTGTGCCCGTGTCATTTACGAAGGGACGAGCGCAAGATGAATAGGAGTGCAGCTGGGGGTTGGCAAACACGAGGCAGCCATCGCTCACGCCCCGGTCCAGGGCAGTGAAACCTGTGCGTTAACTTTGTGTTAAGAAATCGATGGGTGCCGGTGAAAAATGAGACTCCCCTGGCAAACAAACATAGGGCGATTTTGCATCTAGCCTTTGCTCCACATTTTCTCAATGGGGAGGAAAAAGTGCAGCTCAAAGCCACATTCAAATACCCTGGGCCAACGCTGTACTGACTGCAAAGTCACCCCTAAACGGCCATAAGACAGCCATAAATCTATGCAGAAGGTACCATAAAATCTGATGATCGAGGGAAGCGAAAGCGGCATGGAGTGTGGAGGCTACCATAAAATCCGATGACCAAAGGAAGTGACAGCAGCATGCAATGCAGAGGGTACCATCAAATCCTATGATCGAAGGACGTGAAAGCAGCATGCAGTGCAGAGGGGAATTTCTGTTCAAATGTGGGAGTGCTAAAACAACGGAGGGAAAAGCCAATGCAGAATCAGCCATGATTGCCGGGCCTTCCCAAAGGCGAATGAAGGGTCAGTGCGGAGTGAGAAAGACGTGAGCCAACGGGCAGGCAGGAGGAGAGTTGCCACTCCCCAGGTGAAGAAGAGAAGAAGAAGAGATTGGATTTATGCCCTGCCCTTCACTACCCAAAGGTGTCTCAGAGCGGCTTACAAACTCCTTTCCCTTCCCCTCCCCACAACAGACACCCTGTGAGGTAGGCGGGGATGAGAGAGCTCTGACTGAGAACTGCTCTTTTGCAAGGACAGCTGTGCCAGAGCTTGTGACTGACCCAAGGTCACACCAGCAGCTGTACATGGAGGAGTGGGGAATCAAACCCGGTTCTCCCAGATTAGAGTCCGCACACTTAACCACTACACCAAACTGGCTCTAGTCTAGTAACAAATAAATATACACTGCAAAAACCTGTTTAGCAAACTAACGTGTTCTATTGATGCTCATCATTTAGTAAAGTGCACAGTGTATCATTATTTCATCCTAGTCAGGTATAAATATTCATTACATTCAATAAGCAATAACATTCAATACATACAGATTGCTAACTACCAGACAATTTTGCATCAGTGTTTTAAAAGTCAAGCCCCAACGGGAGTTTCTAGAGTTATAAGCCTGCTTCTCCTTGCATGAAGTCTTCCAAAAAGGGGGACCGCCTTCTTGTATGGATGCTTTTTGCCGGTCCTACAAAAGACACATTGTGCAGCTAACATTCATGGACGGAGTACTCCTGTCATTCTCAGAGCTGCAATTGATCTTCAGATGACCAAGATCAGTTCCCCTGGAGGAAATGGCTCCTTTGGAGCGTGGATTCTATGGCATTATACCCTGCTAGGCTCTCTCCCCTCCCCAAACCCTGCCCTCCTTGGGCTCCATCCCCCCAGATCTCCAGGTATTTCACAATACAGAGCTGGGAAAAGTACAGTGGCCCCGGTCACACGGAGGATTTGCCACGCTACAGGCACGAATGTCAGGTGGATTTTTGGGATGTGATCACATCACAACATCTGGGAAGCGTAGCGCACCCATGTCATCCCGCAGAAGATGCGCAGTAAAAAAGTACCTCGGAAAGTGCACTAGTGTCCGGAAAACGAGGGGCGGGGGGGCGTCTGATCGCGGGAGTGCTAGTATCCCATGGCATCCGGCGCCTGTCCACGTCCCGTCGCAAACGGGGTGTTTTTCGTAAGTGCATGCGTACAAACATGTAACTGAAAGCAGTGCTGCTCCACGGAACTGCGCATGCACACAAACGCGAAACGCTTGCCACACCGCTTCTTTGCCACGCTCCAGCATTGCCGTGTGATCGGCAGCTAACAGCCTAAGCGCGAAGACTCGGGGGACCGTGTGATCGGGCTACCACGCTTTATTTTGCTCCGGGGCGAACAGCCACGCCTCCCCCCTGCATTATCTGGCCCGTGTGACCGGGGCCAATGGAGGGTGTCCTGTCTAGCAAGAGCTGCAGCTGAGGCAAACCCTTTCCAGGTGTGAGTCAACGCACAGCCACTGAAGAGAGCTTAAATCGTCTTTATTTAACTTAACATGCATTCAGTAGGTCATTTACTCACAATCGAGCTGATAGCTGAATAGAGCGTTACATCTTTCTGATCTAGGTCAATCCTATGGCTGTGGTGAGAAAAGAGATGGGCTTCCCCTCTCCTTGCAGTAAGGGTTGATGGAGAAAGAAATGGAAAAAAACAATAAAACTCCTATCTTTGCGCCTCTGAGCTCAGGAAATTACTCTTAATGAGCCAGTCAGAGGGAAGCTTCTGGGACCCCTAACTGTGGACTCCAATTCCCAGGTGCAACTACTCTTAAAGGTACATTAACGCTGGCTGGGGGCAGCACAGAGGGCATCCAAGATGATGAAGGGGTTGGAGCACCTTCCCAGTGAAGAAAGGCTGAAGAGTCTGGGACTTTTCAGTTTAGAAAAAAGACGACGGGGGGGGGGGGGGTCGGGAAAGGTTTTGTAAAAGATGGTCT
>NW_015162127.1:4818-21951 GCF_001447785.1 Gekko japonicus | reverse complement strand
CAGTGGGATGGCTTCTAGAGCCCTGGCCCCACTGGTGGACCTCCTGATGGCACCTGGTATTTTTGGCCAGTGTATGACGCAGAGTGTTGGACTAGATGGGCCTTTGGCCTGATCCAACATTGGCGTCTCTTATGTTCTTATGATTTATGGCTGCTCAGGGGTGACTTTGCAGTCAGTACGGCATTGCCCCGGGGAATTTGAATGTGGTTTTGAGCGGCACCTTTTCTCTTCCAACGTGGGTTTGGTAAAACAGTGGAGAGAAAAGCCAATGCAGAATCAGCGAAAGAGAACTTTCCCTCCATCTCCAAAAAGACTAGAACTTGAGGGCATCCAATGAAGCTAATGGGCAGCAGGTTCAGGACGGACAAAAGGAAAACCTCCTTTACACAGGGAGTCATTCAAATGTGGACTTCGCTGCCAGAGAGTGTAGTGACAGCCAGTACTCCTTCTAAGCTGTTAAGCCTTGTGAGCGAAAACCCTACTTCATGAGCTACTGGCATTAACATTGTGAACTAGCAATTTGGTTGCTGCGTAAATTAGTTTGTTCTGGAGCCATCCTTCCCGAGCTAAGACAAAAATGTATGAGCCGGAGGCTAAAGAAAACCCTGTGAGCTAGCTCACACTAACTCAGCTTAGAGGGAACCCTGTGATGGATTAAACAGCTTTCAGAGGGGATTGGATAGATTCATGGAGGATGAGTCTATCAATGGCTACCAGCCATGGCGGCTGAGGAGAACCTCCCCATTCAGAGGCATTAATCCTCTGAATTCCAGAGCCTGGAGACAACATCAGGGGAAGGCCTCGGCCTCTTTGCCCTGTTGTTGGCCCTCCAGAGGAACTGGTTGGCCACTGGGTGAGACAGGATGCTGGACTAGATGGACCACTGGTCTGAGCCAGCAGGGCTCTTCTGATGTTCTTATGAAGGCCTCAGCCTCTCTGCCCTGTTGTTGGCCCTCCAGAGGAACTGGTTGGCCACTGTGTAAGACGGGATGCTGGACTAGATGGACCGCTAGTCTGATCCAGCAGGGCTCTTCTGATGTTCTTATGAAGGCCTCAGCCTCTCTGCCCTGTTGTTGGCCCTCCAGAGGAACTGGTTGGCCACTGTGTAAGACGGGATGCTGCTAGATGGACTATTGTCTGATCCAGCCAGACTCTTGTGATGTTCTTAACCTGCTGCAGGCAACCCCAGGCAGGAGGCTAGGCCATTATGCACTGAATCACAGGCATTATTGGTTCTCCGCGGTGGTGTTGATTGAATCGTGTCAGACAAGAGCACTGCTGCCTTCAGCCGACAGGCTGACTCTGTTTGTGGGCCAGCGGGAAGGGTTGCTAAGTGGCCAGGGAATTGGATAGTCTGGCCTGCTCCTCTGCCTTTGGCTGAAATCGGCTGGTGAAAATCTCCTTGGCGTGGGGACAAAGGGGACCCCACGTTCGTCACTGTCATTCCGGAGGCCCCAACCTTTTTGAGCCCGAGAGCACTTTGGGAATTCTGACACAGCCACAAAATGGCCGCCGCAGCTTACCTGCCGTCACGCAGTGAGCATCCTCGTGCTGTGGTGGCAGCTGCAGCCCAAAGCAACGTTTTTAAAAATCGGTACTGCCAGTCAAATCTCCAATAGCCAATCAGAAGCCTTGCTGGGGAAAAGCCCCACCTAGCCCTATCAGGCCCATAGCCAGGATTTTTTTGTTTGTTCAGGGGACATTTCTGAGGGGGCAGTTTAATAATAGTTAACTAAATTAATCTGAATTCCTGTCTTCAAAAGTGGAGGGTCCGAGCCTGTTTCTAGCCCTTCCTTTCAAGGGACAGGGCAGCAAGTATGGCTGCAAGGGCTGCGAGAACTGGACCATAAGGATGGCCGAGCACCGAAGAATAGATAGTTTCAAATTATGGTGCCAGAGAAGACTCTTGAGAGTCCCTTGGACTGCAGGGAGAACGAATCAGTCAATCCTAAAGTAATCAACCCTGACTGTTCCCTGGAAGGCCAGATCCTGAAACTGAAGCTCAAATACTTTGGCCACCCAATGAGAAGGGAGCATTCACTGGAGAAGACCCTGATGCTGGGAAAGACTGAAGGTCAAAGAAGACGGGGACGGCAAAGGATGAGATGGTGAGACAGTGTCATCGATGCATCGAACATGAAATTGAGCAGACTCCGGAGGATGACGGAAGACAGGAGGGCCTGGCGTGATCTGGTCCATGGGGTCGCGAAGAGTCGGACTCGACTGTGCGGCTGAACAACGACAACGACAACAGGAGAAAGCAGCTCAGAGAACATTTAATTGCCTTCCGAAGGCATTTAAATGCCTTTGTGTTCACTTCCACAGGGAAAGAAAGCTTAGAAGGGCACTCAAGAGTGGCACCTTCAGTACTTCGCCAACAACCCCCCTTTCTGCTAGCCCAGTCCTGCTGTATATCACCTAGGCCACGGTGAGACTTTCAAAAGCATTCCCATGAACCTTTGGGAAACATTGCAGCCCAGCCGTTCATAGTCTAGGCACCAGGCGAAACTCTTTTTTTATTGGCCAGGCATCTTATTGATTCTGAAGTGTATCATTTCTCCTCTAGGTGGTGAGTGTTTTCCGGCTCACGTCTGACAAAGGGCGCTTTGACTCTCGAAAGCGTAGACCAGTGATGGCGAACCTTTTAGAGACCGAGTGCCCAAACTGCGACCCAAAACCCACTTATTTATTGCAAAGTGCCCACATGGCAATCTAACCTGAATACTGAGGTTTTACTTTAGAAAAAACAACTCATACATTAACTTAAGATGATCCAAACAAAGTAAGGAAAGCAATCCCAAATGCTTTCATTTACTTAAAATTATTTGGCAGAGAATTCGACACGTTAATGACGGTCTGGGCCTGGCTGGGGCGATGGCACGCGTGCCCACAGAGAGGGCTCTGAGTGCCACCTCTGGCACCCGTGCCATAAGTTCGCCACCACTGGCGTAGACCCTGGAAACCTTGTTGGTCTCTACGGTGCAGCTGGACTCGAATCTAGGTACGTGGATAGTTTTGAACGAGACGATGAGACCGCTTTCACACGGGGTGAATAATGCCCTTTCAGTGCACTGAATGATCCACTTTCAATGCCCTTTAGCAATAATTTGCTAGTGGATCTTCATATTCCAGACACAAAGATCCTCTTGCAAACAATTGCTAAAGGGCATTGAAATTGAACAATCCAACGTGTGCTCCTCTTGTGAGGACTGAAACGGGTTCTTTCTGCACTGACAGCTTGCTCCGGAGAATCCGGGGAGTCAAGTCTTAAGGGTTGACTTTTGCCGCATTCCCTCTGCGTTGGTCCCCCCCCCCGGTTTATTTATTTGTGTATCCTGTATGCATTCTGCATCTACAAGCAAAACCCTCATTTTTTGAGCTAACTGGCTGCTTTATCTAGGATGAAGAGAAAGGCAAACATCCTTCAAAACTTTTAACTGCAGATCCAAATCCCTCCCTCCCTCCCTTTGTGATTCTGCAAAAAGAAAGGGAATGGAGGGGAAAATCCAGACTCACACATGCAAGACTGATACGTCCTCTTTTGTCTTTGGAGAAGGAGGGAAAGAAGACAGAACAGGGAAGGAGAGTCAGCCTATAGAGGGAGAGGCAGAACAAATGGGGGAGGGCAGCGGGCAGCACTTAAATGCCCACAGAAACAATCCTGCTTTAGAAAGGATTGGCGATTTGAAAGCGGGTGAGAACAAAGAATCGCAGCAAAAGGAGTTTTGGTAACTGCGGGGCAACAGTGTGCTGGAAGCGGTCTGAGTGCAGATGCCTGTAAAAATGAATGCAGAAGCGAGAAAAAGCCCTGACACCAGAGGTCATTTCGGGGGGAACGTGGGGGAACGCAGTTCCCCTGGGTGAGGTGCAGGGGGCGGGGCACATGATGAAGCCCCGCCCCCTGCTTCTGGCCGCCCCGCTTCCAGCCCTCATTCAGCCAGGAGGAGGCAGGAGAAGAGGGAGGGTAAGTTGCTTCCTCCCTGCCTCTCCCCACCCCTGCCTGCCTGGGGCCAGGGAGGGCCTTGGCGGGGCTTCCTCGCACTCCCGCTGGCCTTGCAGGTCCACTGCCGGGCCCCTTATGTCAGGGGGTGTGGCATATGCTAATGAGTTATGCTAATGAGTTCCCCTAGCTCTTTTTCTACGAAATGACCCCTGCCTGACACAAACGGGAAGTGAAAGCGAGCGGGAATGCAGAATGGAAGAATAGGATGCACTCAGAAACCAAGGCAAGATACGGGTGCTGAAGGGGCCAGGGATAAAAGAACCGTGTACACCACCCGAGTCCTGATGTCCTGATTTCCTTGAGGGACGCTCATAGTTTTAAATTGGTTGCTCATGTCTTAATACCTGTCCTTTGCCACTTTGTCTCTTCGTCTCTTTTCGGAGAAGCAGCGAATGAATAAATAAAGGCCGGAGGATCTGGCGTTTCGGAGAGCCAGGCCCGAAACGCTGGCGTTAAAAGTCCCCTGAATTACCCCAGGGCACCGGAGCATCCCCTCTACCGTAGTATCATCTCCTTCCCAGTTTAAATGAGCGAGTCAGCAACCTTTGAGAGGAGAACAGCATGCCTCTTGCTCTAATGGAGCACCTGGTGTGGTCTTTCACAAGCAATACGCCGGTGGAAGGGAAACGGCCGGATTCCACGAAGCCAATTATTGCAACCCTTTTGCAAAGCCGAGATGCTAAACGGGCTTTTCCCTGCTCCCATTAAGAGCATGAGAAGACTTGGAGAGAGAAGACCCCTGCTGAGGGCTTGGCGCTCTCTCAGTACCACCAAGTAAGAAGTTATGAGAGAAGGATTTCCAAAGGGGGGGGGAATCCCACACACTTTGCAGAATAAATTTCACAGCCTGTTATAGGGGGTGCTGGTGGGAAAAGGTCGGATTTCTAGAAACGGCTCTGTCGGGCTTGGGTTCGCCAGCCTCCAGGTGGTGATCAACCAATACAAACAACCAATACAAACAACTAGGGAACTTATTAGATATACATTTCTATGCAAATCACTTAATTTTACTTAAACCCTGTAAAGATTTTTCTATTAACAGATCCCGAAGATTTTTTACTGTGCATGTAATTCCTCTAGAATTATTTATTAATTTATTTATTAATTTCGATTTATATCCTGCCTAAAGTATTTAGGTCGAATAACTAACTGTCCATATAGTCACTCTGAACTTCTAATTGTCAACTTCTTCACCCGTTCAAAGTTCTGTGTGGCAGTCCCTCCTCTTTATGTTGTAAGCATCAGTCAAGGCCACATCTGCGGATGTGCTGTTAATAGACGTGGGGGGGAATGTGGCCTTGACTGATGCTTACAGCATAAAGAGGAGGGACTGCCACATAGAACAACAATTTCTTCTTCTTCTTAAAAAAATAAAAAAACAAAAAAAACCTTCTTCTTCTTCTCAGCATTTCTAGTCAGGCATTTTGGGCTCAGGAGAGCTAGAACTAAAAAGAGTAGGTTCTTAGATCCCGCTTTTCTCTACCGTAGGTAAAGGTAAAGGTTCCCTTGATTGAAAGCCAGTCGAATCCGACTCTAGGGTTGCGGTGCTCCTTCCCACCGAAGTGGTACCTATTTATCTACTTGCAATTTCTTGCTTTCGAACTGCTAGGTTGGCAGGAGCTGGAACTAGAGACAGGAGCTCACCCCGTCTGGCGGCACCCGGGTCTTGAACTGCTGAACTACTGACCTTCCACAGCCTGCAGTTCAGCGTCTTAACCACTTGAGCCACCGCAGCTCTACCCTAAGGAGTCTCAAAAAAGCTTATAATCACCATTCTCTTCCTCTCCCCAAAAGAGGAGCCGTGTGAGGTACATGGGGCTGAGAGAGTCCTGAGAGAACTGTGACTGGCCCAAGGTCACCTAGCAGGCTTCCTGTGGAGGAGGAGGGAGGAATCAAACCTGGTTCTCCAGATCAGAGTCTGCCGCTCTTAACCGCTATGCCATCATTACATTTTCATCCTACTCTTTCTCCAAGGAACTTAGGAGAATGCATATTATGATTATTCTCCTGTCCTTTAGCTAGACAACAGCCCTGTGAGGCAGGGAAGGAAGGAGGGAAGGAGGGAAGGAAGGAAGGAAGGAAGGAAGGAAGGAAGGAAGGGAAGGAAGGAAGGAAGGAAGGAAGGAAGGAAGGATCAAATCTGACATGTCAGCTTCAAGGGAACCAGGGTTTTCAATCCATGATAACATAGCAAATTAGAAAGGAATAAAAAATGGCGTTGGTACATTCCCCTGTAAACTACCTCTCTCTCCACGGATTAGCAACTCAGTTCTGATCCAAGCTTTTATTTCTTAAATGGATGCATTCATGAAGGCACTTACAACGCAGCTCCTTTAGGAATCGTATGTCGGATCCCATCAGCAACACCTTATGCCTCATTGTTTTGAACGTCGCCACCAGTAATCCCTTATACATTGTCAATGTCGGCTGCTCCCAGCACCCCTTTGCTCTGGGAGAGAAATGCAAAATTTAGTACCAGGTCCACCAGGCAGTCTAATCCCCCGTCTGCTTTACTCTTGCCATCCTATAACTTGTTATTATTGTGGAGTCCCGAGATATTCCCCACTTCCAAAGCAACCCCATTTCCTGTTCCTTCTTTTCCCCTCCCCTCTCTTTCTCTCTCTCTCACCAACAGAGACAGAGCACTAGCTCATTGTTTATGGGATGCACTAACTGTGTTGCATTTTCCAATTCTGTAATCCAGTTTTATTGCATGGCTTGCTCATTCTGTACTCCACATCCAATTTGGGGTCAGTGCCCAGAGGCAGTGGAGTCAGTCAGTCAGTCAGTCAGTCAGTCAGTCTGTCTATCCGTCCGTCCATCCATCCATGCATCGTATCTATCTATCTAGTACTGCTCATATGGCTATCACCTTAAGCAGAAATCAGAACGAAAAAAAAATGAAGAAGAGGAGGAGGAGGAGATTGGATTTATACCCCGCCCTTCACTACCCAAAGGAGTCTCAGAGCGGTTTACAATCTCCTTTCCCTTCCCCTCCCCACAACAGACACTCTGTGAGGTAGGTGGGGCTGAGAGAACTCTGACAGAAACTGCTCTTTTCAAGAACAGCTCTGACAGAACAATGGCTTGCCCGAGGTCATCCAGCAGCTGTGAGTGGAGGAGCGGGGAATCAAACCTGGTTCTCCCAGATTAGAGTCCGCGCACTTAACCACGACACCAAAATTACTCAGTGTAATTTCTCTTATATTTGATTATGGCACCTATGAATTTTGCCACAGAGAGGGTGACACGCTCATTGGTGTCCAATAGTAGCCATGACACCTGGGCTCGCGCATTTAGCACTCTGTATCTTTAAATAAAGGGGTGACTAAATTAGCCCTCAACTCATCGAATATAGGGCACCCCATAATCACGTTTGATGGTTTCAAGTGTATCATATGAGCATCTGCATGTTCTGTTTGGGTATGATACTTGATTATATCTGCCCTCCAAAACCGCTGAGGGAAGAATGTTCATTCTCACCAAAGTAAAAGCTCTTCTTAGTTTTGGGACTGTCGATCGATACAAAATATTTCAGCAGTTGCATCTGGGTGTGTGTGTGTGTGTGTGTGTGATTCCCAAAGGGAGTGTCGAACATACCCTGCGACCCCAATAGACGTACTTGCACCATCCAACTTCCTTACTAGTTTTTAAATTTGTCTGATATCATCTTGGGGAGTCTGGGGAGTGGGAGAGTTTGGCAGGGAGGCAAAGGCACAGAGTTCACCCTGACCCAATGAAGCTGCCATTTCCTTCAGGGCAGGGGTCATTTCTTGCAGGAGCCCACAGGAGCGGAGCTCCGGCAGTAAAGAGCCCAGGGGGCGGGCACATGCAACAAGCCCCACGCCCTGCTCCCAGCAGCCCTCAGTCAGAGCAAGAAGCAGCCAGGTAAGCTACAGAGCCCCCCCCCCCGGTCCAAAATAGTCCAGTGGCACCTTTAAGACCAAGTTTTATTCAGGTACAAGCTCTCCCTCCTCTGTGAGGACAGATCTGCACGTTCTTTCCCCCCCCAATAGCTAGCAATCAGTCCAGTGGAGCCTGAGCGGTGGGTGTTGCCTTCTGACACACTTCCAGTGATGTCAGGGGGTGTGGTGTATGCAAATGAGTTATGCTAATGAGTCATGCTAATGCGCTCCTGTACCTCTTTTTCTACAAAATGACCCGCTTCAGGGGACTTGATCTCTGCCATCCAGAAGGCAGTGGCAATTCCAGGACAATTCCAGGGCAAGCCCCATAGGGTTGCCAGATGTGGGTTGGGAAATTCCTGGGGATTTAAGGCTGGAGCCTTTGGGAGGGCTTGGTTTAGGGATGAGAGGGCCTTAGCAGGGTATCATGCCGTAGTGTCCGCCGTCCCAAGCAGCCATTTTCTCCAGAGGAACTGGTCTCTATTGTCTGGAGATCAGTCGTGATTCTGGGGTCTCTCCAGGAGGCTACCTGATAGAACTTGAGAGATGTGCTATCCTAGACAGGTTGCGTTTGCCGCGAGGGTTCCGATGGGACCCTAGAAAGTATGCTTTCTATGCTCACAGAGAGAAATCGTTGTGCCTTATGTCCTTTATATACATCACAGTCCTTGAAAAAGAAGATTGTATTCGAAACAGGTACATTACTAGAGTCCTGTAGGATCGGTGACGGTGATACCGACAAGGTGCTGTCTGAACGCCTGAACAGAATGTAAACCTGCACTTGGATGGACTGTTTGGGTGGAAACCTATTTTCGGTAATATTTGACACTGAGAGTTATATAACAGTATAGAAAAATTAAGAAAAGAAAAATAAAAAGCGCAAAATTGATCCACCATAAACACTTTCTATGCTCACAGAGAGAAATCGTTGTGCCTTATGTCCCCAATGGCTCGTCCAGTCCAACACTCTGTCACACAGTGGCCAAAAATACCAGGTGCCATCAGGAGGTCCATCAGTGGGGCCAGAACTCCAGAAGCCCTCCCACTGTTGCCCCCCCAAGCACCAAAAATACAGAGCATCACTTGCCCCAGCCTGTGAGTTCCTGTCCGTACCTTGCGGCTAATAGCCACTGATGGACTTCTGTTCTTAAGAACATAAGAGAAGCCAATGTTGGATCAGGCCAATGGCCCGTCCAGTCCAACACTCTGTCACACAGTGGCCAAAAATACCAGGTGCCATCAGGAGGTCCATCAGTGGGGCCAAGACACTAGAAGCCCTCCCAATGTTCCCCCCCCCCCAGCACCAAGAAGACAGAGCATCACTTGCACCAGCCTGAGAGTTCCTATCTATACATTGTGGCTAATCTATTATACACAGCACTAAATACTTTTGCATATCTTCCCAACACTGTGACCCTCAGTTTTTATATTTCCCACCTGGAGAATGGCAACCCTGATAGCGTTCCCTGCTACAATGTACAGGTATGAAAGTGGGGAAATGAAGAATGCTGACGGGAAGAAAGTCGATTAATCTGAAACAGGGTTGCCGGGGCTAATTGTTCTGCAACGCTACCATAGAGTTTTGCTCCAAATGCTAGAGCGTCACCATGCAACATCCTCGGCGTGATGATGTCACTTCCTCATGACGTCATCACTCCGACAGTGTCGACATGGAAAAGCCCCCCAAAACAGGGAAACCGCCGCCCAGACCGGGGGTCTGGCAACCCTACTTTGAAATGTGGTGTTGGAGGAGAGTTTTACAGACCAAAGGAACTGAGCTATATTGTCTAGATATTACCAGGAGCTCTCCAAACTTCACCTGCTGGTTGCAGGGTTGCCGGGGCCCTCCATGGCCACCAGTAGGAGGTTGCCAGATTCATGTTGGGAAACTCCCAGATTTTTGACGGTGGAGCCTGGGGAGGACAGGGACCTCAGTGGGGTGCAATGCCATGGAGTCCACCCTCCAAAGCAGCCATTTTCTCCAGGGGAACTGGTCTCTGTAGTCCGGAGATGAGCTGCAATTCCGCGGAATCCCCAGCTCCCACCTGGAGGCTGGCATCCCTATATACCCAGAGGGACTCGGCCCATTATGCTTCCCTTGCTGACTTTGAACATTCGTCCCCGAATCCTCGAAAAGGAGGCACAGTCTTGCGGTGATGAAAAGCAACTCTTTTGTCAGAGGCAGCCGAGCATCTCTGGAGAGAAACCTCTTTCCCCCCAACGGCTCTCCTGGGAAGCCAGGCAAAGGAAAGAATGAGAAGCCTTACAGAAAATGGTTTGGAAGGCTATTAGCATGCCGATTTCTCATTAAAAAGCAGAGCTGTTCCAACATGGCGTCGCTCCCCTCCACCGTCTGCTCCGCCGTGCAAAGGAGAAGGGAGGGCAAGTGTGCCGGAATAATTTTATTAAATGAAAACTAGTTCCTCTTCCAGCAGAGAACAATAAGAAATAAGTGGGCGAGACAAGGTGGGACGCCGAATCCTTCCCAGTTCCCTTTCGCTTCTTAAAGGTGGTCTGTTTCTCACCATCGTTATCATTATCCTGGCAGAAAACTTCTTGATTTGGGAAGAGAACGGCCTACCGTTGGGTCGTCTGAGGACAGACACGGTTTAAGATGCAGGAATCGGCACAACTCTCCAACTGAATCAGGTTTTGAAAAGCAGCCCCCCGTGATCGTTTAGCTCCCACCAGCAGAGGTCATTTCGGGAGGGATCACAGTTCCCCCGGGTGAGGTGCGGGGTGGGTGGGGCACATGACGAAGCCCCACCCCCTGCTTCTGGCCGCCCCGCTTCCGGCCCTCATTCAGCCAGGAGGAGGCAGGAGAAAAGGGAGGGTAAGTTGCTTCCTCCCCGCCTCTCCCCTCCCCTGCCTGCCTGGGGCCAGGGAGGGCCTTGGCGGGGCTTCCTCGCACTCCCGCCGGCCTTGCAGGTCCACCGCTGGGCCTTATGATGTCAGGGGGTGTGGCATATGCTAATGAGTTATACTAATGAGTTCCCCTAGCTCTTTTTCTACGAAACGACCCCTGCCCACCAGCCTTCCGAGGCATTGGGGGGGGCATATAGCCTTCCTCCCCTCCCCCGTCGTAGCCTCACAACAACTTGGTGAGGTAGGCTGGCTCAGGGAGGGACAAACTCAAGGCCCCACTGCAAGCTTTTTTGGGGGGGGGGGTTTGATTTAAACCAGCCTTGAGCGCTTTGATGGAAAAGGCAATCTTTAAAAGGTTTTGAATAAATGGAAATCCTTCTATCTAATAGCGATGCGCAGGCCTCTCTGTGGATTAAAAAATCTGTCCAATCGGATAGGGCTAGGCTACAGTTTGGTGTAGTGGTTAAGTCCGCAGACTCTAATCTGGGAGAACCGGGTTTGAGTCCCTGCTCCTCCACTTGCACCTGGCTGGATGACCTTGGGCAAGCCGTAGTTCTGATAAGAGCCGTTCTTGAAAAAGAGCAGTTTCTGTCAAGAGCTCTCTCAGGCCCACCTACCTCACAGGGTGTCTGTTGTGGGGAGGGGAAGTGAGAGGAGTTTGTAAGCCGCTCTGAGACTCCTTTGGGTAGTGACAGGTGGGGAATAAATCCAATCTCCTCCTCCTCCTTTTCCTCTTCTTCTTCTTCCTGCAAAGCTGGGGGGGACACCTCAGTTTGCAAAACAAGAACAAGAACAGCTTAGGGAAACAGCAATTTGATGGTAAAACCCCGAAAACATCAGGAGTGCTGTCTGCACATACATAGACTTTGCAAAGAAAAATGAAGTCTGGGTGAGGTCTCGGGTTGCCGTAGGAAATCAAAACAGCAGCTGGCACTGGGTTTGTGGCCTCCACCACTGGGGGGAGAGAGGGGAGGAAGGGAGGGAATGAGGCTTCTCCTCCTCTGTGAGTTCTCATATTTTCCCCCCAGCATGTAATAATATAACCCAGCATTCTAACCATGGGCGATTCCGCATCTAGCCTCGGCTCCACATTTTCTCAACTGGGAGGGGAAAGCGCAGCTCAAAAGCACATCCAAATACCTTGGGGGTGACGCCGTACTGACTGCAAAGTCACCCTTGAACGGCCATAAATCTATGCAGAAGGTACCATAAAACCCGATGATCAAAGAAAGTGTGATGTATTCAAAGCTGCCAAAGTATGTTGTGAATCACATAATTGAAATACCACGTG
The DNA here is from genome assembly GCF_001447785.1 of Gekko japonicus. Taxonomy (NCBI): domain Eukaryota; kingdom Metazoa; phylum Chordata; class Lepidosauria; order Squamata; family Gekkonidae; genus Gekko; species Gekko japonicus. Next base: position 9,887 of record NW_015162127.1, on the reverse strand, counting down.
AAGCTTCGTCCTGGGCTAGGATCCTAATCCCTCCAATCCTTTTGGTTGCCCAAGAAGAACAAACCAATCACGTGCCAGCAAGCTCCCTGAGAGGGAACGTCTGTGATTGGACTTTATGTACACAATCTTATTGGTTGGTATGTGTATAGTAGGCGTGGCTACATTAGCCGGGAGAGTTTAAATGCAGAACAGCTTCAGGTTTGGGGTTGAGTTACGAGTTGCTGAATAAAGCTGATCTTTTGCTGAAATCACTCTCTGACTCTTTGTTAAGTCGCCGACTTAACAGAAAGCGAAAGTGGCATGGAGGGTGGGGGCTTCCATAAAATCTGATGGGCAAAGGAAGTGAAAGCAGCATGCAATGCAGAGGGGGAATGTCTGTTCCAAGGTGGGTTTCGTAAAACAATGGAGGGGAAAGCCAAGGCAGAATCCGCCCATGAGGACACACTAGGGATGCCGGCCTCCAAGTGAGGCCTGGAAATTCTGCGGGAATGACAACTCTATCATCTCCAGACGATGGAGATCAGCTCCCCCCCCCCCGAGAAAATGGCAGTTTAGGAGGGGGGACTCTATGGCATCACACCCCTACCCAGCTCTGCCCTGTCTTCAAATCCCAACCTCTCAGGCTCCACCTCCAAATCTCGGAACTTCCAACCCAGAATTGGCTCCCAGAGAGAGCCAGTTTGGTGTAGTGGTTAAGTGCGCGGACTCTAATCTGGGAGAACCGGTTTTGATTCCCCACTCCTCCACTTGCACCTGGCTGGATGGCCTTGGGCAAGCCGTAGTTCTGATAAGAGCTGTTCTTGAAAAAAAAGAGTTTTTTTTTGGTTTCTGTCAGAGCTCTCTCAGCCCCACCCACCTCACAGGGTGTCTGTTGTGGGGAGGGGAAGGGAAAGGAGATTGTAAGCCGCTCTGAGACTCCTCTGGGTAGTGAAGGGCGGGGTATAAATCCAATCTCCTCCTCTTCTTCTTCTCCTCCCCTGTATACAGGCTTACAGTGACGATATCAGGCCTGTGACAGAACCCATGCCCCCATGTTCTTTTCCCAACCTGTGATTCACCCCCAGATGCTATTTGCCCAACAGAGAAAGGTTGCCAACTCTGGTTTGGGGGATTCCGGGAGGTTTCAGGGGTAGAGCATGGGGAGATTGAGGTCTGGGGAGGAGAGGATCTCAGTGGGTTATAAAGCCAGTCGGGATCCCAGTTCCCCCGTTCAGGGAGGAGGGATCCCCCAATTTGGAGCGGGGAAAATCCCACCCCCAAACGATGTTTTTGGGCCACTTCCGGTAAAAGCCGGAAGTACCGCCCCCGACGTGATGGTGTCACCCGGGCGCATGCTGAAACGTCACACGGGGGAAAGGCACGTCACACGGGGGACAGTCTGGTATCTGGACAAACCCTCTATAGTTTTGAGGGCAAAAACCCATAGAGTTTCGCCCAGAGCATCCCTGTGTGACGTTTCCGCCCTGATATCACTTCTGGGTCTCCTGGAACACCCCCCAAAGCCCCCCCACCGGTAGAGATAAGGGACCTGGCAAACCCTAAACTCCATTGAGCCCACTTTCCAAAACAGCCATTTTCTCCATAGGAAGAAATCTCTATATTCTAGAAAACTGTTGCAATTCTGGGAGACCTCCAGGCCCTACCTGGAGGTTGGTAGCCCTCACCATAGTCACCAGGTTTGCCAGCTCTGAGTTGGGAAATACTTGGAGGTTTGGGGGGGTGGAGCTTGAGGAAGGCGGGGTTTGGGGAGGGGAGGGACTTCGGTGGAGTACGATACCATGGAGTCCGCCCTCCCAAGCAGCCGTTTCCTCCAGGTTAATTGATCTCCGTTGCCTGGAGGTCAGCCAGGATCTCCGTCGCCAGATCTCCAGCCGCCACCTGGAGATTGGCGATCCTAATCGTCACCAGGCTCAGAGCAGATCGAAAGCTCCCGTCGACAGCTAGACAGACAAAGATGTTTTGGTATAACTACCCTGGCAGATCTTTCTGCCTCCACGCGTCTCGCTGCGAAAATATCCGATATAAATCTCGGTGAATCTCGAAACGTTCCTTCCTTGGCAGTCCCGGCCTGGATGCCTTTACCACCGCCACGGTTCCATCCTTCATCCGCAGACGTGTCACTGTTTCCGAACATAAACCATTGGCGCCATTATCGCAGGAGACGGAGAGACGTTCGATCATCCCCGCGGCCCCGTCTGTCAAAAAAGAGAGAGAGAGAGAGACGGCACGCTTTCTGTTTGCCAACCAAAAGGTGAAATGGAAACGCTGAGATTTCGGGAGAAAATCATGCCCGTAATTCATTTCTGCTCCCCACTCTGGTCTAACGTGTTTATATCTTTTCATCTACCTGTCATTCTCCAACTTTTCTATCTCTCTCTCTCTGTTTCTCTCTCAATTATCTTCCTTGCCCCCCCTCGTAACACCATTAATCTTGCTATAATATTCTTTGCTTTCTTGCAGGCCCCTTTGAAGCACCTTTGCTGTCTTGCCTGCATTGTTCTCTCCTCTGCATTTCTATTATCGTCCTGCTGGGAAGTATTTTGTGTGTGTGTGTGTGTGTTGGGGTAGTACTGGAGATCCAGTTTGGTGCAGTGGTTAGGAGCACGGACTCTAATCTGGGAGAACCGGGTTTGATTCACCACTCCTCCACTCGCAGCTGCTGGATGACCTTGGGCAAGCCATAGTTCTGTCAGATATGTTCTCTCAAGGACAGCTGTGGAAAGAACCCTCTCAGCCCCACCGACCTCACTGGGTGTCTGTTGTGGGGAGGGGAAGGGAAAGGAGTTTGTAGGCCGCTCTGAGACTCTGAGTGAAGGGCGGGGTATAAATCCAATCTCTTCCTCTTCTCTTCCTCCTCCTCCTCCTCTTCTTCTTCTTTCAGAGCTGTCCCCTCACAAGGAGTTCTTGCAAGAGCTCTCTCAGCCCCACCTACCTCACAGGGTGTCTGTTGTGGGGAGGGAAAGGGGAAGGAGTTTGTAAACCGCTCTGAGACTCCTTCGGGTAGTGAAGGGCAGGGTATAAATCCAATCTCTTCCTCTTCTCTTCCTCCACCTCCTCCTCCTCTTCTTCTTCTTTCAGAGCTGTCCCCTCACAAGGAGTTCTTGCAAGAGCTCTCTCAGCCCCACCTACCTCACAGGGGAAGGGATTGTAAACCGCTCTGAGACTCCTTCGGGTAGTGAAGGGCAGGGTATAAATCCAATCTCTTCCTCTTCTCTTCCTCCACCTCCTCCTCCTCTTCTTCTTCTTTCAGAGCTGTCCCCTCACAAGGAGTTCTTGCAAGAGCTCTCTCAGCCCCACCTACCTCACAGGGGAAGGGATTGTAAACCGCTCTGAGACTCCTTCGGGTAGTGAAGGGCAGGGTATAAATCCAATCTCTTCCTCTTCTCTTCCTCCACCTCCTCCTCCTCTTCTTCTTCTTTCAGAGCTGTCCCCTCACAAGGAGTTCTTGCAAGAGCTCTCTCAGCCCCACCTACCTCACAGGGGAAGGGATTGTAAACCGCTCTGAGACTCCTTCGGGTAGTGAAGGGCAGGGGATAAATCCAATCTCTTTTTCTTTTTCTACAAGTTTGTCTGCCTTGATGCCTGTGAATGGTGTGAACATTAGAAAATTTATATACCGCCACACCAGCGATGACCAGTGTTCCCTCTAAGCTGAGTTAGTGTGAGCTAGCACGCAGTTTTTTAGCCTCCAGCTCACACATTTCTGTCTCAGCTGGGGAAGGATGGCTCCTGAGCAAACCAATTTATGCAGCAGCCAAATCGCTCGCTCACAACTTTAATGCCAGTAGCTCACCAAGTAGAATTTTTGCTCACAAGACTCCACAGCTGAGAGGGAACACTGGTGACGACCTGCTCTGGCAGCTATTGGAGAATGAGAGGCCAGGGTCATCTATGCATGCTCCAGTTCCAGAATTTACCTCAGAAATTCTTTCCATTAAATACATTTTTAAGGTGTCCCAACAATATTCAAGGGTTGGAGTGTTTCAACGAATCAGGCATTTCTGAATAGGACCATGTGCTATCATGAACTAGCAATGTTTAGTCACTGAGACAATCGCCCCTTCTGCCCCGGTAAACGTATAGGGTTGCCAGCTCTGGGTTGGGAAATACCTGGGGATTTGGGGGGTGGAGCCTGGGGAGGGTGGAGTTTGGGGAAGGGAGGGGCCTCAGCAGGGTACAATCCCATAGAGTCCAACCCCCCAAAGCAGCCATTTTCTCCAGGGGAACCTCTGTTGCCTGAAGATCAGTTGTAATTCTGGGAGACCTCCAGGTCCCACCTGGAAGATGGCAACCCTATATAGTGTTCCCTGTTATGATGTACAGGTGTGAAAGTCGGGCAATGAAGACAGGGTGTCTGTTGCGGGGAGGGGAAGGGAAAGGAGTTTGTAAGCCGCTCTGAGACTCCGAGTGAAGGGCGGGGTATAAATCCAACTTCTTCTTCTATACTGCCCCCGAAGGGCCTTGTGCTCTTCCGCTCAACTCCTACTGGTTATCCCCTGCCCCAAAGATGTCCTATTTGGTTGGCCGCGAGCCAGAGCCTTCTTGGCTCTGGCCCCGGTTTGGTGGAATGCTCTTCCAGCTGAGATCTGGGCCCTGTGGGACCACTTACAGGTCCGCAAGGCCCGCAAAACGGAGCTGTTCCACCAGGCCTATGGCCGAAGGTTTTGACTGAGGAGAATTAAAACTCTCTTGATGGGCCTTCCGTCCGCCCCCTTTTCCCTGGCCTTCCCCAGTGTGGATATGACCAAATTCTCGGTGACGAAATTGTATTGTATGTGTCATCAGTGTATTATGATTACTTTTTTTAATTGTTTTTTTTTATAATTCAGTATGTATGTTTTTTATAAATATGTTGTTATTCGCCCTGCAGCCTGAGATAGTAGGGGAGGGCAAGCCATAAATCGAATTGATTGATAAACAGAAGAAGAAGAGTAGTAGTAGTAGTAGTAGTAGTAGTTTGGATTTATATCCCGCCCTTCACTCGGAGTCTCAGAGTGGCTTACAGACTCCTTCCCCTTCCCCTCCCCACAACAGACACCCTGTGAGGTAGGTGGGGCTGAGAGAGCTCT
>NW_015162127.1:3649-3806 GCF_001447785.1 Gekko japonicus | reverse complement strand
CTTCTTCTTCTTTTCCTCCTCAAGCGGGTTCTCTTTTAAAAAAAAAAGCGTTATCAAGGTTTTTAGCATATCCGCATGCAAAATGTCGGTAGCTCCTCAGTCCCAAGTGCTCCAATGTCGCTAAGGCGCACGGCGATAATAAAACACATTCCGAAAA
>NW_015162127.1:0-3275 GCF_001447785.1 Gekko japonicus | reverse complement strand
TAAACTGTACTGGTTGGAACCGGTGCAGTTTATGCCGGCTGAAACGCGATCACACTTGCCTCCTGTCTGCGGAGCCCATCGCTGTATGCCCGTTCACATGCAGCGGGTGTCGGCTTTTTAAAAAAAACTCAGTTTGAGCATGCGAATAGGCAGCCATCCACAGAATGGCGATCTTCGCGCATGCGCAAACCCCCCTATCTTACATTTAAACTTTAAAGGTAAGGACTTACCTTTAAAGTTTAAAGAGCAAAGTGGCCTCCCTAAGGTCCTGGACACCTCCGAAACGCTAAACTAAGGCCCTTTTCTTCTTTTTTTTAAACAAACGCCCGGGCGAAGCTTCGCCCAAGCGCATATCGCCGACCTAAAAAAAATGGCGAGCGAAAATCGGAAGGGAAGAGACCAACCATACGGGGGGGGGGGGGTAAAGCGATTACAACCATTGCACTCAGGATACCACCACTTGGGGACCTAGGGACGGAAGGCAGATGTTCTACGTGTGAACGCCGGTAAGTACACCGATTCCAACTGGCACCTATTCTGTTGCAAATGCCCCATAGGGTGCGTTCAGATGCGCTGTTCGATCTGGTGTCATCACGCTTCAGCAACGGATTTTATCTGCACGATCACACAGTCAACATCTGCCTCCCGTCCCCAGCCATTCATTTCCAGCTCAAACCCGCTGTCACCAGGTCCCAAAGTGGTGTTTTCTCAGCTCTCCCGTTTAAAGCCGTATTTCCCCCCTGTGTGATCGCTCCTCCGGGGTCAAGCCACTTCCGATGGTTTAAACCCCCTTCCTGCTCGAAAGCTGCCCGAGGCTTCTGCTTTTTGCCCGCCATTTTTTTAATGCATTGGCAGTGTGCACGTAGGCGGAGCTCCGCCACCGCGTTTAGAGAACCGACATTTAAACGATCACTTGTTTTAGCATTTAGATGAGTTCGGGATCTCGCGGAGGCCATTTTCGGGTCAAACATTTAAAGGGAAGTCTTTTGTTGGAGGGGTTGGATTGATTCGCCCTGGTGGCTCTGCGCATGCGCTTTGGTAGTTTCACCCCCCATTCTATAGAGGGGTGCCTATGCGCATGCGCAAACTGAGAAAAAAAATTAAAACCTGCCAACGGACGCTCCTGCGTGTCAGTAGTATAGACACCGGGGAGCGACATGATTGCGTGGTGAGGCGGGGATAAGGGAGGTAAGTGTGATCGTGATTATCCAGATCAAATATAATCTGGTTAGAACCGGAGCAGTTTAACCCGCTCTCAGCACACCGTCTGACCACACCCACAGAATCCACTCTCTTGGGACATTTTGGCCTCATTAGAGAGAGTCTGTGGACTTCAGGTAGACTCTGAAATTCATTCATTCATTCATTCATTCATTCATTCGTACCCTGCCTTTCTCCCTCTTGGGGATTCAAAGTGCCTTAGATTGTTCTTCTCTCCTCCATTTGATTCTCTCGACAACCCTGCAAGGTAGGTTAATCCAAGAGAATGTGACTGCCCCAAGGTCACCCAGCGAGATTCCATGGTACAAGTGGGGATTTGAACCAGGGTCTCCCAGATACTAGTCTGACACTCTTAACCACTACTAGGGTTGACAGGTCTTACCTGGCTGTCAGCGGGAAGGGGGGGGATCCCTCTTTGTTCCCGGGACTTTTTGGTGCACAAAAAGGGCATGCTGCAGGGGGCGCTCTAGCATTTCCCCTCAAACCATAGAGTTTTTTCCTCAAACGCTAGAGCATCCCTTGTGCAACGTGCCCCGTGCAATGCCACCTCTGTTGGCACGGATGGGGCTTTTGGGGGGTGGGGCTCCCCTGCTGGCCAGGGGCATGCATTGGGCCCTCTGAAAGCAGGTAAACCCCACCCCCATTGGGGGAATGGCAACCCTAACCACTGCAATGTGATTGTGGGGGAAATAGGTACCCCATTCCATCATTTTTACCCACCCTTTCTTCCAAGAAGCCCAGGATGGTGTATGTGGTCGATTCTTTCCTGTTTTAGTATTCACAAGGTTTCCAAGAGCCAACATTCTAACCACTGCTCTCCACTGACTCCCCCACTATTTGAAAATCCAGGGGGTGGACTCTATTATAGATTGCTGTAATGTGCTACAGAAGTTGGGCAGAGCTGTCTTACTCTTTGGGTTCTTCACATCTCTGCTATCGTCTCCTTCCTTCGCTTCGCTGATCTCCTTCTCCACCCCATGAGTGTTGCCAATTTTTTTGTTTTGGGGACGGTTCCATTTCTTTTGTGACTAGTGATTCCACGGCTGAATAAGAATAGAAGTACAGAAGAAGAGCCCTGCTGGATCAGACCAGTAGTCCATCTAGTCCAGCATCCTGTCTCACACAGTTCCTCTGGAGGGCCAACAACAGGGCATAGAGGCCGAGGCCTTCCTAAGAACATCAGAAGAGCCCTACTAGATCAGACCAGTGGTCCATCTAGTGAAGCATCCTATCTCACACAGGGGCCAACCAGTTCCTCTGGAGGGCCAACAACAGGGCACAGAAGCTGAGGCCTTCATAAGATCATCAGAAGAGCCCCACTGGATCAGACCAGTGGTCCATCTAGTCAATATCCTGTCTCACACAGGACCAGTAGTCCATCTAGTCCAGCATCCTGTCTCACACGGTGGACAGCCAGTTCCTCTGGAGGGCCAACAACAGGGCATAGAGGCCGAGGCCTTCCTAAGAACATCAGAAGAGCCCTGCTGGATCAGACCAATAGTCCATCCAGTCCAGCATCCTGTCTCACACAGCGGCCAACCAGTTCCTCTTGAGGGCCTACAACAGGGCACAGAAGCTGAGCCCTTCATAAGATCATCAGAAGAGCCCCGCTGGATCAGACCAGTGGTCCATCTAGTAAATATCCTGTCTCACACAGTGGCCAACCAGGTTCTCTGGATGGCCAACAAGAAGGCATAGAAGCAGAGGCCTCCCCTGATAAGAACATCAGAGGCATAAGAGTCCTGCTGGATCAGACCAGTAGTCCCATCTAGACCATCATCCTGTCTCACACAGCAGCCAACCAGTTCCTCTGGAGGGCCAGTAACAGGACATAGAGGCTGAGGCCTTCTCCTGATGTTGCCTCCTGGCTCTGGGATTCAGAGGTTTAGTGACTCTGAATGTGGAGGTTCCCCTCAGTCACCATGGCTAGTAGCCACTGATAGACTTATTCTCCATGACTTTATCTAATCCCTTTGTAAAGATGTTTATTCCTGCGCCCATCAATACATCCTCTGGCAGTGAATCCCACATTCCAATCACTCTCTGTGTAAAGT
>NW_015162126.1:40912-50217 GCF_001447785.1 Gekko japonicus | reverse complement strand
CCAGCCAGCTGGCCAGTGGCAGGTTGGAGCTCCCGAAATTGGGGAACCCCTGTCCCAACCGGGGGTCTGGCAACCCTACTGGTGGAAGAACTAGTTGGGGCCTGACATTGGAGCTGCCATGGGAAGATGGCTGCCTCCACAGCCACAGCTGAAGCCAGGGCAAGCCCAGAGGGGCCTGCGTGAGGCGAGTAAGCCCAGCAGTAGCCCAGACCCAGAGGCCTGGCCTTAGGAGGGCCATGGGAAAGCAGGGTCAGGGACTGAGGACCAGCAGCCCACCCTAGCCCAGCCTCTGGTGGTATAACCAGTGGGGCAGGAGGTAGAAAAGCTGTGGGGAGGAGCCAGTAGGAAGAACATGGGAGGAGCACATCATTGCCCTCCCTCAGGGAGAGGCCCTGTTTTCCCAGGGAAGGAGCAGGGTGATCTGGACCTTCAAGGCATGTTCCTGGGGAAAGGCCAAGGAAGGAGGAGAGGAGGGCATGGCCCCAAGAGTGTGATTGGGGGAGAGAGAGAGAGCGTGCACAACTCTCCCACCCTGTCCCCTTTCTGAGGCCTGGGGAACCCCACCCGCATCACTCAGCAAGACAGCCAACGGTCAGCTTAGGGAGATGGGAGTTGGAGAGGTGGGACCCTCACAGACTATAACTTTTTCTGGTATCAGCTCATGAGGAAAAGTGGCCTCATCACTGGACCTGGGGTTCCATCTTGACTTGAATGAAAATCAGCGGGGGACGTGCTTTCCAGTTTCTGCAACATCGTCAACACCACTTTTGACAGTCCCAATCAGCAAGTGTTGGCACTTTCAATTTTCACTTTCTGGCTTTTGTAACTTTGTCCTATGGTATTGAGGGTCCCATTCAGCTTCCCTAAGGAAGAAAGCATGTTAAATTATACCCAAGAAGGAGCTGGTTTCCTTTCAGCCCAAACAGCAAAACCTGTCATTTTTGGCATAGTTCACGTCTAGGGGAAACAGGGCACCATGCTGAGGATAAGGGGAATGTGCCCTCAGAAGGGACCTCTTCCCCAGCTGGTGAGCGGCTCTCCTTTTGCACCAAGGAACCATCCCTGAGCAGGGTGGGAGGGGGGCTCTTGGTAGTGGGTGATTCGATCCTTAGGCAGGTAGACAGCTGGGTGGCGAACCCGCGTACTGACCGTATGGTGACTTGCCTGCCTGGTGCGAAGGTAGCGGACATTACGCGTGTTTTAGATAGGCTGGTAGATAGTGCTGGGGAGGAGCCAGTGGTCGTGGTGCATGTCGGCACCAACGATGTGGGGAAATGCAGTCGTGAGGTCCTGGAGGAGAAATTTAGGCTGCTGGGCAGGAAACTTAGGTCCAGGACCTCCAAGGTAGCCTTCTCAGAAGTGTTACCTGTTCCACGCGCAGGGCCGGAGAGACAGGCAGAGATCAGGAGTCTCAATGCGTGGATGAGACGATGGTGTAGGGGGGAAGGGTTCAGGTTTGTTAGGCACTGGGATACTTTTTGGAACAAGAGGGAGCTGTACAGGCGAGACGGTCTCCACTTGTCCCGAGAAGGAACCAGGCTGCTGGCACTTAAAATCAAAAAGGTGGCAGAGCAGCTTTTAAACTGAATATTGGGGGAAAGCCGACAGGAGATGAAAAGTCTCTGGTTCGGGTTGGCTCATCTGAGAGAGGTGAGGGGGTACCGGTTGCTTTTCTACAGGGAGGTGGATTGAAATTGTCCACAGAGGCCATGGCTGGTGACATGGACTGCCGGACAACGACTCGAGATAGCAAGAGGAAGGATGCAGGCTTAACTTGTAAGGGAAATTACAGCTGTTTCTATACAAATGCTAGAAGTGTCCGAGGTAAAATCGGGGAGTTGGAGTGCTTGGTGTCGGAGGGAAAAATAGACATTGTGGGTATTTCTGAAACTTGGTGGGATGAGGAAAATCAGTGGGACACAGTGATTCCCGGTTATATATTATATCGGAAGGATAGGGGGGGAAGGGTTGGAGGTGGGGTAGCTCTGTATGTCAGAGAGGGTATAAAGTCTAGAAAGATTGAGAGGCTAAGTGAATTGGATTCGCTTCTGGAAGTTCTATGGGTTGAAATAGGGGGGCCAAAAGGAAACTTAACACTGGGAGTTTGTTATCGCCCACCAGATCAAAAGATAGAGGAGGATTATAAAATGATGAATGCCTTAAAGATAGCAACTAGACAAAAACACTGTGTAATAATAGGTGATTTTAACTACCCACACATTGATTGGGTCAATATGTGTTCTAGTCGGGAAAAAGAGATTGAGTTTCTAGACACTCTAAATGACTGTGCTATGGAGCAGATGGTCACGGAACCTACCAGGGGAGAGGCGATCCTTGATTTGGTCCTAAGTAACACTCAAGACCTGGTGAGAGATGTAAAAGTGATTGCACCGCTTGGAAACAGTGATCATAATGTTGTTGAGTTCATCATTTGTACAAATAGAGAATTGGCCAAAAAGACTCACACAACCATTTTTAACTTTAAAAGGGGTAATTTCTCTGATATGAGGGGACACGTGGGGAGGAAACTGAAAGGAAAAGTAGAAAGGGTCAAAACAATTGGGGAAGCTTGGGATCTATTTAAAACTACGATCCTAGAAGCTCAAAAAATATATATTCCGCAGGTTAGGAAAGGCACAAACAGGTATAGGAAAAAGCCTGCATGGTTAACAAACAGAGTAATGGAGGCTGTAAAAAGTAAAAAGAATTCCTTTAAGCAGTGGAAAGCTAGTCACAGTGAGGCTGATAAAACGGAACACAGGCTATGGCAAATAAAATGCAAGTCTGAGGTCAGGCAGGCAAAAAGGGAATATGAGGAGCATATAGCAAAAAACGTAAAAACCAACAATAAAACTTTCTTCAAATACATTAGAAACAGGAAACCAGCCAGGGAGGCAGTGGGGCCCTTGGACGACCAAGGGGTAAAAGGAGTATTGAAGGATGATAGGGAAATGGCTGAGAAGCTAAATGCATTTTTTGCCTCCGTCTTCACTGTGGAAGATGAGAAGTGCTTGCCCACTCCAGAACCACTGATTTCAGGAGGGGTGTTGGAAGACCTGAGTCAGATTGAGGTGATGAGAGAGGAGGTCCTAAAACTGATAGACAACTTAAAAACTGAAAAATCACCAGGCCCAGATGGCATACATCCGAGAGTTCTGAAAGAACTCAAATGTGAACTTGTAGATCTCCTGACAAAGATATGTAATCTTTCCTTAAAATCTGCCTCCATTCCTGAGGATTGGAAGGTAGCTAATGTCACTCCCATCTTTAAAAAGGGTTCCAGAGGAGATCCGGGAAATTACAGGCCAGTCAGTCTGACGTCGATACCGGGTAAATTGGTGGAAACCATTATTAAGGAAAGAATTAGTAGGCACATAGATGAACAAAACCTATTGAGGCAGACTCAGCACGGTTTCTGTAAGGGAAGATCTTGTCTCACTAACCTGTTAGTGTTCTTTGAGGGGGTGAACAAACATGTGGACAAGGGGGATCCAATAGATATTATTTACCTTGACTTCCAGAAAGCTTTTGATAAAGTTCCTCATCAAAGGCTCCTAAGTAAGCTCAAAAATCATGGGATAGAAGGACAAGTTCTTTTATGGATCAAAAACTGGCTAGTTCATAGAAAACAGAGAGTGAGTGTAGGTGGGCAATTTTCTCAGTGGAGGGTGGTAAGCAGTGGGGTACCGCAGGGATCAGTACTTGGTCCACTGCTTTTTAACTTGTTCATTAATGATTTGGAGTTGGGAGTAAGCAGTGAAGTGGCTAAATTTGCGGATGATACAAAGTTGTTCGGGGTGGTGAAAACCAGTGAGGATTGTGAGGCACTCCAAGGGGATCTGTCAAGGATGGGCGAGTGGGTGTCAACATGGCAAATGGGGTTCAATGTGGCCAAGTGCAAGGTGATGCACATTGGAGCCAAAAATCCTAAATATAAATACACATTGATGGGGTCTGAACTGGCAGAGACTGAGCAAGAGAGAGATCTTGGAGTTGTAGTGGATAACTCACTGAAAATGTCGAGACAGTGTGTGACTGCAATAAAGAAGGCCAATGCTATGCTGGGGATTATTAGGAAGGGTATTGAAAACAGATCAGCCAATTCCCTCTTGAAACCGTCCATGCTTGTAGCCACCAACACCTCCTGTGGCAGTGAATTCCAAGTGTTAATGACTCTTTGGGTGAAGAAGTACTTCCTTTTATCCATTCCAACCTGACCGCTCAGCAATTTCATGGAGTTCCCACGAGTTCTTGTATTGCGAGAAATGGAGAAAAGGACTTCTTTCTTGACCTGCTCTATCCCATGCATAATCTTATAAACCTCAATCATGTCACCCCTCAGTCGTCGTTTCTCCAAGCTAAAGAGCCCCAAGCGTTTTAAGCTTTCTTCATAGGGAAAGCGTTCCAACCCTTTTATCATTCGAGTTGCCCTTTTCTGCACTTTTTCCAATGCTATAATATCCTTTTTGAGGTGTGCTGACCAGAATTGTACACAGTACTCCAAATTAGGTCGCACCATCGATTTATACAGGGGCATTATGATACTGGCTGATTTGTTTTCAGTTCCCTTCCTAATAACCCCCAGCATAGCATTGGCCTTCTTTATTGCAGTCACACACTGTCTCGACATTTTCAGTGAGTTATCTACTATGACTCCAAGATCTCTCTCTCTTGGCCAGTCTCTGCCTAATTCGTGTATTTATAGTTAGGACTTTAGGCTCCAATGTGCATCACTTTGCACTTGGCCACACTGAACCCCATTTGCCATGCTGACGCCCACTCGCCCATGGGCAGTTTCTTGGCCTGCCAGAACTAGTCAAGGTGGAAAAGCCCTGGCTCCTTCCTGGCACCTGCTGCTGCCCTTGGGCTAGGGTTGCCAGGTCTTACCTCCTCACCGGTGGGGTGTGTGAGGGAGCTCTTCAGGAGGGGGAAGGAGCGACATCTCCACGCAAGACATCACCCATGTGATGACATCACACAGAAGTGACGTTATCACGCGGGTGACATTGCGTGGCGATGCTCTGGTATTTTCGGCAAAACTCTATAGAGTTTTGTCCCAAATACCAGAGCTCTGCAACGCGATGTCCCCAGCGCGATGATGTAACTTCTGTGTGATGTCATCATGTCAGGGACGTCACGCTGGGTTGAAGCTGTTGGGGATGAGGCTTCCCCCCCAGTGGCAGGTGGGCAAGAGCCTACAAAATTGGGGGATCCCCGGCTCCCATCTGGGGGCTGGCAACCCTACCTTGGGACATCTTTGGCTTCTTCCCCCTCCCCCTTCCATGGGACAGACCACCACCAGACCATGCATCTTCTCTGCGGTCCGTTCCTTCTGGCCAGACTGGAACAGGCTGCATCAGCCTTCACCGGCCTGGGATCTTGCAGGGACGTCATGGAGGACGGCTCCATCTTGCTTGCCCAGTCAAGACCTCACCTGTGATTCCCCTGAGACCTCTGGGCTTTCTTCCTCCAGGAACTGCTATGGCTGTTGCTTGGGAATTCTGTCCCCATGTCAGCTTTTTCCCCCCTTTGTCTATTTCCTGGGGCCATTCTCGTGGCTCCTGTTGGTCTTCCCCTCCCCCTTCTGGTTAAGTCAGCGTTTTTAATCTTAAAATTGATGTCGTGCCCTTCCATACATCCAGAGTGGCTTATACACAAATTAGTGGTTCCAGGCTTCCGGGAGGCAAGGCTCGCCGCGACTAGGGCCAGGTCCTTTTCTGTAGTGGCCCCTACCTGGTGGAATGAGCTCCCGGAGGAGATCAGGGCCCTGAGGGACCTTATGCAGTTCCTCAGGGCCTGCAAGACGGAGCTCTTCCACCAGGCTTTCACATAGGGGCCACCACTACCACCACCACCAATGATGTGAACAACATCGGGGTTAAGGATGGCCCGTGAAGATCTGCCACAATTTTGCGCGACTGATAAAATTGGACTTATTTGCTTGGGATCAGCTATAGGACATCATCATCCCCAGAGAACTGTTTTTACCATCATTGCATATATATGTAAAGCTTTCAATTGAGTATCATTGTTGTTTGTGATTAATTGTTATTAATGTTTTTATTGCTTTTATCCTGTTTTATATGGGCTTTGCCCCTTGTAAGCCGCCCTGAGCCCATTTCGCGGGGAGGGCGGGGTAAAAATCCTAATAAATAAATAAATAATTTTTAAAAAATACAGCAAAGAAAGGCTAATACAGTTTAGCAGTATATACCAAACTACAGCAGACAAAAACACCCAAAGTCAATCTGAGAAAGAAGTAGAAAAACAGAAAAGACTTACAGGCCTTATATGGCTGCCAAAAAGGAAGCCTGTGGAACTGCACCTGCAACTTCCCCCATAAAACTGGCACAACAGGGATATGGATATGGATAGATTAAGCGTGTGGCATCCTGGTGTGATGTGGTCCATGGGGTCACGAAGGGTTGGACTTGACTGAGTGAATGGACAACAACAACATCCTGGGAGAGGGCCTTCTCGGCCGTGGCACCAGAGCTCTGGAACTCCATCCCCAGAGAGATTCATCCGCCCCTCTTCCGTTGCCATCTTTGTCCAGCAGGGGAAGACTTTTTTGTTTCATTTGGGATTCATTTGGGATTGCCTCAATGGTCTCTAACCAATTTTTAAATGTTTTGTATGTACTTAACTATATTTTTTAATTGTCTTAGCAGCCCTTGTAAGGACAGGAAGGAGGTACAAATTTTGTCAGGAAAGATTCTGCCCCAGGTGTCTGGAGGAAGGTACATTAAGAAGAACTTGCTTTGCTAAGGTCCTTCGTGGACAGTCTTCAAGGAGGTAGGTGCCAAGTCATGCAACACTTTAAAGATAAGCTAACTAACTATTAAATCCTTTGCAGATTGCAAGTGGTCTAAAAACACCCCATTTATGTGGGGATTCCTAAACATTTCATTGGTTTGCTAAATTACAAACATCATGAACGACCATAGAAGTTATCATAAATGATCCCCTACCTGTTCAGGTCCCAAACTTTGCTTGTTTTATCCATAGAAGCAGAGGCCACAAAATCTCCACAAGTATGCCAGGAGCAATCCCAGGCGGCATAGCTGTGACCTTCTAGGGTCAGGACACACCCGCCCTTCGAGAAGTCCCAGATCCGAAGTGTCGTATCCCCGCTCGAAGTGACCAGCTTTGTCCCGCTGTTTAAAAAAGAAGGATAAAAGGGTGTAGGTTTGATTATTGATCAAAGGGATTTTATATGAAAAGGCTACCGACAGAGCCTCAGCAATCAGGGGAATATTCCTCCTTGAGGGGTATTGGATCCAGGTGTTAATAGACCCAGGGCCACCTTAAACAATTAGATGTCCCACCTCCACCACCTCCGAAGAGACTCTGCAGCAGGCTGTGTCTAATGTGGCACGCGTCTTCCACCAGTAGTGCTTTAGCCCTCGGCCAGGCCAGGTGGTGGCAGCTTCTAGGCTGGACTCGGGGAGAAGACACGGAAGAGCAGCTCGATCTGGTCCGAGATAGCTTGGCATCCCATGCCTTTATAGCTGGGTTTCTACAGGGTTGCTGCTGGTACTTCTGAAATCCCCTACAGTTGGCTCTACAAGCATCTAAGGGCAGAAGATCTTAAAAGGTCCACCTCCCCATGAAGAGGAAAGACAAATACCACCTGTGCCTTCAGCAAATGACAAGTGGTCCACAACATACCTTTCCAAATCAACCTAGCTCACCAGAAATTGCTCATCACAGAAAAGTAAACCCAAGTAAAACCCTTATAGGAGGGCAGCATTGTTATTTGCATATTCTCGACGTCACCCCCGACGGGCCATAGCTCTAGGCCAGGGATGGCCAAACTGCGGCTCGGGAGCCACATGCGGCTCTGTCACACATATTGTGCGGCTCCCGGTAGGGCAGCCAGGGAAGTAAAGGGGAGGCACGCCTCCCCCATTGGTCTTCCCTTCCCCAAGCAGTGTTCCCCTCCCTGTGTAGGCCTGAGCTGGGCAGGGAGCAGAGAAAGAAGCAACTTTAACTTTAACTTTATTCTCAAAGCTCCCCCTGCCAGCCAGCTTGGAGAATGTATTTGTCTCTTTAAATGCAAATAAACGAATAAATATCGAATAAATATCAAATAAATATCCGTTTCTAGTAACTTTTCAAACAACATAGCTCCAAAATTTGTAGAAAATCCAGTCCTATCCGTATTCTCATTTATGTCAAGCAGTTCTGAGGCTTCTGCTTTTACATCTCGAAGAGTAAATTATGTTTCGAATTCAAAACCTGAAATGAGGACAAACACTGGAAACCACTGACCCCACCCACTTCTGACTTTGAAGTGGCTAATAGGGAGAGGGTCAAAAGACAAACCTTACACTGGAATGAAAAGCAGTGAATATCTTAAAAATTATTTCTCAGAGAATTAAAATGCTGACCATTATCATTTTTAAAAATCCCTAAAACCCTTTTCAGAAAGAACAAAACCCAAAGGTACAGTTAATCTGCACCTCTGCTCACCAACACGAGTTAGAACTACTACACAGGGTATTTAATAGAGGTGTTTAATGTGGAATGTTTAATACAAGCATGATTGATTTAACAAAAGCTGAGAATTCAGTTCGTCAGACTATATGGAGTATCCCTGACACTTAATCAACAGCACCATATACCAGACCCCCGGAGTTACAACAACCCCAGCAGTGAATGAGTGCCCAGGTGCCAGGCCGAGGTGGGTATAACAAGCAACAACTTTATTGATTACAACTGTAGAGGTCTGGCTTGGCAATGGCATCATCGAGCAACCTGCCTGCTCCCCAGTGGAAAACCCCGTCTCTTAGCCTGCCTGCTGGGGGAGAGAACCTGTGATGGCGGCCGAGTAGGCACACCTGGCAGTGCAGGCCACTGTGAGTCCTCCCTGTAGCAACAACTTTATTGATTACAACTGTAGAGGTCTGGCTTGGCAATGGCATCATCGAGCAACCTGCCTGCTCCCCAGTGGAAAACCCCATCTCTTAGCCTGCCTGCTGGGGGAGAGAACCTGTGATGGCGGCCGAGTAGGCACACCTGGCAGTGCAGGCCACTGTGAGTCCTCCCTGGCACCACCTGGGGGTGAGGAGAGCCCTGGCAACCCCTGAGCTGGGCAAGCCTCCCAAAGTCTCCACCCCCAAGGCCCTTCAATGGGACCCCCAACAGGGAGGACAGGCCGGCAAGCCCAGTCTTCCCCTAAATGGATCCAGCCCAATGCCAAAAACCACCTACCATGTTGTGACACTGGAGCAACGAACAAAACGAAAGCTAGCACATACAAACGAACAAGGAACAATGTATACAAACCACAGTAAGGAAGG
>NW_015162126.1:28055-39230 GCF_001447785.1 Gekko japonicus | reverse complement strand
AGAAGAAAAGTAGGTTTGTATACCCCACTTTTCTCTACCCTTAAGGGGTCTCAGAGCAGCTTGCAATCGCCTTCCCTTCCCTTCCCCACAGCAGGCACCTTGTGAGGCAGGTGGGGCTGAGAGAGCTCTGAGAGAACTGGGACTGGCCCAAGGTCACCCCACAGGCTTCACGTGGAGGAGGAGCGGGGAATCAAGCCCGGCTCCCCAGGTGAGAGTCTGCCACTCCGCACCACAACACCACACTCAGGCACCTTGTGAGGCAGGTGGGGCTGAGAGAGCTCTGAGAGAACTGGGACTGGCCCAAGGTCACCCCACAGGCTTCACGTGGAGGAGGAGCGGGGAATCAAGCCCGGCTCCCCAGGTGAGAGTCTGCCACTCCGCACCACAACACCACACGAGCTCTGTATACAGGGAACATAAAGTGCTCTTGGCTTCGAACCTGTAGCCCAGAAAGGAATTCAGTAGCATTTGGTGCTTTATCCTAGCACTGGGCACACCGGCTGCCAAGAGGAATATTAAAGTGACAGAGTACGTCTTTCAAGACAGGGGAAAAGAGCATTAGCTGTGGCGATATCAATTAAAAAAAAAAAAAGACGGAAAAAAACCCCTTCACAAACAGATCTTCCGTAGCTCTGTAGAAGCAAAATGAAACCCATTCCTCTTCAGAGACAACTTCAGTCTCACCTGCATTTACATTGCAGTGTGTAAAGTGCCAATGCGGGCTCCCTCACAGGTGTGCCCAGGACATTACAAGCCACGATCGAAAGTGCCTCATTCACAGTCTTGGGCCCGTTTGTAGCCTTTTCTGGTCAGCGGTGACTTCTGCTGTGCCACATGGTCAGAACGGTCCTTGCAGGTCCTCCTGGCATGTGGAGCCCGACTGCCCTGTCTCTGGCTAAAAGGGAGCTTGAAGGGGGCCCTCTAGAAGACCCCGTCAGTCAAGCCACTTTGAAGCAAACCCCCTGCAGGTGAACCAGCCAGGGCCGAGGAGGCCTTCCCCAAGTCCCCCGGCAAAAGGTCTTTGTGGTGCCTCTGTGCACACCTCGGCAATCAGGCCCACCAACTGCCCTGGACAACCCCACTGGGGCCACCTCCCTTGGGCCTCTGGCTGTGGTCGCATTCTGGTCCTTGGGAATTGTGGCGGTTTTGATCTCGGAAGGGCCAAGCTGCCTTAGTAACAATGCTCCCTCTAAGCTGCGGGGTCTTGTGAGCAAGAATTCTACTCTGTGAGCTACTGGCATTAAAGTTGTGAGCGAGCGATTTGGCTCTACTGCATCCATTAGTTTGCTCTGGAGCCCTCCTTCCTGAGCTGAGACAAAAATGTGTGAGCCGGAGGCTAAAAAACTGAGCTGGCTCATACTAACTCATCTTAGAGGGAACACTGCTTATTAACCATGTTTTCTGGATTCAAGTTTTCATTTTCATTTTCTACCTGGATGATGACTTAGCTTGACTCTTCCTCAGCTTCTTCTTTACCCCTTTGGTGATAACTTCTGGTCGACAAAAAAATAAGATGAACAAACGTTTCTAACGGGAGCCCTGATTAGTTTATCTCGCCTAGAGACTTCTATGAACTTCTCTGCATTCATTAGTGAGACAAGGCAGTGATCCATGAGGGGATCACTCGCTTCTTACGAATTGCTTAATCGTGGAATGAATTATCCTCCCTTTTGTGAATGAATTATGCTCTCTTTCATGAACATTTTCCAGCGTGCTAATGAAATATATCTTCCTTGAATTTTATTACAATAGACTTTACAAATCTAGTTTATCTGGGTGAATTAACTCACCCTTCCCCCTGTTATAAGTGTGACGTGATGAATTGAAATTCTGATGAACTCCTGTGATTTTGACTTGCATTGATCTTGTTTTTTCTAAACCATATTTTAAGGGTACTCATACTTTGGTTGATGATTACATTTTATTTTAGTATTGCATACATTAATGGACAGACAGGAGGGGGAAAATCAGTTCTGTCTTTTCTAAGGCACCTAAAAAGAAGGACAGAAAGATTTAAAGAAAGGAAGAGAAATGTGCAACTGGGTCACTTGGTCTGAAGGAAATCAGAGGAAGGCTTTTGAAGGAACTGAGAAATTCAGAAGAAAGAAATAATCAGGATGCCAAAAGAGAGAGAGGAAATATGCAGAACAACTAGGAGAGTGATGTTAAGCAACAGCAACAACTTAAAGACTGAGGGGGGGAATAGTGCATGTGAGAGTGAGGTGTAAATTGACAGTGCCTAGGGCAATGAAAGTAAATTCCAGGAGAGCCATACTAGAACACTTATAAGAAAACAATATATGTGGATAAAGGAAATTTCGGAAAAACAGATACTATGTGTGCAGTAAGTTAGTATTGAGCAATGTCTACAGAAAGTGGAATTGCTTCACATTAAAAATAAAAAGAATGGATTATAAAGAAAGGAAAGTGAACTTGAAATTTCAGTGACTTGCAGAAGATATCAACTGAGAAAATTTAATGAGCTTTTTAGAGGAAATTCTTTTTTCTTTTTTTTAAAGAAAAAGACCCACTATTTAGTTCAGATTGCAAGCAGGAAAAGAGCAAGCTTTTTGCATTAACTTTAGAGATACTAGGGGGGGAAACTTCCAAGAGACATCATGACAAAATTTATCAGTAAAAAAGTTAAAGATGCAGTGATACACAAGGGCTGAGTTCAGACTGGCAGTTTGCCCTGATATACGTGCATTTCAGAAACGTTCCACAACCGGATTAAATGAGCTGTTCACACAGGCACATCTGTCAGGCATTCCCCAGCCGTATTCAACCCATCTTGTAACGCTTCACTCCCGAGTTTAAAAGATAGCTGGTGAAAGTGGTAGCAAACCCTGGAAAGTGCAATTATCCTGCGTCTGTCCCTCACCAACAAAGTGTGAATGCCAAAAGCCGCATTTTTCTTATGCACATGAACGTTCATGCGCATAAGAAAAATTCTTATGTGCATGAATTGCATATCTCCAGATTACGGGGAAAAAATTCTTATGCGCATGAATTGCATATCTCCAGATTACGAAAAAAGAAAGTCGCGCCTTACAGCCGTGCCTCCAGGCCAACAGTGTGAACGCTCCCTTGCGCTTCCTCCCAGTATACTCCCACATCAGTCGCTGCAGTGTGAACAAGAAAACCCGGGACAGTTTGTTCCGGCTCTTTTTTGCCACGACTCCCTCCCACTTTAAACTGCCCGTGTGAACTCAGCCAAGATATGAAATGGGCCAGAGCTAACAGGTCTTCTTGGGTAACTCATCTGCTTTAGACCTTTCCAGTGAGGTTTCAGAGTGGGCTATGGGATGCTTTACTTGACAACTTCCATCTGAATGTAGACAAAGGCCATTACTAACTGTTGCTCCAACTGGATGTATTTGCCACCTTTGATACAGTGGACCATGCCATCTTGTTGAGAGGCTTGTAGACAGAAGTAGGCATCAGGGGTAACACATTGAGCAACTGACTGGACTCAAGAGAATTGCCATTGGAGGTGATTTATCATTGGTGTGGGACCTACGTTGTGGGGCTCCACAGGGCACAAACCTGTTTCCTGTGCTCTTCAATCTCTATGTAAAGCTCTTGGGTCAAATCATTTGTAGTTCGGGGGTTCACTATCATCAATATGCAGATGACCCCATATATCCTTATCTAAATCTCCCGGCAATGCAATAGGCCCTGCATTCCTACCTGGTTGTTGTGGTTAAATGGCTGAAAGTGAATAAATAGAAACTAAACCTTTGAAACAAAAGACAAAAGTAACACTGGTTGGGAAGGCAAAGGTCTTATGGAACATGGTGCTATTTACTTCCAGTGGGGTTCATCTTACCCTTGCTGATTCGGTTAAGAGTTTGGAGTTATACTCGATGCAACATTACTGCTGGAAAAGCAAAATGCTGTATAAAAAACACCTTCTCTCAACTCTGTCTAGCCTGGAAGATGGCCCCTCATTTTGATATGGATGATTTGGCTGCCTGGACACATAACCCAGTAATGTCTAAACTACTGTAATGTGCTCTATATAAGCCTCCCCTAAAGTCAATTTAGAGACTCCAGCTGATGTAGAATGCCCCATATCAACAACAAACTCAATTGTATCATGAATTCACGGGAAACCTGGTTTGAGTCCAGTGGCACCTTTAAGACCAACAAAGTCAAGCTCCTTAGTCAGGTCACACCACACAGGGCTTCATAAGAAGATAACTGTTTATTAGTGATTCCAGTACTAAAGAACATGTGTACAGATTGTGTCAGGAATAACCGTCAGTACTAGGGTCTCTGACTTATAGTGAAATCAAACCTTCCCCCTGTAAGCATAAGCCAATGGATATAGTTCGTGCACAGGGCAAAGCAAGCGGGCATAGCAGCGAAGTCATTAACTTTCCCAGCTGTAGAAGCAGGAGCTGGAACATCTGCAAGGTCAAGCGTAAGATAGCACACAGTAGCTGGGCAGGAAAGAACTGAGAAGGAGGATACCCCCACACACACATTCCAGATCTATGACAAGGATACCTGACACAAAGTTTAATTCTGGGTATAAGATTTCGTGTGCGTGCACATGAAAGCTTATACTCAGAATTAAACTTCGTTGGTCTTAAAGGTACCACTGGACTCAAACTTTGTTCTGCTGCTTCAGACAAACACAGTTACCCACCTGAATCTATCTTTATGGGAAACCTAGTGCAATTTACAGCTGGTACAGTTATTACTGAGGGTGAATTTAATATTAAACTAGATGGATCTAACAAAGAAACCTCATCTGGAAGTTAACCAAGATCCCTTTTGAAGGGTATGTCCGATTTTAGTTTTGCAGATCCCTGGTTGTTTTAAATCCTGATAATTTTTAAATTCTACTCTAATCCACAGAATACATATTCAAGAATTGAATAACACCCTCTTTTAACTACAAATTATTGAAGATTAATCCTATGATCTATGTGGACTACACTCCAATTAAACTGAAGTGGAGGATACAAGATCAACCTTATTGTTCCCACTGGATATTAAATAATTCATTCCTCCACAATAAACCTGTAGTAATCAAAGTGAAAGAATTGCTTGAGGAATTTTTTCCCCCCTTCATATTCATTCTACAGAGGATAACTGTAAGAATATGGGAGACTTCTAGGGTTTTTCTGGTGGGGTATTCCTGCAAAAAAAAAAAAAATTGGAAAGAAGAAAAGGCAATAAGCTAGAGCAAATGCCAATCACAGGCCAGAGTAAAACCTTTGAACAACCTAGAGTGTGGCTCATCCCAAACAAAGGGGGCCAGGGCAGATGTGGACATTTCTGCACAAACCCGATGAAACCTGAAACAAAAGCAGCATCTATAGCTGTAAGAGACAAATGGCCTCCAAGATCTTTCGAGGCTGCATTCTGAGATCTCTAAGCAGCCACGCTCTGTGTGTGTGTGTGTGTGTGTGTGTGTGTGTGTGTGTGGCCAAAATGAGTTGGCTGAATGATCTGTCACTCAGAACGTGTCCCTAGCCACTGGCTGCGTTGCCTGAGTCCCACCCAGCCACCACTCAAGAGTACTCGCGTGCCATTGGCAGGGTGCTGGGTTTGCTTCTCTTCCCCGCCCACTCCTTCAGCCACTGTGCCCTCTCAGAATTTCTTGGCAGACGGCTTTCGCTGATCCCTGTGAGAAGGTGGGTTGATGGCGTTGGAGGTAAAGAGGAGACAGTGTGGGGAGGAGGTATAGGAGAAAAATAAGATATCCCCAGGAGTCCTCACAGGTCCATTGCTTGCAGAAATCACGATTCCTTACATGGAGATACCACAAAACAGGCAGTAAAGAAACTCTCCAAAAGAACAAATCCCCAGGCCCCAATGGATTGCCAGTCTCTGTGGATATCTTTCTTTCTTCAAACTCTTGTTGGCTTTCCTCTCCCTCTTGAAGTCTCCCCCACCTCTCTCCAGTCTGACCATGAGGAGGAGGAGGAGGAGGAAGAGGAGATTGGATTTATACTGCACCCTTCACTTGGAGTCTCAGAGCAGCTTACAAACTCCTTTCCCTTCCCCTCCCCACAACAGGCACCCTGTGAGGTAGGTGGGGCTGAGAGAGCTCTTTCCAGAACAGCTCTGCCCAAGGTCATCCAGCCAGGTGCAAGTGGAGGAGTGGGGACTCAAACCCGGTTCTCCCAGATTAGAGTCCAAACACTTAACCACTCAGGTTTCCCTGGACCAGGGAACAGATGCTAGAAGACCTCTCCCCTGTGTTACCTAGTAGGAAATCACCAGCTTAAAAAACAAACAAACAAAAAACCCTAGAAGGTTCTTTCAACCTGGATTGAACATGTGTTGTTTTCTCCAGGCTCTAGAAGCAGGTTTATTGTTTTCCCGGCTACCTCCACCAACACATGAATTGGCATCCTGGTATCACTGCAGACTGAGACTTGAAAGAAGATTTTGTTTAGCAACCTTTTGACTACTTGAAAGATAGTTTTAGCTTGGCCTCAGAGCATTCAGAGTGCAAATCCAGCATTCACTATGCACAGTTCTAACGTTCTACACAGACACTTTGGGTGAATTGTCTACCACATGTGGATGGTGGCTCAGAGAGGGCTATGGACAACTCCCACATCTCCAGATCTGTCCGTAACCCGAACTCCTGTCTAGTCACGTCCCAGCTCCACCCAACACCCGCACATCTTCCAAACACACCATTGACTCTACGCCATATGAGGTATGTGTTCCATCACAGGTAGATGATCATTTACTTCAAATCAGGCAATACCTTTTGAACATTTTTTTAAAAATCTGTCGTGGAAACGAGATGTGTGAGGTGGTTGGCCAGTACAAAAGACTGCTTCCTTATGTTATGTGAATTAAAGCCTACACACACACCCAGGGGTCATTTCGTAGAAAAAGAAGTGCAGGAGCACATTAGCATAACTCATTAGCATAACTTATTTGCATATGCCACACCCCTTGACATCACCAGAAATGTGTCAGAAGGCAACACCCACTGCTCAGGCTCCACTGGAATCTTTTGTATTGCTAGCTATTGGGGGGGACGGGGGACGTGCAGATCTGTCCTCGCAGAGGAGGAAGAGCTGGTACCTGAATAAAACTTGGTCTTAAAGGTGCCACTGAACTGATTTGGACCAGGGGGGCTCTGCAACTTACCTGGCTGCTTCTTGCTCTGACTGAGGGCTGCTGGGAGAAGGGGGTGGGGCTTGTTGCATGTGCCCACCCCTGTGCTCTTTACTGTCGGAGCTCCGCTCCTGTGCGCTCATGCAGGAAATGACCCCTGCACACACCATAAAAAGCTTGAATGTTGTACTCAGAGAGCCACTAAGACACACTAGAATCTCCATTCCACTGTTATGTATGCATGCATGAAAATGGTGAAAAACATTCACGTCCCTCTGGAAGCTTTCATGAAAGCAGGGCTATGGAGGGTTACTAGTCCTAATCTGCATTCAGTGAGCTTTGTGTGTCCCTAAACTCATTTTAAATGTCACTGTCCCAAATATAAATTAGCATTTTTACATATTTGTTCCCTCAACAGATATTATATTTCAGGTCACGTTCCCTAAGGTTTGTCAATACATTCGAAGTCCCCTTCCCCCTTCTTTGCTCAAGAAAAGTACACATAAATCAGCAGAATATCAAATACACTCCGAATTCTCAAAACAGATATAAGAAACAGTGCTTCTGAGGCACGTGGATGTTATCATTACCCTCAGCAAACACCCCGGATGTAGCCTACCATTAAATCATCTAAGAGGATTTAGAATCAGGGAAAGGGAGACGCTCAGGTCACCATCAACGCTCACAAAGTGTGGGGCTGAGCAGCAATGCTGACGGAAACAAATAATTAGGCCAGGCGTGACGACGGCTCGTTTTTTGATACTCTTCTCATCCCAAAGCAGTAAATCTAATCAATAGCTGTGATCTCTAGCTAAAAATCCATTAAAACCTGGAATCGTGTGTGTTCCCCCCCCCCCAGAGAAGAGAGCACAAACGTGACAACATTAAATCACATACAGAATTTGCCCTCATTTGCGTCCAGAGAACTTTAAATGAAAGCTCGATATCAGATGAGCACATTAGCCGAAATTTTCTAAATTTCCACTGACGATCTCAGCAATTTCCCCAGCCTACACTTACAAAAGGCTTCCATTCACAAATAATCAGCGGCAGATGGCAAATTATGATGGCTTGCTGGCTTTTGCTAGAAGGAGCCTTTGAAGTGAAATCTGTTGCTTATTCCCCTGTTCAAGCTTATTGGGAGAAGGAGGGGATTTGCCAAAGCCATGCAAGGAAAAACCAGAGGGGAAAAATGATAACACTGAAAAGAAACTTTACATAAAGTTTTGTACAAATCAGGCCTCCGACCTTTGGACAGTCATTTAAAGTTTAATTAGGGTTGCCAGGTACTTACCGCGTTCCGGCAGGGGGCTCCTGTGTTCCTGGAGTCTTCTGGCACACGTAAGAATCGTGTGTGCCATGATGACATCACCAGGAAGTGACATCATTGCATAGGGCATGTCACACAGGAGGACGCTCTAGCATTTGGGGAAAACACTATGGTTACCATAAATTCCCCCCCAAAAAAAATGCTACAGCGTCCCCCCCCCCAAATATGCCCTGCATGATGACGTCACCTCCAGGTGACATCATTGCACCAAGCATGTCGGGTGTGGACACGGCTGCTCAGGGGCAAAGCGTTCCCACTGGCCAACTGGGCAGCAGCAGATTGGGGGCCCAAAAAGTGGGGAAAACCCCACCCCCATTGGGGTGATGGCAAGCCTATGTTTAATTAAAGTACTCACGTAATGCTCCACCTGGACAGAAATGAATGTATTTCTCCTGTCCAATAACATAAAAACAATCAGCAAGAGAGACCAACGTTTTCATTCTGATAGGAGCCTATTCAGTAAAACCCACTTCCTAGGGAGAGCCATTAGTAGTCCAGCCTATTGTTGGACCCACTGTCGGAAGTACTAAGAGAGTGCTCAGTCTCGGGTGGCTGAACGTCACTTGTCCCTCTAAGAAGTTCTCATTCATGGGGAATAATTGCAATCCCCACTCCCCATCACAAATGGGGCTCAACGGGTTACCCGCGCCCGATAATGGAAACTTTCCTGCCCGATACTTTGGTGCTTCCTTAGGCCTTGCCTCTAAAGCAGCCAGAAGAACTGGGTGCTGATAAAGTACACGGCCAGAAATACAGCACATTTCCAAGTGTTCTGTTTTGGGGGGCAAAAATACACAAATAAATGTTCCACACATATGGAAACTGGCCTCAAAGCAATTGACGCGGATCTGCCAGAAGGGAGCAGGTTGTTGATTTGTCCCCAAAACCACATGAAAAATTCAGCCTTCAGAACAGACCAAGAAGCACCAGAAAAACAAAGCAAACAGTAATATAATGAAAGCAATGCAGAGAACAGTTAAGAAAAGCAAAGTGCTCCTCCTCGTATTAATGTGAAGTACAAGGGGAGGACCCACGAGGACTTGCATGGCGGCATCTCGTTTTCCTCTCCCCCACTACTTCCTCCTTCCCTTTCCTGTGAGTCCCAATAGCTTCTCTCCTTTTCCTGCTTCCATCTCTCCTTCAGATCTACCAGCCAACCTTATTTTATCTCTCTCCCTGTCTTCACCTTTCCATCCTTCTACCCTACCACTGGCGGCTTCTCCCCAGAAAAAAAGTCTGGCCAAGCTGCACAGCGGCCTCCGGCAAATGACACTCTAATCATGACATCACACTGACTCTTTAGGCTGCAAATCTGAAATGTGGCTGTGAATCTACTTTAATTTTGGTCACGGACTATTATCCCCCAGTAGAGAATAGAGGCCAAAGAAAATTTCTCAACATAATCAGTTCTTAGAGTTCTCGTCTTAAAACTTTGGCCCACCGGGCTTCTGTGGTAAGGAAGTTTTATTTGCTATGGGCAAATGCCTTTGGATTCCAGCCTGCATTCACAACACGCTGCACCAGCCCTAGGAAGGCGGGAATGACATGCTGGCACGCGCCTCCGGGACCCTCCCACCAACAGGAACACTCTGCTACCGTAGAGGGCAGCGGGATATGGGCACGTCAGCAGTCTTGCACATCAGCAGGGGAATAATATGAGTTTTGCCACCCATTTTACGAAGGTGATTTTAAAATGCAGCCAGTAGCAGAGCCCAAGAGGACTTTTGTGCCTTTAAGAATTGCATTAAAAATCCTCCCGTTTCTGGTATAATCCTGTATTCTGCTGAACTCTCACGGGTATATGGACTCTTGTTGGGTCTGCAATCGGCAGGCCTAATGGCAGCATATTGTCAGTGTTTATGGTCAAAGGCTACAGTGAGGGAGTCCTTGGTCCCAGTGGCCACTCCGCTGTGAAGCTCCTTGGCGGATTTTGGGTCCCTTGTTGGGTCTGCAATCGGCAGGCCTAATGGCAGCATATGGTCAGTGTTTATGGTCAGAGTCCAAGGCTACAGTGAAGGAGTCCTTGGTCCCAGTGGTCACTCCGCTGTGAAGCTCCTTGGTGGATTTTGGGTCTGTCTCTCTCTTTCACCCTGACTTACCTCACAGGATAGCTCTGAGGAGGGGGGGGGGGCATTCTGCTATCCTGAACTCCTTGAAGAACAGGCAACATAGAACTCAAAAATGACTGTCAACCTAGGCCACAATAGCCTATGAATCTGTGTTAAGTCCTATGGAACACTCGGTTTTAATACATATGTTACAAGCAGAAGCTGCCAAGCCACAGATACAAGGCTATCATAGCTGACAGATTACTATGAGAACCGACAGCGAGCATTTTAGCTAGAGAAGGAGGAAGAAGGGGGGGGGGATAAACATTTTAATCAGTTCCATTACCTACATATTGATTTCTTTTTGCCAGGATGGTCTAGCAGAATATTTATGAGGTCTGTGACATTCAGACATTTGTCCAAAGAGCCCAGATTAGTTTAAACAAAAGTTTAGCTTTTTCTTGCAGTCTCTCACATTTCACTTAGAAGTCATTCGTTACTTGGTTTGTTATTAATAAAATAAATCATGAAACAGAGAGCGACAAAAGGAGAACAAAGTTTATCCAGCTGAATTTTTTAAAAGGAAGCCCACGGAACACTTTTTCTCTGGACTAGCCAACCTGAAACTGTGCACCGTCTTTCAGGTTCTCTTAGGGTGATTCCACACTAGGCCTTAAATCCTGGTTCAACCCTGACCCCAAT
>NW_015162126.1:16516-27934 GCF_001447785.1 Gekko japonicus | reverse complement strand
GGACCGCTTGCACCCTGATCGGGCTCCGGGCCAGCGGAACCCCACAGAGCAGAGGGAAGCGCCACGCGGATTCTTCCCCGAGGAGCCCGTGTTTGCCCAAAACTTTGGCAGGGGGCCGGAGTGACTCGCGGGCCGCATCATCAGGCCAATGGGCACCGTCATGTATGAGGTGTCCACAGAGTGTGGCCAGGTCCTCCGGAGGCACATCAACCAGCTCAGGCGGCGAATGCTCCCCTATCACGAGACAGCGGAAGTACCAAGGCAGCGGGCAGGGTTAGAAGAGGACCCCATCAAGGCTCCCGAGCAAACCACGACCGTGCCAGAGGACTCCCTCCGGGGCAGCCAACCCCCGGCAGCTGGGCTCCCGACTGAGAGCCTATGGAACTCTTGGCCACTGTAAATAGCCAATCACTTGTGTGTGGGTGTGCTTGGGGTGTGGGATTGTTGCACTTATAAACCGGCCTGCGAGCCGGTTAGAGTTGTCTTGTTCTGAGCTGAGATAAAGTATGAGAGCTGAAATTGCTAGTAAGTCTCAGTACTTTTCAGGTCTAGTGTGGAAAGGACCTGAGACTGAGTGCTAAAAAAAGGGGGGGGGGGGAAGGAGAAGATGTTCCAAGGCCTGAACTGAAGGTTTCTTCTCTGTGTCCTGAGAAGAGCACCAAGCTGGGTGGACCTGGCAACAGGCTGTCCCCGTCATCCCCCGAGAAGACTAGGGGAGAACAGCAGCCCCCCCCACACACACCAAAAATACAAGCTGATGAGATATCTGATGGAATACACCCCCCACCTCTCAAGTGGCTGTGAACAGTCACTATAGCACAAAATGGAAGATTCATTTTAGAGGTTGCAGGAAGAGTCTGCTGAAGCGTTCTGGAGAACATGAAATCTCGCCCGTTGTTTTGTTATATTTTGGGTACTAACAAAATAAATCACGTGATTCTTGGATCTGGATTTTGCTTTGGACCGTATCACCTCGGAATTTTGCAAATCCTGGTTCATTTGATTATCAGGTTTTGAGGCTTGGAAATGATTAAGTCTGAAAAAACTTACAGCTACATTGCGGTCACAAGGTTTGTTAAATTCCTCAGTTGCTAAGAGCATAAAGAATTTTTAAAATAATTATTTACTTCGTTTATAACCCCGCCTTCCTCCCCACCGGGGACCCAAAGTGGCTTCCCTCCTTCTCCTCCCCTCCCTTTTATCCTCGTGGCAACCACCCTGTGAAGTAGGTGAGGCGGAAAGCGTGTGACTGGCCCAAGGTCACCCAGCAAGCGTCCCTGTTTTTAGGAAGCTCTCCCAAGAGGAGCAGAAGTGTCTTGAAGTTCCAGTAGCCAGATATTGCAAACAGTAGTCAGCTAATAGCTGCGAGTTTTGGGGAGAAACTTCTTGGAGCCCCTAAACCTTACAAGAAAAAATGCTGGCGAGAGATTGCCTTGGGTTTGTTTTTAATGGAAAGCGTGGGATATAAACATTTTAAATTAATAAATATAAATGGCACTCATTTGTTCACAATCCCTCAAATGGTTGGTTTTTAAAACAAAACGAAATCAAACTTGATTCCATCAGAAGAGCCGGCTGGTTAAACCGATTGGTCCAAAAGAATGGCACCATTTCCACAGACTCTCTCTTGCTCATTCTGTGAGTTCCACTCGACTGCAGAAGTGAATTGACCATAGCTTTGTTTGCTACTTTCTATGGGAGTGAAATAACAACAGTCAATGGCCTGGATCCTGTGACGCACACGCAGAAACAGAAAGGGGGCTTAGAACGGCTTCTCTTGTGCCATGCCCAGCGCTCTCCTCCCCAAATATCACAGTGCCCAGAAATCAGTTGCACAAGAGGAAGTTTTATTTGCTATGGGCAAATGCCTTCGGATTCCAGCCTGCATTCCCAACAGGCTGCACCAGCCCTAGGAATGCGGGAATGACATGCTGGCACGTGCCTCCGGGACCCTCCCACCAACGGGAACACTGCTACCGTAGAGTGCTGCGGGATAAGGGCACGTCAGCAGTCTTGGCCGAGGCTCCCCGCAGCAGTGGGATGCCTGGGCAAGCCAATGGAAGGCATGGGGGGAGTTGCCTAATATGTTAATGAGTTGTGATGGCAGGGGTGTGGCCTAATATGCTAATGAGTTTCTGTTGTTGGGTGTGGCCTATTATGCTAATGAGTTCCTGCTTGCTTTTTCCAACAAAAAAGCCCTGCACAAGACCTTGAGAAAGCAGAACCCAAGAGAGCATACGATAGGCTTGACTTTGTGCAAGTGCCTGCCGCTATCTTTTCTGTGTGTTTCTACTTAAGTGAGAGCCTTTTATGCTGGATCCAATCCCGTGTCAGTCCTAATGAAATCTGACAATGTATCTTGGTCAGGGGTCCCCAAACCTTTTTAGCCCATGGACACCTCTGGAATTCTGACACAGGGCAGTGGGCACAATCACAAAATGGCGGCTGGAGAGGCAGTGGAGCCACTCCCAAAGGTTGACAGGCAGGGTCAACCACACGACGTCGGGGAGCGAGGCTGGACATAACTGTAATAGCAACTCTTCAGTGTTTTCTGGAATTCTGACACTTAACCAGACGGCTTTTAATCTGCACAGCCAATCACAAGCCCTGCTGGGCAAACACGCCCCCTCCTAGCCCCTCCCACTTTCGATTAACACTTGACACTAGGAAAGGTTTTGGCACCCTGTCGGGGACCCCTGATCTAGGCCGGGGGTGCAAAGGTGGTTTCTAGCAGAGTGCAAATTAATCCCGGCTACTCCAAAGCAACCTGACTGTACACTGCAGATACAACTTTGCGGTCACCCATTTTGTTTCCTCCACAAACACCTATGCCTAATCCTGATTGTGCTAGAATGAAACACAGGCCCACAATGTGACAGCAAAGGGTTCTTCCCCTGCCTTGATACTAAGCAAAGGTTCTGAGGCAAAGTGACCTCAGTTGGGTTAGAATGCAGTTTGGTGCAGTGGTTAAGTGTGCGGACTCTAATCTGGGAGAACCGGGTTTGATTCCCCACTCCTCTACTTGCACCTGGCTGATGTGACCTTGGGTCAGTCACAAGCTCTGGCACAGCTGTCCTTGAAAAAGAGCAGCTTGTGTCAGAGTTCTCTCAGCCCCACCTACCTCACAGGGTGTCTGTTGTGGGGAGGGGAAGGGAATGCAGTTTGTCTCCACTCCAGCTGAGGAAGTCAGGATCAGGATGGGATCTTGCGGGATACTTCAGTGGCCCGGTTTCTGGGATCCAGCTTCGATGGCAAAAAAGGCAGATCAGCATGGGGTTGGGGTAGGGTTGCCAAGTCCCCCCTAGCAAATGTTCGGGGCGGAGGGGGACTTACCAGATGTAGGTGGGGAGCCTAGCTGAGCATCGCTGCAACGTCACCACTGACATGACTGTTTAGTCTTTGGGACGGCTTCAAGAGGGAATTGGATGAGCATGGAGGAGAGGAACTCTCAATCTGGGGCAAGGGATGCTCTGTATCCTTGGTGTTTGGGGGGGGCACAGTGGGAGGGCTCCTAGTGTCCTGGCCCCGCTGATGGACCTCCTGATGGCCCCTGGTATTTTTGGCCACTGTGTGATACAGAGTGTTGGACTGGAGGGGCCGTTGGCCTGATCCAACATGGGCTTCTCTTAGGTTCTTATGTTCTTAGACAAAGCAAGACACAACCTCCATGCTCCATCTCCAGTGGATTTACCAAACTGCCACTTAAAATGGCACACAAGTTGATGCCTCTCCATCACTCTGTTAGAGGCAAACATGTTTTCCTTAGCTGGAGTTAAGACATGTTACCACAGTCTGCCCTTTTAGGAGGCTCTGGAATAATTGGTTTGGTAGGGCGTCTTGGCCATTCAGCCTCCTAAAGCTACCAAAGTACTTCGTGCTCCATGCTTAAAGTCTTGTCTTTTGGACACAAGGAGAGAAGCAATTGGAAGGGCAGTTCTGCTCTTACTGTATTCCTGCAAGCAAATGCAACTACCATACAACAGAATCCATCCCAATATTAACGGCGGACTTCTTTTAGTCAGAATCGGATATCATCCTAAAATGAAACCAGATTACTCTCCATTATGCATTTTGTTTTGCTGTGCATTTCTTAACTATATGTAGGTATATGAACACGAAAGGTGCAAGAAAAGGGGTCAAGAGTCCCATTCCCCCCCCCCCATGTCAGAATAAGGCACCAGCTTCTCCACTCCAGCTGAGGAAGTCAGGATCAGGATGGGATCTTGCGGGATACTTCAGTGGCCCGGTTTCTGGGATCCAGCTTCGATGGCAAAAAAGGCAGATCAGCATGGGGTTGGGGTAGGGTTGCCAAGTCCCCCCTAGCAAATGTTCGGGGCGGAGGGGGACTTACCAGATGTAGGTGGGGAGCCTAGCTGAGCATCGCTGCAACGTCACCACTGACATGACTGTTTAGTCTTTGGGAAAAAGCTCTACCGCAGAAGCTGGTTTCCCCATAGAGTTTTGGCCCAAATACCGGAATGTCCCACATTGCCAATGGCAGGATGACATCCCTTCGGGTGTGTGCTGGAAGGGACAGCACCACAGCACCAGAAACATGGCCACCACGCCAGGCTGGGAGCCACCGAGTGGCCTCTAAGGCTCAGGCTGCCTGACATTTCCGATGAACAAACTATGTTCCTCCGTACTTCAGAATCAGCTGGACTTTATGTCCTCAGATGCTTTTTTTTTTCCTCACTAGACATTGATTTATGAGGGCATTATCTTTGTCAAGAAGATTGATACAGTGTGCTGTGCTGTTCAGGTATCGCCTAAAAATATAACCAAGCTCACTTTTAAGGAGATAAAGTCTACAGCTCAAGATACCGAAAAGAAGGGGTAGGAATACACTATGTCGATTTTCCTTATATCAAAAACCATGCTTTTCAGATTCATGGACTGAAACTTTGCAGAGTGAGAATATACATGTCCATATTACAAAAATGAAATCCACTGCTGGAACTTCAGCAGGTAGATGTGTCAGCATCCGGTTGGCCAAAATAACAAGGAGTGTGGTGGCCCTTTAAAGATTACTGACCACATTGTGGCATAAACTTCTGTGAGCAAGAGTCCACTTTGTCAGATACGTGAATTGTTAGAAACCAACAGGAGTGGAGATGGGGGTAAGAGAAGCCAGAAGACCCAGTTTCTTGGGACCCAGGGGGCTTGATACATGGCCTTACAGAGCAGGATCCTGGTAAGCTATTGTTCTAGAGTGACAAGCTCATCCAGTTCCAGGTACACCTATAGGGCTGAGTTAGGCTCAATACATAACCGGGGGGGGGGGAGTTGAAGAGAGGCACTACCTCAAAGTCATGCCGGCCACATGACCACGGAAACGTCTTCAGACAGCGCTGGCTCTTCGGCTTTGAAACGGAGATGAGCACCGCAACCCTATTCGACTGGCTTTCGAGCAAGGGAACTTTTACCTTTACCTATTATGCTTTTCAGTATGATTTGTAAGCTGCCTTGGGCAGTTACCAAGCTGTGGCATTCTACAGCAACCGGAATTTCAGAGTTGACTTTGAGGGCAGACCCCTGTACTAAGCCTAGTACTTAAATTACTCTGGCATGAATCCATGTGGCAAGAATGGCTGGGGCAAGGTAGGGAGCCATCTTCCCGGCTAAACGAAGGTGAACAAAGTGTTTCTTGCAGCTGCAATAACTTGCGTCTCTAATAATAACGCTGGGTCCAGTGTAAGCCCAAGGCCGGGGTCAGCTGAACCTCATGAAAAGTGGGAAGCACAACGCTCTCCAAGACCTCTGGACTTCCCAAGTAGCATCACCCCCAATTTGCATCAGTGGGGAATTTGGAAATATAAGACTGGGTGTTGTCAGCATATGATGACAACCTACCACAAACTATGAATGATTCCTTCTTCACCCAAAGAGTGATGAACACATGGAATTCACTTCCCCAGGAGGTGGCGGCGGCTACTATTAGCCACAAGGTATAGATAGGAACTCTCTGTCTGGGGCAAGGGATGCTCTGTATTCTTGGTGCTTAAGGGGGGGGGCAACAGTGGGAGGGCTTCTAGTGTCCTGGCCCCACTGCTGGACCTCCTGATGGCGTTTTTGGCCACTGTGTGACAGAGTGTTGAACTGGATGGGTCATTGACCTGATCCAACATTGGCTTCTCTTATGTTCTTATATGGAGCAGAGGTCCATCAGTGGCTCTTAGCCACAAGGTCTAGATAGGAACTCTCGGTCTGGGGCAAGGGATGCTCTGTATTCTTGGTGCTTGGGGGGGGGGTCAACAATGGGAGGGCTTCTAGTGTCTTGGCCCCACTGCCAGACCTCCTGATGGCACCTGGTCTTTTTGGCCACTGTGTGACACAGCGTGTTGGACTGGATGGGCCATTGGCCGGATCCAACATTGGCTTGTCTTATGTTCTTATGTTCCCCTAAGGGATTACATAGATTTCAAAGAGGACAGGGGATAAGACTGAGCCCTGTGGATCCCTACAGGACAGGTCCCACGCTGAAGACAACTGCTCTCCACCAGCAACCCTCTGAGTCTGGTCCATAAGGAATTATGTAAACCAGTTCAGAGCATTTCCCTCAATCTCTACCTCTGCCTCCAAATACCTAAAAAAGACAACATGGTCCACAATATTAGAGGCTGCTGATAAATCCAGTAAGAGCTACAAAGATGTACAGCTCTTGTCTACATTTAAACAGCGACAATCAACTAAAGTCACCAGTGTCATCTACGTCCCACAGCCTGCCTTAAAATCAGACTGAAATGGGTCTAAAGCAGATGAATCATCCAGAAGATCTTGTGTTGTTCTGTAACTGCTCTATTATCTTGCCCCCAAAAAAGTAAAAATGGAAATTGGGTGATAAATGGTCACATCATTCTTGCCTAGAGATGTTTTTAAAGTAACGGATGGGTGACTGTCAAGTTTAGGGGCCGAGGAACAGTTGCCACAAGTCGGTGGTTGACGTATGAGGGACATCCGGTGCTCACTGATAAGATCCTTACAAGATTTCAGGAAGCAGGATAGGTAAGGCTCCAGAGTCCACGCAGTAGCCTTCACAGCTCCTGAAAGCCTGCTGACATCTCTCAGAGTAACCAGGCCAACATGAACCACAAACGGACCAGATGGTAGAACAAAGTTTGAGTCCAGTGGCACCTTTTAACAAAGTTTAATTCTGGGCAAATTGCTTCAGACCAACACGGCGACCCACCTGGACTAGATGGTGTATTTGACACTTCTAGAATCTCCGCTATATTACAACCAGCTTCTGACTCAGAACGTATTTGAGAAGCATTACAACTAACCATGAGTTCCTGGGAGTTTAAAGGGTCGGATGTTGGAGTCCACAAGTGCTCAAGTATCTTGAACAACTGAGTTGGGCAGGAGCTAACTGATGCTACCAGAGCAGCCAGGCAGGACTTCTGCCCTCCGATTAGCTCTGACACACACACACGGTCAGGTTCTGTTAGAGTTCTCTGCCGGTGCCATTCTAGATGCCTCTTGGCCAACTCCACGCCATCCAGCTCCACAGCAAAACAAGGTGCCAGATTCCACCTGGAGGGTGGAAGGCATTGAAAGGGGGGGGGCTACCAAAACCACCCTCTCCCCATTCATGTACCAGCACAGGAAGCAGGGGAAAGATCCACCCTCATCTGTACCTTCCACTAACAGATCACGGGATGCAACCAATCATATGGCTGCAATCCATCCTTTTCATGTCCACGCGGCACCCGAGAGCCATCTAGTGAATCCCACGGAATTTAATGTACATTTCCTGTGTGTATGTTTGTCTGTTGTTTGTTTACTTAAGTTATAGCCCGCCTCTCTCTCACTGAGGCTCAAGACAGGTTAGAAAGCATGGAAAACTAATTCAAACAACAGAGGACAACCAATGCACAGTGCAGCAGAGCTGGGATTGCAGAACTGGAAAACTAGTTATTTATTGGTTTGTCTAGATTTTTATCCCACCCCCGCCCCAGAAGGGGGCTTGGGGGGGCTAACAACACAGCAATGCAATAACAACAATAATAAAACCACAATTTCAATAAAATCCAGTTAAAAACCCAACACGCAGCAAACTAACACTTTTAGCATAAAAGTAACGTTGACGGTAGAGTCCACCAAAATTACATTACTAAAATGCCTGGTGGAATAACTCTGCCTTACATGCCCCATGGAACACAGACAGGTCCCGCAGGGCATGAGTCTCCTCAGGCAAAGTACTCCACCAGGCGAGGCCACGATGGAAAAGCCCCCCCCCCTTGAACTCAAATGGGTGAATTGAGGGCCAGGCACCCCCAAAACCCAACACGTGACAGAACAAACGCACCGCGTGTGTGTGGTGGTGGTGGTGGTGTGGTGGTAATAATATGAGAGGTGATCCTTTAGGTAAGACAGTCAATGCTACCTGTGAGCTGTGGAGTCTTGTGAGCAAATATTCTACTTTGTGAGCTCCTGGCATTGAAGTTGTGAGCGAGCGATTTGGCTACTGCATAAATTAGTAGGCTCTGGAGCCATCCTCCCTGAGCTAAGACAAAAATGTGTGAGCTGGAGGCTAAAAAACCTGTGAGCTAGCTCACACTGACTCAGCTTAGAGGGAACACTGATGACAGTCCCAGACCACTTAGGGCTATAAAGGTTAATACCAACACCTTGAATTTGACCTGGAAACCAGCTGGAAGCCAATGCAAACAAAAGAAGTAACACGAAGGCACTGCATACCATAATGCAGAAAGGGTCACGGGAGCGCTGTGGGGCCCAGTGAAGCTACAGCCGTCCGCAGGGCACTGCCCTTGCCATTCTAAGACGGGGCGCGGACTGAGCTTCCATTAATCACAAAACGGGAAGATTTTATGAGCACAGCTAACAACCAATCTGTCTTTGCTCGCTGGCTCACCTGAGGTTTTGAACGGAAAGGTCATTGTACTGCCAAAATCAACTATGAAAACTATATTTCATATATGGCAATTGTCCCTAACTTATTCCACAGCAGAATATGGATTTTGGATATAAAGACTTTGGATGTTTGGTTTTGGTGGGAAGTTGTGTCAAGTCACAGCTGACAAGGGGGTGACCCCGCATGGGGCCTACAAGGCCAGAGAGGTTCAGAGGTGGCTATTCCATTGCCTGCCTCTGTGTAGCCACCCTGGACTTTAGCTGCTGTAGTTTTTCTGGGTTGTCTGGCCGTGGTCTTGGCATTGTAGGACCTGACGTTATGCCAGTAGCTGTGATTGACATCCTCAGAGTTATAACACAGAAAGATGGAGACCTTGACACAGAGAGTACTCAATTTTTCCGTGTTATACCTCTGAGGATCAATCGAAAAAGGAAAAAGAACTGTGACAATTTAGCACTTGGTACTATATTCATAAATCATAATATACAATAACAGAGTCCGTTGTAAGCATAGCTTTAAGCATAGCTTTATGATGAAGTGAATCAACAGTATATTTTCAATACGTCACCAAGAGAAACGAATTGTTGAAAGACAGTTTATGTACACATCCTTGTTCAGAAGAAGATCAATGTCGAAACGGCATACCATTCCGGAGACCACCGTCTACATTCACTATATATATATTGCTTATTTTCTGTTATTGTATATTATGATTTATGAAAATAGTACCAAGCGCTAAATTGTCACAGTTCTTTTTTAAATTGGTCTTATTACTGTGCCCATTCTTGTAACTATACCTCTGAGGATGCCAGTCACAGCTGCTGGCGAAACATCAGGTCCTACAATGCCAAGACCACGGCCAGACAGCCCGGAAAATCTACAACAACCAATGAACTCCGGCCATGAAAGCCTTCGAACAACAAACCCTGGACTTCCTTGGTGGCCTCCCATCCAAGTACCAACCAGGGTTGACCCTGCTTAGCTTCTGAGATCTGACAACACTGGAGTAGCCGGGGCCATCCAGGTCAGGGCTGGAGATGAACAACAAACTGGAAAGGAGCAAAGCATTTCCCTGCATAGCTCTGGAGACAACCACATCGGAGGAGACCATTGCCAGCGTGAAGCAGCGAAGCAGCGAAACTCAAAAGCAGTCCCTCTTCTTGCAAAGTGGGGAAATAATTCCGAGCTTCCCTTTGAAGTCTGACCACTCGCCACCTGAATTTGCTGAGAACGTGAGGACTGCATCCCCCCCCCGCCCTTCCCCACCACTGGGCGCTCTGAGGCCGATGGCCTCTGCTTGAAGCTTTCATTCTCATCATAAGAGCTCCAGGCAAAATTCCACTCTTAGATCTGTGCGCTGGATCAGATGATACTGCAGAGAGCTTGTTCAGCTCTTCCTTACAGCAGCCGTCCTGGGAGAGACACAGCGAGGCTGGCTGGGCGGGGCCCAGAGCTCCACAGGAAGGGCAGATTCAGCAGCTCCTGCTGCGTCCCCTCCAGCCAAGTTAAAATGGAGACGAGCAGGAGGTGTGGCAGGTCGATCTTTTCATGGTCCTGCCACCCTCAGTGCAGAATATCAAACTCCAGCCAGAATAGGGGGTAAGTATCAGGTAATATGATACTTGGCAAATAGAAGGGGAAGTCGTGGAAGTGGTGACAGACTTCACGTTCCTGGGATCCCAGATCACCGCAGACTGTGACAGCAGCCATGAAATTAAAAGACGCCTGCTCCTTGGGAGGAAAGCGATGGCGAACCTAAACAGCATGATAAAAAGTAGAGACATCACCCTGCCAACAAAAGTCCGTACGGTCAAAGCAATGGTATTCCCAGTAGTACTGTATGGCTGTGAGAGTTGGACTATAAGGAAGACCGAGCGCTGAAGAATACATGCTTTCGAATTATGGTGCTGGAGAAGACTCTTGAGAGTCCCCTGGGCTATGAGGAGATCAAATCAGTCAGTCCTAAAAGAAATCAACCCTGACTGTTCCCTGGAAGGCCAGATAATGAAACTGAAGCTCAAATACTTTGGCCACCAAATGAGAAGGGAGCACTCACTGGAGAAGACCCTGATGCTGGGAAAGATTGAAGGTCAAAGAAGACTGGGACGGCAAAGGATGAGATGGTTGGACAGTGTCATCGACGCAACGAACATGAAATTGAGCCAACTTCAGAGGACAGCGGAAGACAGGAGGTCCTGGCGGGAGCTGGTCCATGGGGTCGCGAAGAGTCGGACTCGACTGTGCGACTGAACAACAACAAATCAGGTAATAATCCTTCCCTTTGCAGCCCTGTCTGGCACTAAAACTCTGAGTCCCAGAGCCAGGAGGCAGCATCAGGGGAAGGCCTCAGACTCCATACCCTGTTGTTGGCTGCCCAGAGGAGCTGGTTGGCCACTGTGTGAGATGGGATGCTGGACTAGATGAACCACAGGACTGATCCAGCAGGGCTCTTCTGATGTTCTTGTGAAGGCCTCGGCCTCTATGCCCTGTTGTTGGCCCTCCAGAGGAACTGGCTGGCCACTGTGTGAGGCGGGAGGCTGGAC
>NW_015162126.1:8729-16239 GCF_001447785.1 Gekko japonicus | reverse complement strand
TCTTCTGATGTTCTTATGAAGTCCTTGGCCTCTGTGCCCTGTTGTGTGAGACAGGATGTGGCACTAGATGGACCTCCCCTGGTCTGACCCAGCAGGGTTCTTCTGATGTTCTTATGAAGTCCTTGGCCTCTGTGCCCTGTTGTGTGAGACAGAATGTGGCACTAGATGGACCTCCCCTGGTCTGACCCAGCAGGGTTCTTCTGATGTTCTTATGAAGTCCTTGGCCTCTGTGCCCTGTTGTGTGAGACAGGATGCGGTACTAGATGGACCCCTGGTCTGACCCAGCAGGACTCTTCTGATGTTGCATTGTAATATTATTTTAAAAGGGGGGGGGGAGAAGGGTAAGCACAAGTGCCCTGACCCAGATGGCGCAGGCTAGCCTGATCTTGACAGATCTTGGAAGCTAAGCAGGGTCGGCCCTGGTCAGTACTTGGATGGGAGACCAGCGAGGAAGTTCAGGGTTAAGAGGCAGGCATGCGCAAATTACCTCTGCTTGTCTCTTGACTTGCAGGCCCCATGAGGAGTCACCAAAAGTCGGTTGTGGCTTCACGGCACTTCCCAACCTGCACATGTGTGTTCCCTTTCGCTTCCCAAGAACTCTGAAGAATCCAACTGCCTTATGTGCCTAAACTCCAAATGGAAATCAGGAGCATGGGCAGAGAGCGGGGGTGGGCAGTGGGGGCAGCAGGGGACGGGGGGGGGCAGTGAGTGGGAGGCTGACCGACCTCACAACTACAACGGCCATTTTTAAAAATGTGAACTTTATTGTTAACCAAAGAACAGGAAGGATTAAACAGAATACGGAAAGGA
The DNA here is from genome assembly GCF_001447785.1 of Gekko japonicus. Classification (NCBI taxonomy): domain Eukaryota; kingdom Metazoa; phylum Chordata; class Lepidosauria; order Squamata; family Gekkonidae; genus Gekko; species Gekko japonicus. The sequence goes on along the minus strand of NW_015162126.1, from coordinate 15,429 downwards.
AGGTTGCTGGTTATGTGAAGGCTGATTCTTCCCAGTGGATGGGAAAACTTGCCCCACTAGAGGCAGGACACAAGCTCTTGGAAAGCGCGTGGAAGGAAGGAGGCCCTCCCAGGTTGAGGACTTGGAAAAGGTTTTACAAAGTCCCATTTAGAAAAGGAAAGGAAAAAATGTGCCATTCGACAACCAAGCCCCAAACAACGCAATATGACACCAAGAATAAGAATCAGAAGACTAGAACCGGCTTTTGCAGAAGTGGACAGATGGAACATGGAGAAGCTGGGAAATGAGCCTGAACATCGTGAAGAGGCACGCATGGCCAAGAGGACACAGCAACAACCGAGGATCACACAAGAAGCGGCCTAATACGGATTCAGACCCTTGGTCCATCGAGGTCAGTGTTGCCTGTCCAGACCGGCAGCGGCTCTCCAAGATCTCAGGGGGAGGGGTCTTTCACATCACCACCTACCCGGTCCTTTTAACTGGAGAGGGCGAGGGTTGAACCGGACACCTTCTCCATGCAAAGCAGATGCTCCACCACTGAGTCACGAAGGCCTTACCGAGAGTGCCAAAACATCCCGCAGGATGTGTTTCAAAGTGGGTATGAGCTTAACACTGCCTTATCGAACAGGCCAGAGTAGATTTGGTCAACTTTCTTTCTTTTGCCCCCTACTAATTAGAACACAGCCAGTCTGGTTCTGTTTATGCATTCCTTTGGATTCTCTGCACATCTAGGAGAGCCATTATTGCTCTTTTTACGCCTGGGGTTTGGGCAAAGGGGGTAGAAACAGTTTCTGATCCCAGTGAAGAAGCAGTGCGTTTATTTGGGGGATGGGGGATGGGTCATTCTGTGGGACTATGGTGTCTCAGAGGAAAGAACAAAGCTGTTCCCTGACCATGACATCCTGCATGCGAAATCCCCACCAGGTGTTCAACGGCTGGCTTGGTTAATGCCATGAGGGACAGCTCAAGATCCCCAGGCAGAGACCCACATGCTCTGTGCGGTGGCACAGAGGATTTATCCTCTGGTTACAGTAACATCTGAACTGAACAGAACTGCTGTCAGTTCTAGCCCGTGCTGGTGTGAGCTACCAGCCTTGTCCCCAGCTCGCCGTCCACCCAGCGGTTCGAAAGCTTCGGCGAGTAGATAAAATGGGTACCACTCCTTAGAGAGGGTGGGCACACTAACCCCCCCCCGGTGGGGGGAGGTGTTAGCCGGCAAAACGGAATGTCCAGCTCGTAAGCCTGGAAAGATCTCTTCAGCATTAAGAAGCCTGCAATGGGCCAATCTGGCCAGGCGGTGGCAGTGTGGTGCTGAGACTCGAAGCAGTCCTGGAAAAACTGACGTCATCAAGCCAAACCGAGTCAATTGCCATCTGGAACACGTCTGAGACTACAGCTGAACAAAAAATCCCCGTCGGCTGCAAACGTGTTTGTTGTCCTCCTTTACCCCCTATGAATCATTGTTAGTCCCATGTGTATATGAGTAACTGTAAATCGCTCAGAGCCAGCAGCTCTGCAGGATCGAGCAATTAATAAATCGAAATATATTATTATTATACTATTATTATTTAGGGGGCTTCAATAGGGGTGCTCCTTGAGGAAGCTCATATTGTGGGTGACAGGACTGGCTCTTCAAACTTTGTGGCTGCAGTCCTGGGCAGGCACACTTACTCAGGTAGAAGAAGAAGAAGAGATTGGATTTATACCCCGCCCTTCACTACCCAAAGGTGTCTCAGAGCGGCTTACAAACTCCTCTCCCTTCCCCTCCCCACAACAGACACCCTGTGAGGTAGGTGGGGCTGAAAGAGCTCTGACAGAAATGGCTCTTTTTCAAGGACAGCTCTTACCAGAACTACGGCTTGCCCAAGGTCATTCACCAGGTGCAAGTGGAGAAGTGGGGAATCAAACCCGGTTCTCCCAGATTAGAGTCCGTGCGCTTAACCACTACACCAAACTGGCTCCCATGGAATGAGCCTGGACTGGTTTGTGGCTGACTGACACACATGTGGGGCTGTGAGCTCCATGACTTGCCAAGGGTCTCCAGGCAGCCTTCGCCTCCCCCTCGGGAGCAGTGAACCGTATTTAGACTGGGCACGCCAAGGAGGCAGAGGTCAAGCGGGCCTTTGCAGATCAGCTTGGCTCAAATGACACCTCCCAGAACTCAGTGCAGGTCTCCCCCCCCCCCAATCACAGGGTGCCCATGCGAACTGCCACCACCTTGGACAGCACCCAAGTACGCTGCTTGCTGAAGATCCGTTCATTCTGCAGCTCTACGGGAGAGTAACGGCAACTGCCAAGGCAGGTTAGCTCCCAAACCAAGAGTTCTCAGCTTGGATATGGAAGACCACCAAAGCTCTCAAATCCCTGCTCAACCTCTCAACCTTGGAGTTAAGAACAGTTGTGCTCACCTCAGGGGTGAGAGGAGAACTGAAACACAAATGGCGAAGTAGTCTGAGCTGTGAAAAGTGGCACAGAAGTGGCATAAATGCCCCCCCTGAGCAGATTTACTTGTTGGCTTCCGAAGGGCTGACGTTCACTGCGGAGTGCCGCAACCCTCCCCACAAAAATGCTAAATGCAGGAGTCAAACTGTTCAATCCATTCCGACCTTGGCAGGACTTGCCTTCCACCGCTGGGCTGTCACCGACTGGAACTCCAGCCATCCAAATGATGCTTGCGTTCGAAGCATACTAAACAACACTTCTTTTTCCCCTTCTTTCTTTTTTGGTAAAATCCTGCACGGGAAGAACACGGCCGGTTGTCTCATCACAAATGGCATTGTTTTAATGGCCGGAAAACACAGCCGCAGCCGCCTTCTATTCTTTCCACACCAAGACGGAGTAGCTCATTTTAATTTTAATAACTGAATGAGAAAGAGAGAAGCCTTTTGAAAACTGTGTGCTGGTCAAAGACTAATGAGTAACCCTTGGAGGCTGCATCGCTGGGTGCCATGGTAACCATAGAGGATCAAAATCTTATTAGTATGCCTAGCAGCTGTACAAATGAGAGTGCCCTCTTCTTCTAGGAAGGAAGTGCATGTCCAGGAGACCATGGAAGACTACATTCCAGTAAGCGACAAGACCACGTATCTTCCCAAATAATTAACACACACACACCCCGTATTTATTTGAAAATGTCTATCCTGTTAGTGGCACAAAAGTGGCTTGAGCTATTTTTGTTTTAAAAGGTCCATAAGGAAAGGTCACGTAACATCACAGAAATAATTCACTATATCAGGCCTTTAGGCACGGGTGTTTCCCCTCACTTTCACCATGCATGTCCATCGGGTTTTCTTTGTCATTCTGCATTAATTTTCCTCCCATCAGGGCTCGGTTCACTTTCTCGTTGCTGTTTCCCCGGGTTTCCTGAGAGTGCTTTTGTGCCGATTTTTCCCTTGTTTCACTTCCAAGCTGAAGGTGATTCAAAGCATACAGATTCCCTTGGATTTCCCCCTCACTCCCCGCCCACATCGAGGTCATTCCGCCCACTCTGCACCTTCTGCCATCCTCTCCCCTTCATTGGTGTACAAGCTCCATTTCCCCCTCAATTTTTTTTTTTTACAAGTGGCATGAGTCTAGCGATATGAGACTATTGGGGGTCTTGGATAACTGAATTTAAAAAAATAAAACGACGGGAGAAAGTTTAAAAGGAGCTGTGCAAGGTTTAGTTCCCTGCTGGTACTGACTTGAAAGGGTTTTGAAGAGGAGGCAAAAGGCAGCATCCCCAATGTGAAAACAAAAGAAAAAGGATTTCTTGCTGCATGTAAACAAAATAAAGGGGGGAATCATCAACGTGGAATGAAATTGACATGAGATGTAAAAAAAGAGACACTGGGATGGGAATCCTAAAGCTTTGAAAACATTTTTTGCTTTAATGCTTTAGTGAACAAAAGTGTTTTTTTGGGGGGGGGGATTTTGGCACTCTCTAGAAGCCTAACATTAAAATGGTGGCTTAGCCACATGGACCTTCTGCGAACTGCCGAAATGAAGAATTGCTTGGGATCGATCCATTTGGAGGAACAGTGCAATCTGCACAGGACAGGCTTTAAAAATCTGCTAAGATCATGACCAGTGTGCAGAATCAAATTAGAGAATCACAAAGAGAAAACCGCACAAATTTGTAAGGAAGGGCAGGAAATTAGTGTTACTGTTCAGCTGCCCTAGGGCATCAGTGAAAATACCCCCTTTTTTCAATGTAGTGACATAAGACTAAAAAAGCCCTCCAGAACATCTACCAGAGGACTCCTCCCCCATACAAATCCCCACACACTAGCGAATGCTGCACAATGTAAACAATTTGTTTCACAATATTTGCTTTATCTGAGCGTGGGATTGGCTGTACAAATGCTTTTAAAAGTTGTTTTGGTAGCCGCCGCCACAGCACAAACATCTGACTTTCCATCATGCAGTGAGGCAGGCAGTGTGTATATTTTTAAATGATAAGTTCATTATAAAAGAAATCCTGTTAAGCAGAGCTCCTGCCCGAAATGTTGAAAAGTTACCATTAGACCTCACTCCCCGACATGGTGTGGTTGGCTCGGCCTCTTGTGGTGGCCACGACGTCACTGCCTCTGCCTCCCATGGCAGCCACTTTGTAGTTGCACCCACCACCCATTGTCAGAATCCCACAGGTACCAACTCCATACGGGAGACAACTAGGGCATTCAGCAGCAGGAAGTCCAGTCAGCACTCTTATTTTGCGGCGGCAATGAAAGCTCCATGCCAATGAGATCAAGGGGCTGGTTGAAGCACCATGCCCCGCGGAGTCCCCCTGCATGCGAGCGCACTGTACGCCAGGCTCATGTCCTTTGCTCAGACTGACAGAACCTGGGCTCTTCAAGAGAGCCGACCTGCTATCAGTCTAGCGGTCCTACAGTTCTGCTTCTTTGCCCTTCCTTTGAAATGCAAATCTCTTCTGTGCTTCTGTAGCCACAGGCCAGTGAACGAGGGAAGATAACTAGCCCAAATCCATCCTCCTCCAGCTCCTTCCCCCCATTACCAGTATCCAGAGGGGGCTGGTGTTCTTCTGTTACGTACAGAGGCCAAAGGAATGTGGGGTTTGTGTTTGCGTGTGCCATACACAGCGCAAAGGGGAGGTATTCGGACCAACACTGTTCTACCTCCTGAGTAGAAAATAATGTCATTTGGGATACTGGTTTGACGGCATGTCAGGTAGCATCTGCGGGCTGTCACGGAGGAGAGATTCAGATCATCCTTGTTGTTGTGAAGGCCACAGCTTGCAAACCGGATCCTTGTCCCTCTTGTCTTACAAAAACTTGCTCAGAAAAAGCTCAGGATTCACCGGCTAAAACAGTAAATTAATTCCTCACAGAAGGAATTTTTTTCTTGGACTTTTGAAGGAGGTTCTTATTAGACCTTTCTTAAAGCAGCTTACTCTATTGAAAGAGGATACCAACAGCTATAGGCCAGTAGCTAATTGCCATTTTTAGGGAAAAGGACAGAACTGATTATGGCAAAACAAGTCTGGCGCTGCGATCACACACACTAAATAATCCACTTTCAATGCACTTTTGAATTGGATTTTGCCAGTTCACAGTAAAAATCCAGTTGGAAAGAGGATTGAAAGTGGATTATTTAGTGTAAGTGATCGCAGCCTGGATGACACAATGCAACCTGGCTTTTGAGGCAGAGACAGTTATTTGTCCTGGTGGACCGTTGGTGCTTAGAGTTACGGCTGGATATGGATAAATCTTTATTGATTTTCTGGGATGTAACACTGGCAGGCAATGGACCTCTCTGGTTTATTAAATGGCCTTGCAAGTTAAGTGGGAGTGGGTGCTCTGAGGGTTTCCACTGTTTTCTGCCACCAGCCTCAAAGAGTTACCCCCGGAGATGCCAAGTCATAGCCCAGAGAGTTGTTGGGTGAGGGACCCGAGGGGTAGAAGAGGCGCTGGAGGATAACCTGGAAAAGAACAGAGAGAGAGAGAGGCCATAGGCGTTCTTGCAGAATCACAGAGAGTTGGAAGGGGCCCTACAGACCCACCTAGTCACACCCCCTGACCAATGCAGGACCAGCCTGAAGCATCTCTGGCAAATATTCCTCAAGCCTCGTCTTGAAAGCGGCCAGTGAAGGGGAGCTCCCCACCTCCCTGGGCAGCCGGTTCCACCTGTGAACCCGTTCTCCCTCCTACGCTGGAGCTCCGCTGCTACTTTTGTACCCTTTTAAGGGTATCTTTCCTCTCGTACCATAAGCGGAAATCATCGTGGCCGTGTCTGTTCTTCAACCGGTTCTGGATTTTTCCAGTTTGCTGTTGAGGGTCTCCCAGTAAAGACATGTGGAACTTGGCAAGAACTCTTTGCCTGGTCTTCCTGGCATCAAGGGGAAGCATGCAAACCCCATACAGATGCAAATCTCTTCGTCACTGTGGGTCACATCATCCCTCTCTGGCTTTCTCCGTCACCAGGAATTCAACGCTGGAATGAGTTCTGGGTCACCTTCCCCAAGGCTCATCCCAGAACATTTGGAAGTGGCTAAGCTACTCTCCCTAACACCGGTCAGACCATAACTGAGATCATGAGTGACATGTCTGGGGATGCTGGATCTTAGAATCATAGAATCGTAGGGTTGGAAAGGGGCCATACAGACCATCTAGTCTAGTCCCACCCCCTGCCCAATGCAGGACCAGCCTGAAGCATCTCTGACAAATATTCCTCCAGCCTCTTCTTGAAAGCGGCCAGGGAA
>NW_015162126.1:0-7968 GCF_001447785.1 Gekko japonicus | reverse complement strand
CCTCCTCCTTCTACTTCTCCTTCTTCTCCTCCTCCTCCTCCTCCTCCTTCTCCTTCTTCTTCTTCTCCTCCTCCTCCTCCTTCTTCTTCTTCTTCTTCTCCTTCTTCTTCTTCTTCTGCTGGGACCCCTAACTGAGAACTACAATTCCCAGGTGCAACTACTCTTAAAGATACACAGCAGTTTTACCAAACTACTACTGGCTACAGTTAACGCTCACTGGGGGCAGCACAGGCTATGATATGACCTCCTGCGATTTCAATGCTATGGCCCTTTTAATACAACCCAAGACTGAATTTGCCTTTTTTTACCACTGCACCCCACTAACTACTCATATTTAGTTTACAGTCCACTCTTACCCCAAGATCTCTTTCACATACACTTGAGCCTGATCCAAACAATCATGGTCAGAAAACAGCCCTTCTCAAAAACCAGCTTGAGTGAGAGCTCTCCCCTCACGCACACGCTGCTCCACCAAGTATCCGTTTAGGGTCCCTTGACTGACAACATGGAGTTTCAACTGACGTAGAGGGAATTTATTTACTGTAGACCAGGCATGTGCCTCTATGGACAGTGTGACCACATAGCGAGAGGATTTAAATGTACAGGGAGAAGTTAGTGGGCGACTTTTGACATTCCAGGTTGTACTTTAGGAAATTAAGTTAATCCACATAGCCTTACGGATTCATTTGACTATTTAAAACCCTAGCTGTCCAAACTGCTCACCGATCTTCTTTATGTCAGTTCCTTTAAATCCCAAACTGACTTGACTGACTTACATCAAAGTACTCTAAGCATTAAACCCTCAGACCCAATATTGATGCAAGTGAGATTTTCCTCTCTAGGAGTCAGAATGGTTCATTTCATTTCTTCCATTTCAAACGTTTCGTTTCTCTGGAAAACCATAACCAAAAGGTGTCATGTTTGATCCGTGCTTCCTCTGTCTTTCTCCCAAACCTGGTGTGTGCCTCAACTGTTCTAAGCTGATCTGACTTCTGACCTTCTTCAGCACCCCAAAGCAGTGGAATCAGCGATGTCCTGGGATCTCTGTCAGCATTTTCCAAGTGCAGAACTTTGCACCAAGGCCTCTGACCTGGATCAAGGCCTGCTGAAGCCCACAGGCAGGGCTGCCACCATCCAGGTGGAACCGGGAGATCTCCCGCTATTACAATTTATTTATTTATTTATTTTATTTGCATTTATATCCCACCCATCCTGCGGGAGGGCTCAGGGCGGGTAACATCATTAGAATAAATACAATTTCAGTTTAAAACATTAAACATTAAAACACGATAAAACATTATAACAATTAAAACAATGAGTACGGCTTGGAACAGGGTCCGTTGGCTATAGAGTTCTGGCTCGATGGTAGAATGAGTTAAAGGCCAGTTGTCGGTGGTCAGTGGGCAGGTGACAGACGGGTGGACACAGCAACCTCAGGGAGGCCATATGTGGACGCCCGCTGCCTCAACTGAAGGCCTGGCGGAAGAGCTCCGTCTTGCAGGCCCTGCGGAATTGAAGGAGATCCCTATGCAGGGCCCTGGTCTCAATAGGGAACATGTTCCACCAGGCTGGGGCCAGGGCAGAGAAAGCCCTGGCCCTGGTAGAGGCAGGGTGGACGTCCTTCGGGCCAGGGACCACCAGGAGGTGTTGATCTTTTGACAAGCAAGATCAGATCCCCTGGAGAAAATGACTGCTTTGGAGAGTGGAATCTGTGCCACGATACCTTGCTGAGGTCCCTCCCCTCCCCAAACCCTGCCCTCTGCAGGCTCCCTCCCACCACCCAAATTTCCAGGTATTTTCCAACCTGGGTCTGAAAACCCTACCCAAAAGGGATGTGATGCTGCCATTTTCTTCAGGTGAACGGATCTCTGTAGTTTGGTTTAGTGGTTAAGAGAGCCAGTTTGGTGTCATGGTTAAGTGCGCAGACTCTAATCTGGGAGAACCGGGTTTGATTCCCCACTCCTCCACTTGCACCTGGCTGGATGACCTTGGGCAAGCTGTAGTTCTGATAAGAGCTGTTCTTGAAAAAGAGCCGTTTCTGCCAGAGCTCTCTCAGCCCCACCTACCTCATAGGGTGTCAAAGTTACTTTTTCCCCACCATAGAGAACAATGGAGGGGGAAAATGAGTTTGGGGGCCCGTAGAATTGGATCCCCCTGGTCCAATGCTCTTGAAACTTGGTGGGTATCTTGGGGAGAGGCTCCAGCAGCTACCCTGCGTGTTTGGCGCCTCTCCCTCAACCCCCCTCCCCTCCAGCCCCCAGAATATACCCTATGTTTTTGCCATTGACTTCAATGGCCCATAGGATATAATGGGGCTGAAATTGACATTCGGCTGGCCAAAAGACTCCCCAATTGGCTCCTACTGACGAAACTGACATGCGGGAGTCTTACTGCCAGCTGAAATTGATTCTGCCCGATTCGGCCGAATCCAAATGGGCCGAATATATATATATATTTTTGCACACCCCTACAACTACTCTAAGACCAAGGTAATGGTTTTCAGGGAAGAAGTCTTGTAAGTTCCAGTGGCATAAAGATGATATCCTTATAGATCAATGCATCAGTTTCAAGCACCTCGGGGTAACATTCTCACGAGTCTGGAAGTAACACAGGACTCCTTTTTGAAGAGCATTTTGAGCCTGCCCCAAAGGAATGGCGGCCGCCTTGATGCGGGCCAAATTTGGCTTATCCTCCATCAAGTGTCAGCACCCGGGCTGCTGCTTTAACGGACTACTGGAGAAAGTCGAAGAATTCCCCTTCTCAGCATCCACAGGGGCTCTGTTTTACCCAGTTGCAGAAAGATTTTTCATTTGTTTTATTTCATTTATTTATTTATTTCATTTGATTTATAGCCTGCCCACTCGCCGTTGTACAAGAGGGCCCAGAGTAGGTTACAGCATTCCATACAATTAAAACATTAAATAACTCTATAATGCAATAAATACAATAAAATAACAACAACCAGCACAGCTAATAGACGGCATAAGAATATTCCGGGAGGGAGATGAATATCCCAAAGTCTACCTAATATGCAAAAAGGAGGAGGGGAAATAGGAGAGGAGGAAGAGAGGCCAGTCTGAGATGGAAGAACCGTCACTACCCTCAGTTGTAGGCCTGGTGGAACAACTCCGCTTCATATGCCCTGTGGAACTGCATTAGATCCCCCAGGGCCCAGGTCTCACCCAGCAGAGTGTTCCACCAGGCCGGATCCAGGGCTGAGAAAGCCTCGGTTCTGATCAAGAAAAGCTGGGTACTCTTTTGGGCCAGGGACCACCAGTAGGTTGTTATCACTGGAGCATAAGGCTCTTTGGGGGACGTGCCAGGAAATGTGGTCCTGAAGGTATGCTGGTCCCAGAGCATTTAGGGCCTTAAAGGTTAGCACCAGAACCTTGAACCTGATCTGGTATTCAGCCTGAAGCCAGTGCAGCTGGCAGAGCACTGGTTGGATATGGACTCTAAAAGAAGTTCCTGTAAAAACATGCACAGCTGCATTCTGGGCCAGTTGCAGTTTCCAGGTTAGTCTCAATAGTAACCCTGCGTAGAGCGAATTACAGTAGTCTAACCCGGAGGAGACCGTTGCATGGATCACTGTGGCTAAGTCGCGGGGAGCAGGAAGGGGACAAATGGCTTAGCCTGGCGCAGATGGTAGAACACCCGTTTAGCTACATTTGTGACGTGGGCCTCCATTGACAGCAAGACATCCAGGATCACTATCACGCCTCTCCCAATATGACCCCTGAAGGGCATTGAGATCAGCATACAAGAATCTCCTGGTGATTCCCGGCCCCAAAGATATCCAGCTGGCCTCAACCAGGGCCAGGGCCTTCTCAGCCTTGGCCCCAGCCTGGTGGGACTCTCTGCCAAATTCCATCAGAACCCTGCGGGATTCGATGCCAGCCTTCTCAGCCTTGGCCCCAGCCGGGTGGGACTCTCTGCCAAATTCCATGAGAGCCCTGCAGGATTCGATGCCATTCTGTAAAGCCTGCAAGGCAGAGATGTTCCGCCAGGCCTTTTGTTGAGGCCAGCAACGGTTTCCTTACATCCCCCATATGAAAATCTGAATGCTAGATATGCCATCTTGTTTAAACTGTTTAAATATTTATGCTGAATGTTTTAATACTGAATTTTGTAGTTTTAACTGGTTTTTAAATTGTACTGGATTTTATGTTGTTGTAAACTGCCCTGAGCCCCGCGTAAGCAGGGAAGGGCGGTTAAGAAATTGAATGAAATAAATAAATGAATAAATAAAAATACTCTGTTTTAATCATGTGCGTAGATATGGTATGCCTTTAACTTTCTTGTTATTTCTCTCTGTCTGGATATGTAACGCTGCCACCAGGAACTTAATTCCAATCTGATTAATTAACCTTTCCCACAGTATTGTGCCCAATTTCTAAGGCTCCTTCATTGGACTATGTGGTCCTGAGGAGGAGATTCCACTATTTAAATAGTGTAAGGCTCCAGGTTAGTAATAAGCAAAATAAAACTTTATTTGCACAAGAAGCGTATTGGTTTCAAGAGGTTTTGTAGCTTGTCTCTTCAGTGAATAAAAAAGTGTATGCCAATAACGTCAGACTGAAGTGTCACAGTCTTTCCCTTCACAATCACTCCTCTTGATCGGATCCTTTCTCCTCAGAATGTACTTTGTCCAAGCTTTAATATATTTTGCACAGTTAACTCTTTCTCTTTCTTTTATCTCAGGTTTCTGTCAGCTTCTTTTCCCCACACTCTTATAATACTTTTACAAATATTAGGTTTTGACTCTCTCTAGTCACTAATATGCCCTCTATAAGTATTCTACTTTCCTTCCCTAGAATCCTAAATGCTTTTCACAGCACTAATATGGGATTCTGATCGGAAGGCTGCTTTTTCAGACTTCGTTGACAGCTGGCTGACCACAGCTGGCTGACCTTCTCTCTACAGGCACACTTCCTAGCTCCTCCCACCCACTCTCAGTCACTGACCGGCCGCCTCACTCACTCATCCACCTTGTTCTTCTGCAATTTACCAGACATTTAAAGAAACACACACTTAAAACTTTAAATCATTACAATCACACCAGACTCTTGACGGCTGGCACTGGTGTTGAAGGCATGCTGCCAAGAGCTGGGAGTTGGCACCCTAACCGTGCATTCCCCCCCCCCAGCCCAGCCACAGTACCTCCATCTTAGCTGGATTTCATTTCAGCCAGCTCTGTTTTAGCCAACCAACCACAGCCTCCAATCCTTTGGCCAAATTATTGGGGGTGGCATTCGGCTGGCCACTCGTCAACAGATACATCTGGGTGTCATCACCGTACTGTTGACAAACTAGCCCAAAGCTCTGCACCAGCTGGGCGAGGGAGTGCATAAAGATGTTAAATATCAGTGGGCTGAGACAAATAAAACGGATTTCAAAAGATAGAAGTGCAAAGTCCTACACTTAGATACAAAAAACCAAAGGCACAGATATAGAATGGGAGGGACTTGGCTTGACAGCAGCACATGTGAAAGGGATCTAGGTGTTCTGGTTGATCACAAGCTAAACAGGAGCCTGCAGTGTGATGTGGCTGCGGAGAAAGCTAATGCAATCTTAGGATGCATTAACAGAAGCATTGTGTCCAGATCAAGGGAGGTGGTAGTTCTGCTCTATTCTGCTATGGTCAGGCCCCACCTGGAGTCCTGTGTCCAGTTTTGGGCACCACATTTTAGGAAGGATGTTGACAAGCTCAAGTGTGTCCAGAAGAGGGCAACCAGGATGGTGAGAGGGTTTGAATCCAAGTCTGATAAGGAACGGCTGAAAGAGTTGGGTATGTTTAGCCTGGGAAAGAGAAGGCTTAGAGGGGACATGATTGCAGTCTTCAAGTATCTGAAGGGCTGTCATGTAGAAGATGGAGCAGATCTATTCTCTCTTGCTCCGTATTGCAAGACTAGATTTAATGGGTGGAAATTACGATACTGGCTATATATCAGGAGAAACTTACTAACTGTGAGTGGTTGAGCAGTGGAACAGTCAGCCTCGGGAGGTGGTGGAGGCTCCTTCGCTGGATGTTTTCAAGTGAAGGCTGGATGACCGTCTTCCGGGTATGTTGTAGGGCTATCTTTCAGCTATGCTCCCGCAGAGTGCAGGGGGTTGGACTAGATGACCTACAAGGACCCTTCCAACTCTAACATTCTATGATTCTATTAGGGAGAGGATTGTCCCTTGGGGAACACCGCATACTAAAGGGTATCATGGTGAAACCCTCTCCCCTGGGTCACTGGTTATCATAGGATTTTTTTTGGTGCTACCTGGTATCAGTCAACCCCTAGGATGTCACTTTGGATGGCCCTAAAACTTGTGACCAGATATTTAATGTAGATGCTGCTGATGACAGACAAATTGTTACCAGCCCCAGGTTTGTCTCCTTGGTTTAAACTGCTCAAGTAAGGCCACACCAGAGCCCTTTACTTGTCTAGCATCACCTTCCATAAACTTGGAAAAGCCTTCACAGCCTTCTGATTTCGAAGAATGCCAACTGCCGTGTTAGCCAGCTGCTTCTTGCAAAGATCAGTCTCTCCACAGGTGTGTATTTGTGGAGCTCTAGAACTGGAGCACCTTCCCCACCATGTCCTGTTCTGCCATCTCTGTTTGGCTACCGGGTCCAAGTCCCTTCCAGCCAGTTGAACCAGACTAGCCTCGTCACTTGGCGGCAGATAAAATAACCTCTCTTCTTTCTGAGGATGACCTGCATGTTACCTGTACGAGGTGTCCATGTGCACTGGCTGCTACGAAAATCCAAGCAAAATGTTTGCTTGACGTGCAATACGCTGCAATTTATGTTACGTTTTGGCCCTGGAAATTTTTAACATCATTCTCAACTCTGTTGTGGTTTTATTTACAACTGCTTGTGCAGTTGTTTTTTGTGATACCATAACGGTCTTTGACCATATCCAATAAATTTTTACCTACTTTAAGCAATTGAGCTGGATGAAATTCAGCTGATGCAATGCTGGCAGAGAGAGAGAGAGAGAGAGAGAACTCTGCTGTCCTCACCGCTTCTGCACAGGCCCGCTAATGGGCTCTGTGGCTTACTTTGTCTCATTCATCCCGCGTTTTCTGTCAATGACACTCCAGCCATCTTTGAATCTGCTTCATATCACCCCCCCCACACACAACTCCCTGGGAAACCAAAGAGCTGGGGACCTACAAAAGCATGGAAGAAGACACCGAGGACAAACTAGGGCCTCCACAGAATCACCGGGGAGGCTCGCAAAATCCACCTGGAAACTAACAGAAACCATTAGTCTCAAACCTCTAATCTACTTGAATTGGTCCACCATTCACACAAAGCAGATGTGGCAAGTTCAGCCGTGGCTTCAGAACAGAGTGATCTGAACCCTCAGCCCTCTAAGCGGACCTCCAGCATACCGCTTGGTACGGAACAGAAGGTAGAACTTTACTAGGGATGCTTAACTTTTCTGGCCCTGAGTGCTTTTACTAACTGACCCCACCCATGTTTTTAGCCCTTTAAAGGAAAAAGAAGACACTTGCCCTGTGCCTGACATCTTTCTCCATAAGGTTATAACAACACGAGGTGTGTGTGTGTGTGTGTCTCCCTTCCCTTTGTGTCCCCAACCCAAATCGGCCCCGTGCATATCCGGAAACAAGCTTTGAAAAGATGCAGAATCAAATCCCGGGTTTCCTAGCACCTTATCCGTTTTGACACTTACGGACTTATAAGTCTGATAAAGTACTCAAGTGAATTCACAATTGATGTAACATTGCCCTTCGTGCTTGTGTGTGTGTATAAACACACAAGCACACACACACACACACACACACACACACAGAGATACCTGGATTCTCATAGATACTACAATTTGGCTCTTTTAAGTGTGATTGACTCAAGTGAGTATGCAGACTGGAAATGCTCCCATTAAAATGATGAAACTTAAAATGGAACAAAATTTGGGTCCAAGTGCATGCGCATGAAAGCTCATACCCAGA
>NW_015162125.1:47235-52271 GCF_001447785.1 Gekko japonicus | reverse complement strand
GCCTATCTTCCATCTCTCTAGTGTGGCTATTGCTCCGTGTGACCGGGGCCAACATTATGTTTTTGAAGGCTATCACGGCCGGAGTTCATTAGTTGTTGTAGATTTCCCCAGCTGTACAGCCGTGGTCTTGGCATTGTAGGACCGGACGTTTCGCCAGCAGCTGTGACTGGCATCCTCAGAGGTATAACACAGAAAGATGGAGTGCTCTCTGTGTCAAGGTGAGAAGAAAAAAATGGTAGGCACGTAATTTATATCTACTCAGGAAGGTGGGGTAGGGCTGAGTCATTATCTTGTCGGAGTTCCCCAGGCTGTGGACATGCTAATGGAGGAGCTTTCCTGAGGAGGTTCTTTTGCATATGGATTGAACATTGATCATTCTGCCGGTGAGCTTACAAAAACCTTTCATTACAGGGAAACATTGTTTGTGAACTTTTTAGCAAAGCTTTCTCCCCCCAAAATTATTCTTTAATACCAGGTAAGGAATCTCTGATTTATCTGTGGTCGAAACAAGGGCTACGGTCAGATGACAGGCTTGGCACAGTCTGGCCATGCCTCTATTTTTATTTGGTGTTATTTATTCCTAAGAGGTTTGTCCAAACATACCACCCTTAAGGCACCTCATCACCAGTGTTCCCTGTAAACTGAGTTAGTGTGAGCTAGCTCACGGTTTTTTTAGCCTCCGGCTCACACATTTTTCTCTTCACTCAGGAAGGAAGGCTCCAGAGCAAACTAGTCTATGTGTTAGCCAAATGGCTCGCTCACAGCTTTTAATGCCAGCAGCTCAAAAAGTAGAATTTTTGCTCACAAGATGCCACAGCTTAGAGGGAGCATTGCTCATCATGCGCTCACTCCGTGATTGACCATTCGCGTATTAAAACAGCAGAATGAAGGGGGTTTAGGGTTGCCAGCTCCAAGTCGGGAAATCTCTGGAGATTTGGGGGTGGATACTGAGGAGGGCTCCGAGTCCAGCGGCACCGCAGAGATGAACAAAATTGTCGGGATATCAGCTTTCAGGAGTCAAAAGCTCACTTCATCAGACATGAGTAGGAGCAGCGATCTGGGTCTTTTTATCCCAGTCAGAAGATGGGAGGGGTGTCACAAAGGCCTGTAATTCATAATTAATCATTATCGTTTGGCAGCGTGCAGTGTTCCCTCTAAGCTGAGTTAGTTCCCTCTCAGCTGAGCCAGTTTGGTGTAGTGGTTAAGTGCGCAGACTCTAATCTGGGAGAACCGGGTTTGATTCCCCACTCCTCCACTTGCACCTGCTGGATGACCTTGGGCAAGCCGTAGTTCTGATAAGAGCTGTTCTTGAAAAAGAGCCGTTTCTGTCAAGAGCTCTCTCAGCCCCACCCACCTCACCGGGTGTCTGCTGTGGGGAGGGGAAGGGAAAGGAGTTTGTAAGCCGCTCTGAGACTACTTTGGGTAGTGAAGGGTGGCAGTGTTCCCTCTAAGCTGAGTTAGTGTGAGCTAGCTCACAGCTTTTTAGTCTCCGGCTCACACATTTTTGTCTGAGCTCACGGAGGATGGCTCCAGAACAAACCAATTTATAGAGTAGCCAAATCTCTTGCTCACAACTTTACTACCAGTAGCTCACAAAGTAGAATTTTTGCTCACAAGACTCCACAGCTTAGAGGGAACATTGAAGGGCGGGGTATAAAAATCCAATCTCTTCTCTCTCTCACCTCTCGAGGCAGACTGTTCTACGGCTCAACCACTCTTACAGTTAGGAAGTTCCTCCTGATATTTAGCCGGTCATCGACTCCCTTGTAATTTCCACCCATTAGGTCTAGTCTTGCAATCCAGAGTGAGAGAGAATAGATCTGCTCCATCTTCGACATGACAGCCCTTCAAATACATGAAGACGGCAATCGTGTCCCCTCTAAGCCTTCTCTTTCCCAGGCTAAACAGACCCAACTCTTTCAGCCTTTCCTCTTAAGACTTGGATTCCAACCCTCTCACCATCCTGGTTGCCCTCTTCTGGACCCGCTCGAGCTTGTCAACATCCTTCCTAAAATGTGGTGCCCAAAACTGGACGCAGTCCTACAGGTGAGGCCTGACCATAGCAGAATAGAGCTTTGGGTCACCAGAGGTTCAGACACAACCACAACATTCAGATAAGTAACTGGAGGAAGGCCAGGATCTTCCGTTTCCTCTCCAGAGTTGTCTACAAATCTAGCACAGCAGGTATTTTCCTGCAAGACATAAAACTGAGAAGGAGAAGAGAGCTGGGTCATCTTTGAGCAGTCCGGAGGCCCTCGCACACACGTGATTTTGGATTTTCTGCATTTTGAAGGCGCCGCTGCCAGCGTTTGGCTAATAATACATCTCCTTGGTAGGATTATATTCCATTCCGTGCTTGCACACCGCTCGGTGGGGCTGGAGTCCTCATATATTATCGGCTCCATCATGTGAAAACCCCTAAAAATCAGTTCAATCTGTTGTCGCTGACTAATATTTCACATGGCATGTTTCGAAATATTATATCGCAGTCGCTGTCTGTCTCCAAGAGGACAGACACAGACTTTCTTTTCACCTCCCCATTTCTCGACTGAACTTTCTGGGACGGGAGGATAAATCTTTTAACATCGGCCGGCTTCTGTTTCTCTAATGGTTTCTCTTAAGTAAAAGAGTCAAATTGATTCTGGGCCCAAAATCGGCGATTAGCGTCTAAGCCCCGGATTTAGACGACTCGATAATAAAAGCGCACGGCAGGCCGGCCCGTGAGCTTTGCGGATCAGAGTCCACAAGTTGAGAGATTAGCTTCAATTATGTTTAAAGATTTTTGGCTCCACTCTTTTGCTGGGATTCCCATGTACCGAAAGGTTAGAATAACGTCGGCTTTTCCATAGACGTTGACGTCAGCGGGATTTATCCACATCTGCAAGGATCTAGCTGGGTTTTAGGCTCAACTGGTTGCCAGATGACCGGGTATGGTAAATGTTCTCTGTTTCTTCTTTAGGGGAGCCGGGTCTCCTACCTCTTTCCAGTGGGGGGGAGAAGTTCCTAGTCCGGGACTTTCATGCATACATATCGGGCACTGCAATGAAATCACCCAGAAGGGATGTCATCGTGCTAGGCACAACGTCAGGGGATGCTCTAGCATTCAGTCTGAAAACTCTATGATACCATAGTTTTCAGGCCGAATGTTACAGTGAAACCATAGAGTTTTCAGGCTGAATGCTAGAGTGACACCCTGGCGACCTGCCTGGCGCAATGACATAATAAGAACATAAGAGACGCCAATGTTGGATCAGGCCAAAGGCCCATCCAGTCCAACACTCCGTCACACAGTGGCCAAAAATACCAGGTGCCATCAGGAGGTCCAGCAGTGGGGCCCGGACACTAGAAGCCCTCCCACTGTTGCCCCCCCCAAAAGCACCAAGAAGACAGAGCACCCCTTGCCCCAGATATAAGAACATGAGAGAAGCCAATGTTGGATCAGGCCAAAGGCCCATCCAGTCCAACACTCTGTGTCACACAGTGGCCAAAAATACCAGGTGCCATCAGGAGGTCCAGCAGTGGGGCCAGGACACTAGAAGCCCTCCCACTGTTGCCCACCCCCCAAGCACCAAGAAGACAGAGCATCACTTGCCCCAGAGTCCCCATCTATACCTTGTGGCTAAGAGCCACTGATGGACTTCTGCTCCATATGCTTATCTAATTCCCTCTTGAAGCCGTCCATGCTTGTCCACTGCCACCACCTCCTGTGGCAGTGAATTCCATGTGTTACTCACCTCCAGGGTGGGGTTCCCCCCACCAGCAGGATCTGGGCCAGCGAGTTAGGGGCTCCTAGAGTGGGCAAACCTCCGCCCCCCTGGGGTACCTGGAAGTCCTATTCTTCTTCTATTTGGGGATGCTTTGCCAACTGCTTTCCATGCTGGGTTTGACCCATGGGTGCTGTAACGTCTAGTTTGGCCCTAAGTCTCTGTCTTTCACCATAACCAAACAAGAGCCAGTGTGGTGTTATGTTTAAGAGTGTGGACTTTAATCCGGGACAAATGGGTTTGATTCCCCACTCCTCCACATGCAGATGCTGGAGTCACAAGTTCTCTCAGAGTTGTTCTCTCAAAAGCAGATCGCTCAGCCTCACCTACCTCACAGGGTGTCTGTTATGGGGAGAGGAAGGGAAAGGAGTTTGCAAGCTGCTCTGAGACTCCAAATGAAGGGTGGGGTATAAATCCAATCTTCTTCTCCTTCTCCTCCTCCTCCTCCTCCACCTCTTCTTCTTCTTCCCCACCAGCAGCCAGAAGGAAGTTTTGTAGTCCTCTGAGCTGAGCCTATATGTGTAGGCTCACCAAGGTTTTGTTAACAACCCATTCCATTCTCGGTCATAAAGCAAGATTCTTTACCTGCGAAATCTCTGAGAAAACCAGCCTGCAGTCTCCTTGGTATGACCCTAACCTTTGCGAGGAGTCTCTTCTGCTATCCACTAAAATGGAAAAACCAGAGGGTACGGCGTATTTCTCACACGACCGAGGCAGAGAGACTTATTGCCGGCTAAAGTGGGAAGAGTGTTCCCTGCTTAAATTGTTTTTTTTCTTCTTCTTCTTCCCTGGCCTTAATAAGAATTTTTCATCGCGCGCGAGCCATTTTTAAAATATCGTCTCTACACAAACAGTCATTCTGAATAATAGGCCGGCACATAGTAAATGTCAGCTCTTTAAATCACGGCGGCCCAGGAACTGGAGGAGAGGAGGCCTCGGAACAGTTTAAACTTCAGCCTCCCATTTGTTATGGCGGTGTTTATCAATCGCTGAGGGGAACTCCCAGTGCCTTCTGGGAAACCCAAAATAGCCTCGTTGTTTGTCAAGGTGATTTGCCGGTGTGCTGCCTTATGGGTAGGGTATTCTTTTTTTCCTTTTTCGCCTACTGACCCCATTCGGTTTCAAGGTTGGCATCCGAGATTGTCACCCAACAAACGGTTGTTTCTTTTGTTGTTGTTGTTATTTATGTACCATGTTTTTTCCCAAAAAACAATTTATTAGGATATATTATTAGTTCAAACATACAACATATTATTTTTTGTTATACATCCT
>NW_015162125.1:31221-46424 GCF_001447785.1 Gekko japonicus | reverse complement strand
AGGAGGAGAGGTGGTTTGCCATTGCCTTCCTCTGCAGAGCCTTCCTTGGTGGTTTCCCATCCAAGTACCCCAGCAAGGGGCTTTCGAGGCAAGGGAGAAGGAGAGGTGGTTTGCCATTGCCTTCCTCTGCAGAGCCTTCCTTGGTGGTTTCCCATCCAAGTACCCCAGCAAGGGGCTTTCGAGGCAAGGGAGGAGGAGAGGTGGTTTGCCATTGCCTTCCTCTGCAGAGCCTTCCTTGGTGGTTTCCCATCCAAGTACCCCAGCAAGGGGCTTTCGAGGCAAGGGAGGAGGAGAGGTGGTTGGCCATGGCCTTCCTCTGCAGAGCCTTCCTTGGTGGTCTCCATTCCAAGTACCAACCTTGCTTTGCTTTCAAGATCTGATAAGATCAGGCTACACCAGGGGTGGCCAAACTTGCTTAACGTTAACAGCCACACAGAAAAAAACGTCAGATGTCTGATAGCCGCAAGGCATGAACAAATATTGCACACGTGTTTCTATTGAAAAATATGCAAATTTGCTTGTTATTAACATTAAATTAGACGGTGACTGATTTCACACAAGAGCTGCACTGCGGGCGCGCCTCCCTTTGCCCCATTTCTATTGGTCAATTTCCTGCTCAAATCTGTGCGACCGTGTTCTGACCAGTGTTCCCTCTAAGCCGAGATAGTGTGAGCTAGCTCTCAGGTTTTTAGCCTCCGGCTCACACATTTTTGTCTTAGCTCAGGGAGGACGGCTCCGGAGTAAATGAATTCATGCAGGAGCCAAATCGCTTGCTCACAACTTTAATGCTGGTAGCTCACCAAGTAGACTTTTTGCTCACAAGACTCCACGGCTTAGAGGGAGCATTGGTTCTGACCTGCGGCTTTGCCTGATTTTCCCGTTGTTTCGTGATCCTCCAAAAACAGGATCACGAAAACGCAGGGGGGGGGATCTGGCAAAGCCGCGGGTCAAAACGTGGCCACGTGGCTTCGAGTGGGAAATTGACCAATAGAAGCAGGGCAAAGGGAGGCGCGGCCGCGGCACAGCTCTTGTGTGAAATCGGTCTGTTTGAAAGAGCAGCATGTGGTTCTTGAGCTGCAGTTTGGCCACCCCTGAGCCACCCCGTACCATTCTGCATGCCACAATGACCAATATAGTAGGGAGTTTCTGTTTTTAAAAAGGTGAATTTGCCTGTCTCTCAAACTGGGTATAAATGATCACCTCCCCTTTTGGTTTGTACAGTGAAAGGCATGTAAGAAACCTCACAGAAGGGTGTGCTTTGAAATTTTTTTACCCATTCTCATCTGTCTTGGTTAGTATGAATACTTTAGCATTAAGTGGAGAAAAGGAGAATCCATCAATAGCTAATAACTGACCTTAAGATAGGAATCCGAAGTTCACTACAATTAAACCAGGGTGTCAGCAGAAGTCACCAGGGAGGCTATCAATATATTTGACTACATACAATCCAGGATAGTTTATTTAGATTGGGCAACAGAAACTGCCTGCATGTTGCATCTATTTTTCTTTCTTCTTCTTCTTCTTCTTTTTTTTTTTTAAAGAAAAACAACAACGATAACATACAACCATTCCATATTCCATATTCCAGACAGTACCCTGGAGATTTGTGGATATGACTGATTGTAGGTAGAAAACAAACCTATGAGCAAAAGGGGTTCCGGATGGAATTTTAGCACACAGCTGTGCTGTAAACCAGATGTTTGTTTGCTTCAATGAGATCTGTTGTGAATTTTTTCCCCCATAAAGTAGTTTCTAGGATTTAACGCAAGCATCGTAAAATAGGAAGGGAGTCGAAGTTAAGGCCTGCTGGGTCACTAAAAAGGGTAAATCTGACCTGAGGATTACAGGAGTGCATGATATCTCTCTCTCTCTCTCTTTCTTTCTCTCTCTCTTTCTCTCCCTCTTTCTCTCCCTCTTTCTCTCTCTCTTTCTCTCCCTCTTTCTCTCCCTCTTTCTCTCTCTCTCTTTCTCGCCCTCTCTCTCTTTCTCTCTTTCTCTCTCTCTCTCTCTCTCTCTTTCTCTCTCTTTCTCTCTCTCCCTCTCTCTCTCCCTCTCTCTCTCTTTCTCTATTTCTCTCTCTCTCCCTCTCTCTCTCTCTCTCTCTTTGTCTCTCTCTCTCTTTCTCTCTCCCTCTCTCTTCATTACAATATTGGATGCCCTGACCTGGATGGCCCAGGCTAACCCAATACCACCAGATCTCAAAAGCTAAGTAGGGTTGGCCCTAGCTAGTCCTTGGATGGGAGACCACCAAAGAAGTCTGGTGTTGCTACGCAGAGGCAGGAAAGGGCAAAACACCTCTGCGCATCTCTTGCCTTGAAAACCCCATGGGGGTCACCATAAGTGGCTGTAACTTGATGACACCTTCTACCACCAATCTGCTGAACAAGCTCATCAAACTGCCCCATGGAAAACTGAAGAGATCATGAGGTGAACTGGCAGGCACTTGATGTTGCATTCCAGGCCAAGCTTGGTGTTTACCGAACATGAGCCTCCAGAATGTGCAAGCACAGTTGTTAACAAGTAAAACAAATGTCACATTCAGGGCAGAGCCTGATGCTTTTTACTCTGCCCAAGAGTCTGGGATGCACAGATGTAATCTCAATTAATTAAGCCAAAGACAAGATACAAGAGCAAAGTCAATAAACCACCACAATGTCAGGGAGCCGAAGGTTCTGTCCGAACATCAGGGAAACAGGAAGGTCTGGAGAACAGGGTTAAAAGCTTGGAATCCAGGACAGGAGACAGAGCCTGGATTTCTAGAGAGTGGTGGCGAGGAAAACTGCTTCCACAACAAGCCCTGCTTAGCATTCTTTTTTTATCAGCCTAATTAGCTGACTCATCCCTGAAGCACAAGTGTTGCTTCTTACCAGCTTGTCATTCCTGACACTGATGAATTAGTGTTGATCACCATTGTACAATTAACCAGGCACTTCCTCATCTTTCCCGAGCTGTCAAATACTCACAATGTCTCCTCCACTCAGCTGGTTCAGGAGATGCTGGTGGTGACAGACACCCTGATCTCTGTCCCATTTCTTTCGAGTCCTGCCAGAATGAGCAACCCTCATCTCCTGATGCTTCTTTCACTGACTCTGCCTTTAGATCCAGCTGCTCAGGCGGGCATTCCACTGGGGCAGGGCTTGAGTCTTCAATTTCCTCATCCCTGGAGGAGGAGGCAGCTGGCTGGCTCACGACACCTGAATAGTCTTCATTGGTCATAGACAGCCAGTGTGGTGTAGTGATTAGTGTGTCCAGCTAGCATCTGGGAGATGTGAGTTCAAATCTCCTCTCTGCCATGGAAACTTGTGGGGAGATTTTGGGCCAGTCACACTCTCAGCCTGACCTACCTCAAAGGGCTGTTGTGAGGGTAAAATGGAGGAGAGGAAAATTATGGAAGCCACCTTGGGGCCCCATTGGGGAAAAAGGTGGGGTATAAATGAAAATAAATAAGTAAAAATACCCAGAAGGTGTGAATTAGGGTGGCTAGTCCTGCATGGAAAATATTAGGCTGAAAAAAATATTTGTTTGGTTGCTTTTAATATGTATGTACAACATTCCTCCCAAAATGGACAAAAGACAGCTAGAATTAATATGTTGTCAAAGGCTTTTCACGGCTGGAGTTTATTAGTTGTTGTAGATTTTCCGGGCTGTACGGTCGTGGTCTTGGCATTGTAGGACCTGACGTTTTGCCAGCAGCTGTGACTGGCATCCTCAGAGGTATAACACAGAAAGATGGAGTACTCTCTGTGTCAAGGTGAGAAGAAAAATGGCAGGCAGGTAATTTATATCTACTCAGGAAGGTGGGATAGGGCTGAGTCATTGTCTTGCAGGAGTTCCCCAGGCTGTGACACACTAATGGAGGCGCTTTCCTGAGGAGGTTCTTTTGCACATGGATTGGCTGTTGAAATTCTAATCTTAGCTATAGTGCTGTTGGAAGATGTAGAACGTTTTGTGTTTCAGGACAGGAAACCATGCCCTGTTAAATTTAACTCTCACCCTGACACAGAGAGTGGAGGGGATGGACCTTAGCAATTCCATGGAGTCCGCCTTCCAAAACAGCCATTTTCTCCAGGGGAACTGATCTCTGTAACCTCGAGGCCTGCTCAGGATGAGTAGCTGCAGGGCTATTTTGGGGCAGGAACGCACAGGAACGGAGTTCCGGCTGGCTTCAGAGTTGGCCACGCCCACTACAGCCAAAACCTCTGCAGGTGTGTGGCTACAGAGGGAAGGCCTAGAGAGCGACACCCCCCAGGCAACTCCGCGGCGGGTGGGCTGGGGGGGTTGAAAGGATCGGGGAGTATTTTAAATATCTCCCTGTGCCTTCCCGGCCTCTGCAAGGGCTCGCTTGCGCAGGCTCCTCGTAGCCGCGGGGTACCCGGGCAAGCCAAGGGAAGGCATAGGGGTGTGGCCTAATAAGCTAATGAGCTGCATTGTCAGGGGTGTGGCCCACCATGCTAATGAGTTTCTGTTGTTGGGTGTGGCCTATTACGCTAATGAGTTCCTGCTGGGCTTTGAGTAGCCGTGTTACTCTGTCTGTAGCAGCAGAAAAGAGCCAGGGTCCAGGAGCACCTTGAAGACTCACGAAATCTGTGGCCGGGGATGAAGAAGTCAAGGAGTGAGCCGTGCCTTGCAGAAGCCTCTCCCCTGCCACAAGTTTTATTAGTCTTCAAGGTGCTACTGGACTCTGGCTCTTTTCTACTACTGGAGAGCTACGATAATTCGGGGAGATCTCCAAGGCCGCACCTGGAGACTGGCAACCCTAGTTCAGTGGGCTGAATCCATACTGATGATCAGGGGTCATTCCGTAGAAAAGGAGCTCATTAGCATAGCTCATTAGCATAACTCATTTGCATATGCCACACCCACTGTCATCACTGGAAGTGTGTCAGAAGGCAACACCCACTGCTCAGGCTCCACGGGACTCTTTTGGATTGCTAGCTGTTGGGAGGGGGGGAAACGTGCAGATCTGCCCTCGCAGAGGAGGGAGAGCTTGTACCTGAATAAAACTTGGTCTTAAAGGTGCCACTGGACTGTTTTGGACCGGGGGGCTGGGGGGAGCGCTGCAATTTACCTGGCTGCTTCTTGCTCTGCCTGAGGGCTGCTGGGAGCAGGGGGTGGGGCCTGTTGCATGTGCCTGCCCCCTGGGCTTTTTACTGCCGGAGCTCCGCTCCTGTGCGCTCCTGCAGGAAATGACCCCTGTGTAAAACTAACAACACCCAACGCTCAGGCTCCACTGGACTGTTTTGGATTGCTAGCTATGGGGGGGGGGAACGTGCAGATCTGTCCTTGCAGAGGAGGGAGAGCCTGTACCTGAATAAAACTTGGTCTTAAAGGTGCCACTGGACCATGGGGGGGGGGAGCTCTGCAACTTACCTGGCTGCTTCTTGCTCTGACTGAGGGCTGCTGGGAGCAGGGGGTGGGGCCTGTTGCATGTGCCCGCCCCCTGGGCTCTTTACTGCCGGAGCTCTGCTCCTGTGCGCTCCTGCAGGAAATGACCCCTGCCAATGATCCGTTGTTAGCAGCAGCACCCTTCTTTGGCATAACACACCTTCCCTGACACAAGAAACTTGTGCCTCTTACATCTGGGAAAGGTGCCCCACGCCAGCAGGAGTCACCATTACCAAAATTGATTCCCAGGATCGAACCCTGTGTCTTTCTGATAGCAGACGAAGAAGAGATAGGATTTATACCCCACCCTTCTCTTCTTGAAGGAGTCTCAGAGCACCTTACAATCTCCTTTCCCTTCCCCTTCCCACAACAGACACCCTATAAGCAGTGTTCCCTCTAAGCTGAGTCAGTGTGAGCCAGCTCACAGTTTTTTAGCTTCCAGCTCACACATTTCTGTCCTAGCTCAGGAAGGAGGGGCTCCAGAGCAAACTAACTGATGCAGTAGCCAAATCGCTCCCTCACAACTTTGATGCCAGTCGCTCACAGAGTAGAATTTTTGCTCACAGGGCTCCAAACTTAGAGGGAGCATTGCCTATGAGGTAGGTGGGGCTGAGAGAGCTCCTTTGAGGACTGCTCCTGAGAGAACAGCTCTGAAAGAACTTGTGACTGACCCAAGGTCTCCCATCAGGATTCATGCAGAGGAGCAGGGAATCAAACCTGGTTCTCCCAGATTAGAATCCGCACTCCGAACCACTATCGCAAAGTGGCTTTGATAGGCCTGGATACGTCCATCAATAAACATGTTTTTAGTTGAAGAAGAAAAACCGTACAGTTTAAGGCAGAATGACATATATCAAAAATCGGCTTGCGGAGATGTGTTTGGTGTGTGTGGGGGGAGGTTGCTTTGTTTTTAAATGGAACAAAGTCGATGTCTGTACGAGGAAACGCAGTGGTGAGAAATTGCAAACAAGAACCTCTTCTTTGTGTGTGATGCCCAAAGGAGATGGCTGAAAAGGTTAACAGGATCTATTAGACTCAAATATAACAACAGAGACGGTCCATTTGGTCTAAATAAGCAACTCCCTCAACCTACGTGGGTCAAACGTTTTTCAAGTTCATTTACCAAACACCGGCCAAATGTCAAAGGTTCAAGCACGACCCTCAATTGGATCAATGTCATCTATCAGGGCTTAATGCATTATTAGAGCCGAGTGCAGTCGGAGAAAACGGGAGAAGTTCAATGAAACGCATGCTAAATTGAGCCCTCTCTCTGTTACGGATTTGAGAGGCGTTGTGGACGGGGAAGGCGGGGACGTCACCTCCGTTTGAATCGTGTTTTTATTGTTGTTTTTTTAAAAGAAACGTAAAAGGTTTTGAAAGACCGCCTTGCTGATATTTAATCATCCCAGGTATAATTATTTGCTCTTGCAGCCATGCATGCAGAAGCGATATAATATTTGGCATACGCCGAGGCATTTCAGGGTCTGAAGGCAACGGCGGTAAGAAAGATGGACCTGTTGTTGTTCAGTCACACAGTCGAGTCCGACTCTTCGCGACCCCATGGACCAGATCACGCCAGGCCTTCCGGTCTTCCGCCATCCTCTGAAGTTGGCTCAACTTCATGTTCGTTGCATCGATGACACTGTCTAACCATCTCATCCTTTGCCGTCCCCGTCTTCTTTGACCTTCAATCTTTCCCAGCATCAGGGTCTTCTCCTCCAGCGAGTGCTCCCTTCTCATTTGGTGGCCAAAGTATCTGAGCTTCAGTTTCATTATCTGGCCTTCCAGGGAACAGTCAGGGTTGATTTCTTTTAGGATTGACTGATTTGATCTTCTTGCAGTCCAAGGGACTCTCAAGACCTACTCTAGCATAAAACACTCTGCTCCTAATGGAAGCGAGAATGGGATGATGCTTTGGGGGCACACCTATCTCATCTGTCTGGCACATTTTATGCACAGAGAATGATCCCCTTCCTCATTATCCTCACAACAACCCTGTGAGGTAAGAAGAAGAGATTGGATTTATACCCTGCCCTTCACTACCCGAAGGAGTCCCAGAGCGGCTTACAAACTCCTTTCCCTTCCCCTCCCCTCAACAGACACCCCATGAGGTAGGTGAATTTATACCCTGCCCTTCACTCAAAGTCTCAGAGCAGCTTACAAACTCCTTTCCCTTCCCCTCCCAACAACAGACACCTTGTGAGATAGGTGGCGCTGAGAGAACTCTTTCCAGAGCTGTCCTTGAGAGAACAGCTCTTGTCAGAACTAGGGCTTGCCCAAGGTCATCCAGCAGCTGCAAGTGGAGGAGTGGGGGAATCAAACCCGGTTCTCCCAGATTAGAGTCCACGCACTTAACCACTACACCAAACTGGCCATCTGTTGGCCATGCTGATTCTGTGAACTGAGGCAGATCATGAGAGGGAGGGCAGGAAGGGTTGCCTCAGTGTTTAGTTCTCGTGGCCATTTCTTACATGCCCAGGGAAATGCTGATCACCACTTTGGGGACAGGAAGGAATTTTTCTGCAGGCCAGTTTGGCCTAGGGATCCTGGAGTGGTTTTTTCCCCCTTATTTTCTGGGTGTGGAAAAGTGGTCAATGGTGGTTGGGGGGGGGAGGTATTTGTGACTTTCCTGCCTTGTGCAGGGGGTTGGACTAGATGACCCCGGAGGTCCCAATTCTATGATTCTATGACATTGCAGTCATATCCCTTCCTCAGTTGTTCCCTACCTATGAATGTCCACCCCCCACACATATTCCCAGAAGCGTTAGGGTTTGGGTGTGTTTTTGTTTAACATTTAAGAACATGGACACATCATCGTAACAGCCTGAACCATGAGTTCGACTCCTCTCCAGCCCGGCTTCCCAGACGTCACCAAAGTCCATTCATTGTGAAGTCATATTTCTTGTCCTTTCACTTGGACCGAGGTTGTAGGGCCAGCCTGATCGCTCCCACCCATCAGCATAGCTCACCCCTAAGCCAAGACGGCCTTTGCGAAGCCAGATGAACGGCCTTTCATCCATGAAGTTCTTTCCCACGAGCGTTACGGCGAATGCCTCGTCCCAAATAGCGGAGAGGCCCAGTAACCCACTTAAAGTTAAACGCCAGACTCTTAGCTTCACAGATGGCGAGCTTTTCCTTTCTTGCGGCTTGGGGTCACAAGCGCATGACCCTAGACCAGCAAGAGTCCCCCTTATGCCATTATATTGCAGGGAGAAAGTAGGCCAGTTCCTAGATTGGAGTCTACGCAGACCCCCGATAGCAAAGCTGAAAGTAACCTTCACTCATCCACATGCTGTCCTCGATAGCGTCGTGGCATTATGCAGATCAGCGGCTATCGATAGCATCCCCCCTGTTTCCGCTATTCCCCTAACTTATCTGACCAAAGTTTTCTTTCAGGTTCTCTTATGAAGCATGAATGAAATTGCTGAGCAGTCGAGTTAGAATGGATCAAATGAAGTCCTTCTTCACCCAAAGAGTCATTAAGACATGGAACTCACTGCCACAGGAGGTGGCGGCGGCTACAAGCATGGACAGCTTCAAGTCACTGCTCACGTCTTCCTATTTGTACACGTGGAAGTTTCTTCACAAGGCTGATGAATTTCCAGCTAAATGTGGTGCCTTCCATGGTGACAGGTCAAGATGTGTCGCCAGTCTGTAGTCGTAGAAAAGAGCAACTTGAAGACTAGCAAAATCTGTGGCAGTATTATACGGATGGCCAGGGCTTTTTTTGGTAGAAAAGGTCCAGCAGAAACTCATTAGCATAAGAGGCCACACCCAGCAGCAGGAACTCATTAGCATATTAGACCACACCCCTGATTGCACCACTTATTAGCACATTAGGCCACACCCCCATGTTACCAGAAGTGTGGTCATCCAGCCACACCCACCTTTTGCTTCTTATTCTGTTTACCTTGTTTGTTGTCAAAACCCAGGGCCTTTATTTGTAGCAGGAACTCCTTTGCATGTTAGGCCACACACCCCTAATGTAGCCAATCCTAAAGAGTTTCTGCTGCTGGGTGTGGCCTCTTATGCTAATGAGTTCCTGCTGGGCGTGGCTAACTCGGAAGCCAGCCGGAACTCTGTTCCTGTGCGTTCCTGCCCAAAAATAGCCCTGCGGATGGCTCTTTCGACCCTCATTTTCGAGCTTTAGGAGGCAGCTGAAGACAGCTTTATTTTAGGGCTGCATTTGGTTACGCTTACTAGCGGTCCTGAGTTGCGATGGCAAGTTTGTGCTCATTAGGTTTCTAATGTTTGGATTTTATATGTTGTATCTCTGTTGTAAGCCGCCTTGAGCCCCATAAGGAAGAAAGAAGGCTCGTGAATTGTTTAAGTTAAAAGTAGGTTTGCCAAGTCTTACCTTGGCTTTAGCGGGGGGAGTCCTGGCCCTCCCCAGGAGTTCTTTGGCGCACATGCAAAACACGCAAACCGC
This sequence comes from Gekko japonicus, assembly GCF_001447785.1. Classification (NCBI taxonomy): domain Eukaryota; kingdom Metazoa; phylum Chordata; class Lepidosauria; order Squamata; family Gekkonidae; genus Gekko; species Gekko japonicus. The sequence continues at coordinate 36,610 of NW_015162125.1, read as the reverse complement.
GATGACGTCACCCGGACGTGATGTCATCATGTCAGGCACGTTGGGGGCGGGGCCACAATCATTTGAGGTAAAACCATAGAGTTTTCCCTTGAATGATAGTGTGTGTCCCCCGCAACATGCCTGACACCGGGCAAGTCTCCATGCTCCCGGCACTTTGGGGGTGGGGTTCCCCCTGGCGGCCCGATCCGGGCTGGTGGGGAACAATCCGATCAAAGGGGAGTTTCCCCGACCCCCGGGGGACCTGGCAACCCTAGTTAAAAAAATGAAATGAAAAAGGATACTCTAGTCCCACATTTTATCGGAACCTTCTTTTTAAATGCCTTTTGTTGTCTGTTTTATCGGTGTTGTAAGCCGCTTTGAGCTTGGTAAAGAGGAAAGGAGACTGATAAATGTTTTAAACAAAATGGAATGAAAGAGGTTATTCTAGTTTCACAGTTTATAGAGTGCTCCTTCCCCCCCCCCAAGTCAAAAGAGTGACGGACTCTTTCGAAGTTGGTAAGTTCATTTGATGTGATGGCCTGTGATTTTTCTCCTCTGTTGCTTAACCCAGAATCACAGAAACAGATGGCAACGTTTTCTAGGAAGCTTACAACAGAAGCCAAGCTAATATAGGAATTGCTCAGCCAACAGACAGGCCAAATCCATTTCTCCTGTGTCTCCTCCCCCCCCCCCCCCCCCCCCCACCCCCACCCCATAAGCAGTACATTTCGGCTTTATAAAAAAAGTAAACCTTTATGTCGAGGGAAAGGGCATGCTTTGTTAAATCCGATGCATCTTATTTGTTCCCGGAACCAAGATTTATGAAAGCGGTGTGCTCATATTTCTCCATATACCGTAATTGGAACGCATTATGCTAATTGTATTTCCATTATCACTAATTAACAATCGTAGTGACCTGGCTCATGGTCTAATTTGTCTTTAATCTGTTTTTGTATAGGGGAGTTTTTTACCCGGTAATTTCAAGGTGATAATTCTATTCCACTCAACTTTATCGAATAGGGGAATGTAATACTTTAATATTTACACTATTACCGAGCGATCTTTGTTCAGTAGGTTCAAAAATGAGGCAGGCAAGAATATTAGCTTTTCAGGACTCCGATTGGCTCTATTCTGTTATTTCGAGTGGTTCTTCACATATATATTTCTGCATTTTGTTCATTATTTTATTTATATCCTGCATTTCTCCTCAATGAAGACCCAAAGAGGCTTACTTCGTTCTCCTCTCATACATTTCATCCTCACAACAACCCTGTGAGGTAGGTTAGACGAAGAAGAAGAGATGGTATTTATACCCCGCCCTTCACTCGGAGTCTCAGAGTGGCTTACAATGTCCTTTCCCTTCCTCTCCCCACAACAGACACCCTGTGAGGTAGGTGGGGCTAAGAGAGCTCTGAGAGAACTGCCCTTGAGTGAACAGCTGAGAGAACTTGTGACTGACCCAAGGTCACACCAGCAGCTGCATGTGGAGGAGTGGAGGAGTGGGGGATCAAACCTGGTTCTCCCAGATTAGACTTGGCGCCCTTAATCACTACACCAAACTGGCTCAGGTTAGGCTGAGAGTGTGGGCGTTTTCACACTTGCTAAATAATGCCGCTTCAGTTCACTTCAGCAACCGTTTGCAAGTGGATTTTGCCATTTCAGATATACCAAGTGCCATCAGGAGGTCCACCAGTGGGGCCACGACATTAGAAGCCCTCCCACTGTTGCCTCCCCCCAAACACACACTTTCAATCCACATTCGATGCACTTGGCAGCTGGATTTTATCGTGTGATGCATGTATGTATTGAAACCACATTATTTAGCATGAGTGAAAGCGCCCGAATCTTAGTCACTGACGTTTTAAATATTGAGTGTTTTTTATTAAGTGGTTTAAAAAATATATTTTTAGTGGTTTTAAATATTTATTGAGGGTTTTCTAAAAAAAATACTGAGGTTTTTTTAAAAACAACTTCATTCCTGATGAAGTTCAGGGTTATCTCATAACTATTTGCTTACGAGTTACCCCAAACTTCATCAGGAATCTAACAAATCTTCATTTGGTTACTAGATACCCCAAACTTCATAGGGAATGAAGTTGGTTCCAAAAAAAGCCAAAAATAAAATACATGAACTCGTTGAATTCTGCCATAACACAGAGAGGTATTTTGAGGAACGGTTGCAGGACAAACCCCATTCCCTGTAGGTAAACGTTATGTTATCAAATATCTCGGTGGTGCTTTTGTTGTCATTTTTTTTGCCCCGGAATGCGCAACCTTTTCCTTATTTAGAAATGGCCCCCTCGCTTCTACATGACCCCTCCTGCCAGTTTCATATGGAGGAGCCTCTATGACACCCTCAGGGTCAATTTCCATCAGACGAGGATGACCGGTAGTCCCTTGCTCTGGAAAGTGAGCCGCTGCACCTTCCGCCAGGCCCATTAAATCAACGAGTGCCACCACCTAATCAACCCAAATAATCTTAATCAATGCTTTCGCCGTCTGGCTTTCCCTAATCATTCTAACTCCCCGTTGATGCCTCTCGTCTTCCCTTCTGCTCGACCAGATGGTGGATGCTCCAGCCTCTTTATTATCTGTCCCCGGCCATGACAACCGCGCACAGCCCAAAGATCTCCCTCTGGCCTCCCCAGAGTGCTCTCCTCAGCAACTCTGTCCTCCGCTGATGCATCTTTACGTTTCCCACATCCTGCTCTAATGACCCTCTTCCTTTTCCATTATCTTGATATCTTTCTGTATTAATTGCTCCCTTAGGTTTCTCTGCAGCTTATCGGTAGTCACTCATAAGAACATAACATAAGAACATAAGAGACGCCAATGTTGGATCAGGCCAAAGGCCCATCCAGTCCAGCACTCTATGTCACACAGTGGCCAAAATTACCAGGGGCCATCAGGAGGTCCAGCAGTGGGGCCAGAACTCCAGAAGCCCTCCCACTGTTGACCCCCCCCGAAAGCACCAAGAAGACAGAGCATCCCTTTGCCCAGAGCCCCTATCTATACCTTGTGCCTAATAGCCACCGATGGACCTCTGCTCTATATGCTTATCTAATTCCCTTTTGAAGCCGTCCATGGCTGTAGCCACCACCCCGTGGCAGTGAATTCCATGTGTGAATCACTCTTTGGGTGAAGAAGGACTTCCTTTTATCCGTTCTAACCCGACCGCTCAGCAATTTCATGGAGTGCCCACGAGTCCTTGTATTGTGAGAAAGGGAGAAAAGGACCTCTTTCTCTACCTGCTCTTTCCCATGCATAATCTTATAAACCTCAATCATGTCACCCCTCAGTCGTTTCTCCAAGCTAAAGAGCCCCAAGCGCTTTAACCTTTCCTCATGGGGAAAGTGTTCCAACCCTTTTATCATTCGAGTTGCCCTTTTCTGCACTTTTTCCAAAGCTAAAATATCCTTTTTAAGGTGTGGTGACCAGAACTGCACACAGTATTCCAAATGAGGTCGCACCATTGATTTATATAGGGGCACTCCCTACTGAGATGTTCAGTCTGGCTCGATGCAGACCGGGAGATTTCTTTTTTAGAAGTACGCGGCACAGGAACTATCAATAGGGTGATTCGGCATCCAGTCTAGCTTTGCCTCTGTTGTATCCCAACAGTCATGAGAACATAAGAGAACATAGGAGAAACCAGTGTTGGATCAAGCCAATGGCCCATCCAGTCCAACACTCTGTTATCACACAATCCTGGGGGGGGGAAATGTTTTTCTGCTACTCTAATTTTTGCTTTGTTTGCTTTGGTTCCCTACTTTTAATGGCTTATATGTGTCCGGTTGCTTGAGGGTCATGTGAAATAAACAAAGCAAGCAAAGGAGATGGATCCTTATTTGGGCCACAGTCCGAGTTTGTTTACTGATGGGGTCACAAGTTGGGGGGGTGCGTGTGTTGAGAGGAACCAGCAGCGTTGAAGCCAAGGAGGTTGGAGCTCGGTAGGTCAGGCCGCCAAACAAACAAAACACTGATGAAATCCCAGCCCTGCAGTTGCCCCACAGCTGGAATTCTCTCCTTAAGAACAGAAATGAAGCCCATGTTGGATCAGGCCAGAGGCCCATCCAGTCCAGCACTCTGTCACACAGTGGCCAAAAATACCAGGTGCCGTCAGGAGGTCCAGCAGTGGGGCCAAGACTCTAGATGTTCTCCCACTGTTGCCCCCCCCAGGCACCAAGAATACAGAGCATCACTTGCCCCAGACTGAGAGTTCCTATCTATACCTTGTGGCTAAAACTCCAGTCCCATAAAGAGCATGTAAGCCCCCACACACACACGCTCAAAGGGCAATTCTGCAACTAGCATTTGCTCCACATTATCTCAACTGGGAGGAAAAAGCGCAGCTAAAAGTGCAGCTCAAAACCACATTCAAATACCCCAGGCCAACGCCGTAAGCAAACTCCGGAGCACGACGGGAGGGCCTGACGTGACGTGGTCCATGGGGTCGTGAAGAGTCAGACTCGACTGTGCGACTGAACAACAACGACAATGCCCTACTGACTGCAAAGTCACCCCTGAATGGCTATGAATCTATGCAGAAGGTACCATAAAACCCAATGATCAAAGGAAGCGAAAGCGGCATAGAGTGCGTAGGCGACCATGAAATCTGATTATCAAAGTGACAGCACCATGCAACGCAGAGGGGAGTTTCTGTTCCAATGTGGGTTTCGTAAAACAATGGAGGGAAAAGCCAATGCAGAATCAGCCATAGAGTTGGTCCCCCTCCCCCCGTATTGGAAATCTTCCCCCATCGTCAGAAGAAAGACTCACACAGGTGTTGGCATTAATAAAGGGCAGGAAGTAGAAGAAGAGGAGGAGGAGGAGGAGAACGAGGGGGGGAGGAGGAGATTGGATTTATACCCCGCCCTTCACTACCCAAGGGAGTCTCAGAGTGGCTTACGCTCTCCTTTCCCTTCTCCTCCCCACAACAGACACCCTGCGAGGTAGGTGGGGCTGAGAGAGCTCTGACAGAAACTGCTCTTTCTCAAGAACAGCTCTTATCAGAACTATGGCTTGCCGAAGGTCATCCAGCAGCTGTGAGTGGAGGAGTGGGGAATCAAATGTGGTTCTCCCAGATTAGAGTCCGCGCACTTAACCACGACACCAAACTGGCTTTACTTTAAATGATAAACTGCAACTTGGCAAGGGCCAATTAAACATAAGTCTAGGCAAAGGGATAGCCCCCTGATCCTTTTCCTGGCCAAAACTGGGCGAGCTACCAACCCCCTGGGGCAAGCTAACGTTAACATGGCAGTTGCCAGGTGGCAGGAGATGCTAATAACCCCCTGAAAGTAAGCCAGGCACCTCAAGCTGCAAAACTTGAGGGGAGACCGAATCCAGGGGGCACCGCAGGCCGTTAGCAATTCCCACCTGAGGCCCGTACCAATGTGTGGTTCCTGCT
>NW_015162125.1:29559-30616 GCF_001447785.1 Gekko japonicus | reverse complement strand
CCCCTTAGAAGGGAAAGAAAAGCAATTAAACAACAGTCTCCGCCCCCTTTCAATAACCCTATGGGCGGGAATCGCCCGGCCAAGTCTCTCCTCCTTCCATGTCTGCAAAGGGGGTCCTCCGTTCTAAAGCATCCCAGGGGCTGCAGTCTGGTAGGGCCGCATTAGCAAAATAAATTCGCAATTGATACGAACATTCCGCAGCGAATTTCGAACATGTTGACATTTCATTTATTTATCCAAATTATTCGTATCCCGCCTTTCCACCCTGTTAAGGCCCTCAAGGCGGCGGACAGCCCTGTCCCGGATATCCCAGGCTAGCTGAATTTCATCAGATCTTGGAAGCTAAGCAGTTTCCGACCTGGTTAGGACCAGTAGTCCATCTAAGCTGAGTTAGTGTGAGCTAGCGCACAGATGTTTAGCCTCCAGCTCACACATCTTTGTCTTCGCTCAGGAAGGATGGATCCAGAGCAAACGAATGTATGCAGCGGCCAAATTGCTCACTCACAACTTTAATGCCAGTAGCTCACAAAGTAAAAAAAAATTGCTCACAAGACTCCACAGCTTAGAGGGAACATTGGACTTGGATAGTGCCATGACTTGACACTTAAAAAGATGGTGAACAACAACTAAGAACAATAAACAACACTTAAAAAAATAAGACTAACTTGTAAAAAGTGGAACGTGCCATCAAGTTTCAGCCATCTTGCCCTGATCTGGATAGCCCAGGCTGAGCGGGGTCGGAAGCTGAGCAGGGTCGACTCTGGCAAGGACTTGGACGGGAAACCTCCAAGGAATACCAGAGGCGGGAGGCGGGGACAGGCTTTACTCAGCCACCTCTCTGAATTTCCTCCAGGCCCCCAGCCGGTGTCAGTCACCAGAGGTCACCATGACTTCCAGGTGCACACACACAAAAAAAACATATTAAAATACCCCCCAAAAGTTCAAGCCATCTTATGGTGGACCTTTAGAGTTTTCACAAGGCAAGAGATGTTCATTGGCTGCGGTCACACGGAGCATTAGGCACGCTAGAGAGACGGAAGATAGGCCGATTTTCCGG
>NW_015162125.1:21733-29476 GCF_001447785.1 Gekko japonicus | reverse complement strand
TTTCCGGTGGTAGTTCCGGCACCCACCCATGTCCCCTTGCAAAAAGGTTTTTTTCCCCCAAGTCTCCACGGATGCCCAACGGAGCATGCACACACTTTAGTTTAAAAAAATAAACACAACCCCGTTTGCCCCGCGGCCCCGCTTCTTTGCAGCTCCACAGGATTGTCCTGTGATCGGCACCTCCCCCCTAACCACGGGACCTCCACGCGACCTCCACGGGACGTCTGCTCACGCAACCGTGCATTATTTTGCCCCAGGGCAAACAGCCACACTCCCCCCCCCCTCGCATTTTCCAGCCCGTATGGCCGGGGCCATAGGTGGTTTGACATTGCATGTCTCTGCGTAACAACCCTGAACTTCCATGGTGATCTCCCATCCAAGTACTACCCAGGGTTAATCTGGCTAGCCTGGGCCATCCAGGTCAAGGCAAGAGACAAACAGAGGTGATCTGTTATTGCCTGCCTCTGTATAGCAACCCTGGACTTCCTTGGTGGTCTCCCATCCAAGTTCTCTAACCAGGGCTAACCCTGCTTAGCTTCTGAGATCTGATGAGATCACGCTAGCCTGGGCCATCCAGGTCAAGGCGGAGGTGGTTTGCCATTGCCTGCCTCTGCGTAGCAACCTGGACTTCCTTGGTGGTCTCCCATCCATGTACTAACCAGGGCCAACTCTGCTTAGCTTCCAAGATCGGATGAGATCAGGCTAGTCTGGGCTATCCAGGTCACAGCAGAGTTAATGGAGGTGGCTTGCCGTTCCCTGCCTCTGTGTAGACCTCCTTGGTGGTCTCCCATCCAAGTTCTAGCCAGGGCTGACACTTCTTTGCTTCTGAGATCTGATGAGATCCAACTAGCCTGGGCCATCCAGGTCAAGGCAAGAAATGAACAGAGGTGGTTTACCATTGCCTTCTTCTGCATAGCCACCATGGACTTCCTTGGTGGTTGCCCCTCCAAGTTCTCTAACCAGGGCTAACCCTGCTTAGCTTCTGAGATCTGATGAGATCCAACTAGCCTGGGCCATCCAGAGCAGGGCAAGAAATGAACAGAGGTGGTCTGTTATTGCCTGCTTCTGTATAGCAACCCTGGACTTCCTTGGTGGTCTCCCATCCAAATACTCGCCAGGGTAGACCCTGCTTAGCTTCTGAGATCTCTTGAGATCAGGCTGATCTGATGAGACATCCAGGTCAAGGCGGAGGTGGTTTGCCCTTGCCTGACTCTGCGTATCCACCCTGAACTTTCGTGGTGGTCTGCCATCCAAGTACTCATCAGGGTTGACCCTGCTTAGCTTCTGAGATCTGGAGACTGGGCAAGCCAAGTACACATATATAACAACGGCATTGTGAAAAGAATGTGGGAGACAGCCAAGCAAGTCCAGGGTTGCTAAGCAGATGCAAGCAATGGCAAACCACCTCTGTTCATCTCTTGCCTCGAAAACCCTACGGGGCCACCATAAATCGGCCGTGACTCCACACCATGTTCCGACACCAATCACACTTTAGTTGCTGTAGAACCTCTATGAAAAAGTATAGCCCCGGTCACACGGAGCATTAGGCACGCTAGAGAGACGGAAGATAGGCGGATTTTCCGGGTGCGATCTCACCGCCACATCTGGGAAGCGTAGAGCTCCCGTGGCTCACCCGAAGCTTCACACCGAAGATTCGCTGTAAAAAACTAGTACCTCCGAGGTACTAGTTTCCGGAAACTGCGGGTCAAGGGCGGGCGTCAGATCACGTTTCTGGTGTTAGCTCGTGGCATCCGGCGCCCGCCCATGTCCCGTCGCAAAAAGTGGTTTTTTTTGTCAAGTCTCCACGGGTGCGCACAAGCACCCAACGGCGCATGCAAACACTTGGGTTAAAAAAAACACAACACAACCCCCGCGGCGCCGTTTCTTTGCCGCCGCAGGAGTGAGGTATGATCGGCAACTCCCCCCAACCACGGGACGTCGGGCGGGACGTTTGATCCAGCTGCCGCGTGGTAGTTCGCTCTGGGGCAAACAGCCACACCTCCCCCCCGTGATATCCGGCCCATGTGACCGGGGCCTATGTGTAGCAGCAACACAATGGGAATGGAGAGAAAACTGGGAGCAAGCATGAATAAAGGACATATCCAACGTAATACACATATGCGCCGAAAGAAATCCGCGTCTCTCAATTGCAAGTAAAATGTCTCTGCCCCTGAGTGGATAGGTATGCGAAGCCTATGACCATTTTTCTGCAATATGTGACAGAGCTGAAATTCCAGTGTGGAGGGAAATTTTATCATGAGGGTTTTTCAATTTGTTGTAAGGCGAGAAGGCAGTAAGCATCCTTTTATCGCTAATGGTTGCCGAATGCAAATCTCGTATCTCGACGGAAGAAATTGCCTTTGAGATGGATATTCCCTATTTACCACTGAGTATTAGACCAGCGTGTTTTTTGCCCACCTGTTCAAAAGAAAGCACTGTAGGTTGGTAACGTATTTTGTTCGTCACACAGAGTGGTATTTTGAACCCAGAAAGCTCCAGGATACTTACAGGGTCAGTGGTCAGTACAGAAATAAGAAAACACCACCAGTCCAGTGCTGTAAATAAGACAGAATGGAATGGTGTTTTAATTCTTTAAAGGCCTGGTGAATCTGGGGCTACAAAGATCTTTTTCACAACCATTTTCTTCGTTCTTTCACATCTCTTGGGGTGGGATCTCTCACCACGCACTCTGGAGTACTTCAAGGGCATAGGGTGAGTGCTTAAGAACATAAGAGCCCTGCTGGATCAGACCCAGTGGTCCATCTAGCCCAGCATCCTGTCTCACACAGTGGCCAACCAGTTCCTCTGGAGAGCCAACAACAGGGCATAGAGGCCGAGGCCTTCATAAGAACATCAGGAGAGCCCTGCTGGATCGGACCAGCATCCTGTCTTACACAGTGGCCAACCAGTTCCTCTGGAGAGCCAGCAACAGGGAAGAGAGATTGCACAGTGGCCAACCACATCAGGAGAGCCCTGCTGGATCATTCCAGTGGTCCATCTAGTCCAGCATCCTGTCTTACACAGTGGCCAACCAGTTTCTCTGGAGAGCCAGAGAAATAAGAAAACACCACCAGTCCAGGGCATAGAGGCCGAGGCCTTCATAAGAACCTAAGAAGAGCCCTGCTGGATCATTCCAGTGGTCCATCTAGCCCAGCATCCTGTCTTACACAGTGGCCAACCAGTTTCTCTGGAGAGCCAGAGAAATAAGAAAACACCACCAGTCCAGGGCATAGAGGCCGAGGCCTTCATAAGAACCTAAGAAGAGCCCTGCTGGATCATTCCAGTGGTCCATCTAGCCCAGCATCCTGTCTTACACAGTGGCCAACCAGTTTCTCTGGAGAGCCAGAGAAATAAGAAAACACCACCAGTCCAGGGCATAGAGGCCGAGGCCTTCATAAGAACCTAAGAAGAGCCCTGCTGGATCAGACCAGTGAGGGTCCATGCTAGTCCAGCATCCTCTCTCAGTGGCCAACCAGTTCCTCTGGAGAGGTCTAAGAGCAGGGCACAAGAGCCAAGGCCTTCCCCTGATGTTGCCTCCTAGCTCTGAGATTCAGAAGTTGACTGCCTCTGACCATGGAAGTTCCCTTTAGTCACTGTGGCTAGTAGCCGCTGATAGACCTACCCACTATGAATAAACCAACAATGCCTGGGACCATCACTACATCCTCTGGCAGCAAATCCCACAATTCAATCACTGGTTCAGTAAAGAAGTATTGCTTTTGTTCTGTCCTGAACCTACTACCCATCAGCTTCAGCGGACACCCCCGAATTCTAGTATTTGGGGAGAAGGAGAAAACGTTCTCTTCACCGACTCTCTCCACCCCGTGCACCATTTTATAAACCTCTCTCATGTTCCCCCCTTAGTTGTCTCTTTTCTTTTTCTTTTTTTTATCAAACTTTTTATTTTTGGATATAACAACATGTTAAACATTACATCTTTTCTTTTGACAAATATCCTTTTCTCTTATCTCCTCTTCCCCCTCCCACTCTCGGTGGCTTCCCGCAATGCTTCCCTCCTCCTTTCCGTATTATTGTCCCATTATCATTATACATTTTCTCTTTCAAGTTTTCAGGTAACCATTTCAATTAACATATTCTCTATTTCAGATCTTATCTATTACAATTTCCGCTCTTAGTAACTATCAAAGCAAAGTAAATTGTTTTTAACATCCCAATTTTTCTCTATATATTCTTTAAAGTCTATCCATTCTTCAAATAATTCTTCATCTTCCTTGTTTTTAAGTTTCTTCGTCAATTTGTCCATTTCTGCCATAAAAAGCATTTTCTGTATCCATTCCTCTATTTCTGGTATTCTGTCTTGTTTCCAAGTGTGATCCCAGGTCACACTAGGTCATTCTAACAGTAGTAATCATATACCATAATAATGTTCTTTTTGTAACATTTACTTCCTCCATCTTAAGTCCTAGAAGTAAAACTTCTGGTTCTTTTTTAAATGTACACTTCAAAATTTTCTGCATTTCATTATGGACTTCTGTCCAAAACGTTGCAGCTTTGTCACAAGTCCACCACATATGGTAAAAAGAGCCTTCTTTTTTCTTACATTTCCAAGTTGTCTTATACAAGATCTATAACATCGGCCATTTCCTTTTTTAATCTCTTTCTCAGTGATCCCCAATGTGCAATTTGCCTTCTTCAGTGTTACGGTATCCCACACCACCGCTTTCGTTGAGCCATCCGCTACGGTCCCGAGCAATGCTCCCTCTAAGCCGTGGAGTCCTGTGAGCAGAAATTCTACTTTGTGAGCTCCTGGCGTTCAAGTGGTGAGCCAGCGATTGGGCTGCTGCGTCAACTAGCTCGCTCTGGAGCCCTCCCTTCCAGAGCTGAGACAAAAATGGGTGAGCCAGAGGCTAAAAAACAGTGAGCTAGCTCACACTGACTCATCTTAGAGGGAACACTGATCCCAATATCTTTTTCCCTCTGTGTCTTAGCAGGTTCAGACCCCATTAGCCTATACTTGAAGGCTGGGTTGTTTTGTCCCCATGTGCATCACTTTGCACTTGTACCTACACTGAACGTCATCTGCCACATTGCTGCCCGCTCTCCCAATCTGTGGTGGTCCTCCTGGAGCTCTTTACAGCCATGCTTGGTTTTCACCATCCTGAATAATTTGGTGTCATCTGCAAACTTGACCACTATACTGCTCACCCCTAGTTCCAAATCAAAGAAGAAGGACGAGGAGGAGGAGGAAGGGGGGAGGATTGGATTTATGCCCCGCCCTTCACTACCTGAAGAAGTCTCAGAGAGGCTTACTATCTCCTTTCCCTTCCCCGCCCACAACAGACACCCTGAGGTAGGTGGGGGCTGAGAGAACTTTCCCGAGAACTGCTTGTGAGAAAACAGCTCTGAAACAACTTGAAACAGACCCAAGGTCACACCAGCAGCTGCATGTGGAGGAGTGGGGAATCAAACCCGGTTCTCCCAGATCGGAGTCCATGCCACCAAACTGGTTCTCTACAGCACTGACCCCAATATGGGGTCATTTTCTGCACGGGAGCGGAGCTCCGGCAGTAAAGAGCCCAGGGAGTTATGGGATGGTTGTGAATGGTTGTGTGAGTGTATGAATATGGTTGTAGATCACCAAATGATTACACCTTTAATTTCGTTGTACTATGTACACCCAGCGGATCGAAAGCCGAGTAACTAACGGCAAGTAGATAAATGGGAACCCACCCTTAGAAGGGTGGGGGGCACCCTCCTCCCTGCGGAGGTGTGTGGAGAGCGGCGGTGATGACAGCAACGGCAATGGCGGCTGCAGTAGAACAACGGCGGCAGCAGAAGATTGGAGGAGGAGGTGGCATGGCGCTGAAGGCGGCAAGCGGCGGCAGCAGAGCCGGAGGGGGACTGATCCCTGGTGGCCAGCAGCGGAAAGAGCAAGGCGGCTGTCGTTGGCAGAGGATGGAGGCGTGGTGACGTCATCCAGAGGCGCGCGGAGCCAGCTGTCATCATTCTCCTCTCCCCCTATGAGGTATGTTAAGGTTGAAAGTGTGTGAATGGTCCATAATCCCCCAGGCAGCTCTTAAAACATGTTCCTGGGACCTACACACCACCAGACATTCCAACTGCCTTGCGGGGGGGGGAGCCCCCCAGTCCAAAACAGTCCAGTGGCACCTTTAAGACCGAGTTTTATTCAGGCACAAGCTCTCCCTTCTCTGTGAGGGCAGATCTGCACGTCCCCCCCCCAATAGCTAGCAATCCAAAACAGTCCAGTGCAGCCTTCTGACACCCTTCCGGTGACGTCAGGGGGTGTGGCATATGCAAATAAGGTATGCTAATAAGCTCCTCCACCTCTTTTTCTACGAAATGACCCCTGCCAATACCAATCCTTGTGGGACTCCACTGCTGAATTCCCTCCATTGTGAGAACTTGGTGGTGTCCCGGAGAACTTCAGGACTGTTTGTCAAAGACTATGGGAAGCAGAGCGCCATGTGTCCTGACTTGGATACCACCAATGAGAGGCAGCTCGTATCTGGTATATATCACTTTTTTCATTTATTTACCCTGAATCTCACTTTGTCAAGACGATACCCTTATTTCATCCTAAGTGTCGGACTGGGGTTTCCCGGGAGCAGAGTGTGGTGCACCACATCTACAGCTTAGGTGTATAAATTATCCCTTTATTGTATACCTATAACAGAGTACAATAAAGTGCCTCGTGTCGAGGTTTCTCATTGGGGAGGCTTTAAGGACAATGTCAAATATAATGAGACTTCTGCCAGTTCTTCAAACGTTGGCAAGTCGCATGATTGTGGGCATGAAACCCCCTCCAAAAAATACCCGTTCTCTCCACCAGCACTTCTCTCCACAAATTTGGAAGAGCCTGAAAGAGCCATTAACATGGCCGATTTGACATTGACTCCGGGGAGAACCAACTTTCTTGGGCCGCTGCGCAACGCCCAAGATTTATTGAAACAAATTAAAGCCAATCCTACCGATAGCAGTCGACTTCAGTTTACTTACCGGGGTTGTTATGTTTAATTCTTCTCTGGCCCAGGACAGCATTTAAGCTGTAAAAATACAATCTGTCATCTCCAAGGCAGTCACGCTTTCTGGAAATCTTTCAAAAGAAGGATGCCGTCTCCAGCAATGGATGTAGAGAGAGAAGGATGGGAGAGAATTGAATTTCTCCCTAGAGAAGAGCTGTGAACGCCAGCCTTGGACTTTTCTTCGTCAACAGGACGTTTCGATGCAACTTCCATGTTCAGATTCGGTACCTGACGTGTTGGTCGTGGTCCTGTCCAGGAGCTCTACAGACAAGCCCGTAGCCAAGCTTTTTAAAGTCAGGGGTCATTTAACATTCTTAGGGGGCACTGGCTAATCGAATGAATCCAGGGGAGAAGGCCGTGACGCCCTGGGCTGGATGGAAAGTCAGGGGGGCCTTGACAGCAAGTCAGGGAGGCCTAGCCCCGATGCCCCACTGGAGCTACGGGCCTGTCTACAGATGTGGTTCAAAACTGACCACTGGTATAGCATCTGTGGCCCTGTCCTCGATGGCCCAGGCTAGCCCAATTTCATCAGATCTTGGCAGCTAAGCAGGGTCAGCCCTGATTAGTCTTTGAATGGGAGTCCACCATGGAAGTGCAGGGTCGCTACGCAGAGGCAGGCGATGGCAAAAGCACCTCTGAAGGTCTCTTGCCTTGAAAACCCAACGGGGTCACCATAAGTTAAAGGAGAATAAGGACTCGTCTTCACCCTGCCCTTGTTAGCCTGCCTGTCCTCTTTCCC
>NW_015162125.1:4536-21697 GCF_001447785.1 Gekko japonicus | reverse complement strand
TTCCCTTCCGATCTCCTTACCTGCCTGGTCTCTTTTGTGCTCTGGATTGGGCCTGTGATGTCATAGAGAGCCGGTGTTGTCAGGGAGTGTCACCAGCTCAGTTGACCTGGGTTTTTAAACACACAAGCCCTGACTGGGTAACTTGGGGCCAGTGTTCCCTGTAAGCTGAGTCAGCGTGAGCTAGCTCACCGTTTTTGAGCCTCCGGCTCACACATTTTTGTCTTCGCTCGGGAAGGAGAGCTCCAGAGGAAACTAATTTATGCAGCAGACAGATCACTGGCTCACAAGTTTAACGCCAGGAGCTCACAAAGTAGAATTCTTTGCTCACAAGACTCCACAGCTTAGAGGGTGCATTGCTTGGGACCACCCCAGCCTGGATGGGCAAGGTTAGCCCAGTCTCACCGGATCTCAGAAGTTCATCAGGGTCGGCCCTGGTTAGTACTTGGATGGGAGACCACTGAGGAGGTCCAGGCATCACATCCTCCCCAAATTCCACCCTACTCAGGTATGCAGAGACAGGCAGTGGCAAGCCACCCCTCTACGCCTCTTGCCTTGACCTGGATGGCCCCAGGTGAACCCGATCTTGTTAGATCTCAGAAGCTAAGCAGGGTCGGCCCTGGTTAGTACTTGGATGGGAGACCACCAAGGAAGTCCAGGGTGGCTACGCAGAGGCGGACATAACATAACAACATAAGAGACGCCAATGTTGGATCAAGCCAAAGGCCCATCCAGTCCAACACTCTGTTGTCACACAGTGGCCAAAAATACCAGGTGCCCTCAGGAGGTCCACCAGTGGGGCCAGGACATTAGAAGCCCTCCCACTGTTGACCCCCCCCCAGCACCAAGAAGACAGAGCATCACTTGCCCCAGAGCCCCTATCTATACCTTGTGGCTAATAGCCACTGATGGACCCCTGCTCCATATGCTTATCTAATTCCCTTTTGAAGCCGTCCATGCTTGTAGCCGCCACCACCTCCTGTGGCAGTGAATTCCATGTGTTAATCACCCTTTTGGTGAAGAAGGACTTCCTTTTATGCATTCTAACCTGACCGCTCAGCAATTTCATTTAGTGCCCACGAGTTCTTGTATTGTGAGAAAGAGAGAAAAGGGCCTCTTTCTCTACCTGCAATGTCAAAAGCACCTCTGAAGTTCTTTTGCTGTGAGAACCCTACGGGGTCAGCATAAGTTAAAATACAATAAGGACTTGTCTTCCTCTTGCCCTCCTTATAGCCTGCCTGTCCTTTTCACCTTCTGATCTCCTTGCCTACCGGGACCGATTTCACACAAGAGCTGCTCAGCGGTCACGCCCCCCTTTGCCCCGCTCCTATTGGTCAATTTCCCACTCGAAGCCGCATGGCCACATTTTGACCCGCGGCTTTGCCCGATTTTCCCCGCGGTTTCGTGATCCTCAAAAAACAGGATCACGAAACCGCTCCGAGTGTGCCACAAGACGGAGTGAGCTCCCGTCTCTAGTTCCGGCTCCGGCCAACCGAGCAGTTCGAAAGCAAGAAATTCCAAGTAGATAAATAGGTACCACTTCGGTGGGAAGGGAACAGCGTTCCGTGTGCCTTGGTGTTTAGTCATGCCGGCCACATGACCACAGAAACGTCTTCAGAGTGCGCTGGTTCTTCGGCTTATTTATTTATTTATTATATTTGTACCCCGCCCATCCCACGAGCGGGCTCAGGGCGGCTAACACTGCGGTACAATGTACCTAAATGGCATACAAAAACTTAAAACTCTATAAAAATATCATAAACAATGCATTAAAACATACATTAGCAATTTCTACTAAAGTGCATACAGTAGAACATATTAGATGGCGCGCTTCCAGATCTCATACTACTTTATTACACCACTCATCATCCCTCGTGCCGGAGAACCTAGCGATATCCAGGACCAGATCTCAGATCCCAGCCGTCACTAGGACCATTGGTGGTAACAGTGGTGGCGGCTCCTATTGGAAAGCCTGGTGGAAGAGCTCCGTCTTGCAGGCCCTGCGGAACTGCAAAAGGTCCCGCAGGGCCCTGATCTCCTCCGGCTTTGAAACGGAGATGAGCACCGCAACCCTAGAGTCAGATTCGACTGGCTTTCGAGCAAGGGAACCTTTACCTTTACCTTTAAAACTACAATACCACAGAGTCGGGGGATGGGAACAGCGTAAAACTAGAGTACCGAGGATCATTATTACAAAAGTTTGAAGTTGTTGATACATCTCTTTTGTCAGAATAGTAAAGCGTGAGAGATAATACTGTAAAAATATCAAATTAAAAGGCAAACAGTCGCAAACACATTTGACTGTAGTTGTGCATCTTAATTTTAAAATTATACGTCGACAATAAACGCTATAGTGTAAATATCATTCGTTTGGAGTTATGCGTTAAGAATAAACGTCAGGCTATCGAAATTGAGCTATTTTGCATTTTCCTCTCCTCCTGTCAAAGTCCAAATTAGTTTTTTAATGCTTTGGGGGTAACAACCCCTAGTTCTTCTTCAAAATGAAAGGGTTTTGCCAGACTAATCGAATTGATATCAGAGTCTTTCCCATCCTTCTCCATCTTCTTCTTCTGCGTCTTTATTCTCCTCCACTTTCTGTGTCTTTATTCTCCTCTACTTTCTCAGGTCCCTCTTCCGCTTTCTGTTGTTGCCTCAGGAACATTCGCTTTGTTTCTTTCTCGCTGAAATTGTCAGTTCCTTTTGCAGCTTATACAGCTTGTCGCTAAGGTGGTCATCTGGTCCAGTAGAGAGTGTAAAGCTGCAGCAGTCGATTTGGGAAAGTCTGTGGTTGCTTCCGGTCTGGTAGCCGGGGATGATGTGCTGGCCGTTCCTGTTATAGGTTTAGTTTTCGCTGCCATTTATTCTGCTCGCTGCGTCATTGTTTATACAAGAGGAAAGTTTAAAAGTTCTTCGTAAGTCTGGTGATTTGTCGCTTTCTTGCTGGTCCGCCGCACACTCCGTCATAATCTGCTTCCTTTAAACCGCCCCTTCCGCCTCCCACTTTAAATTCAGTCTTTTTGGGATCGGACATTCCCCTCCCCCTTCCGCTTGTTTGGGGCTTTGGGATGGCTTTGCTGCTAGCATTTTATCGATTGTTTGCTGGGTCATAGCTTCACTCACCTTTGTACTTGCATTTGTTGTGTGTCTACAGAAGATCCTTCCTTAGGATCCTTGTGCAATCTGTCCGGTGTGCGCCTCTTGATGCCATGCTGGCTCCGTGCCGTGGGGGCCTTTAGGGGCAAAAAGGTGCCTCAATCCTTTGGCTTCCACCTTGGGAGAGGGTCCTCTCGCGCCCCTGACCCAGAATTAAAATTTCTTAGTCTTAAACGGTGCCATTGGACTCAAACTTTGTTCTATTAGCGAAGAGAAGAGAAGAAGAAAAGTTTGGATTTATACCCCGCCCTTCACTACCTGAAGGAGTCTCAGATTGGCTTACAATCTCCTTCCCTTCCTCTCCACACAACAGACACCCTGTGAGGTAGGTGGGGCTGAGAGAGAGCTCTTTTGAGAACTGCTCTTGAGAGAACAGCTCTGACAGAACTTGTGACTGACCCAAGGTCACCCAGCTGGCTGCATATGGAGGAGTAGGGAATCAAACCTGGTTCTCCTAGATGAGAGTCCACACTCCCAACTATTATACCAAACTGGCTTCACACGAACATGGCTACCCACCTGAAATACATATTGCTGAATAAATTTGAATACACTAAGGTTTCCCAGTGAGCCTGTAGCAGTGCAATCACAGGAATGTTTTACTCAGAAGTAAGGCCCCTTTGATTCAATATGGCTTAGTCCAGGGTTAAGTTGTGCCGCAGTATAATCATAGAAAGGCTGAGAGGGAAATTTAATTTTTGCTAGAGCTAAATTATTGAAGTGTCAAAACTAAAAGACAAAACTTACCAGCTATGCCTATGAAGTTTGTATAATAAATCTTTTTAAGTAATAATGCATGACAATGTCCCAGTTTCAGGTCAGGGACCTTTGAAAGTTTTTTTTTTTAAAAAAATTCATGGATTTGGATGTTTGAATAAATATGCAAAGTAAAATCAACTATCTCCCAAGAGTTAGAGCCTTCTGCATTTCCAAATAGTCTGCATGTTTTGACCAAAATTTTATTTCATTCGAAGCTCTGTTTGAGGATTTAAGTCTGATCGTTTCTTTCCCCCTCACTATCACTTCAGATAAGAAAAGTAACCCATTAGAAATGCTGCACTTTCTCCTTGACTGAAATTATATCTGTAACATTCTGATTTAACTTCCTTCTTTAAGAGTGGAATTTGTGACCAGCACTGGCCCAGAACTTACATCCTGTATGGTCAGGGGTCATTTCGTAGAAAAAGAGGTGCAGGAGCTCATTAGCATAACTCATTAGCATACCTTATTTGCATCTGCCACACCCCCTGACATCACTGGCAACACCCACCACTCAGGCTCCACGGGACTGTTTTGGATTGCTAGCTATTGGGGGGGGTGGAATGTGGAGATCTGTCCTCACAGAGGAGGGAGAGCTTGTACCTGAATAAAACTTGGCCTTAAAGGTGCCACTGGACTGTTTTGGATTGCTACCTATTGGGGGGGGGACGTGCAGATCTGCCCTCACAGAGGAGGGGGAGCTTGTACCTGAATAAAACTTGGTCTTAAAGGTGCCACTGGACTGTTTTGGGCCGGGGGGCCAGGGGGGGCTCTGCAACTTACCTGGCTGCTTCTTGCTCTGACTGAGGGCTGCTGGGAGCAGGGGGTGGGGCTTGTTGCATGTGCCCGCCCCCTGGGCACTTTACTGCTGGAGATCCGCTCCTGTGCGCTCCTGCAGGAAATGACCCCTGTGTATGGTTCTGGTTACCAACTATGAGGTGAAAAATTCCTGGACATTTTGGGGTGGAGCCGGGGGAGGGCAGAGTGGAAGGGAAGAACACCAGTGGGGTATAATGCCCTTGAGACATAAGAACACCCAGCCTTCTTTTCTTTAATTGCATCACTCTGATTGTTGCCGTAATGTCTTTTGGAATAAGAATGGAACGAATCAATAAGTCGATAAAACTAACAACAAAAAATTCAACACACCTGGATTTTTTAACATGCTAAAGACTGTGTAGTGATTTGCAATGCGATCCTAAACAGAAGAAGAGAAGAAGAGTTTGGATTTCTACCTCGCCCTTCATTCCCCGAAGGAGTCTCAGAGCGCCTTACAAACTCCTTTCCCTTCTCCTCCCCACAACGGACACCCTGTCAAGTAGGTGGGGCTGAGAGAGCTCTTTCGAGGACTGCCTTTGAGAGAACAGCTCTGAGAGAACTTGTGACTGACCCAAGGTCACACCAGCAGCTGCATGTGGAGGAGTGGGGAATCAAACCCAGTTCTCCCAGATTAGAGTTTGCACTCTTCACCACTGCACCAAACACAGCAAAGTCCGCAGCCTTAGGAGAGTGTAACATTCAGGAAGAGATCAGAAACAGGATTGGAAGGACCTTTCGACCTCCCAGGTGGTTCTACTGCTAACCTAACAGTCATCATTCCCCAACAAAAGAACGCCCAAGCTTAGAAACAGCTCAATTTGACCTCATCAAGAGGTTTGACGGTTGCCTCCTGCCAAGGGCTGAATCAACACTTGGAATTCCTTAGTCATCACAACTGGCTTCGCTGAACCAGAGCAAGGATCCATGCTTGGTATTAGGAACGGTATCTGTTCTCTTTTGATTTACACTTGAATCCTACATAATGACCTCTCACTTTGCGCTTCCTGTGTTTCGGGGCTGCTTGACCCCTGCTGTATGTTTATTATTTTATCCCTATGTAAATGCCTCCCCGGTGGGACCCTCTACATGAATCTGAAGAAGGGGGCTCTAGGCCCGGAAAGCTCCTGCTGGTATAAATTTTGATCTCGGTTATGGTGCAGCTCTGATTTATTTTTGTTTCAACAGACTGACACGGCTACTCCTCTAGAAGAGGGTCACGTGATCTGCAAGTCTTCCGGGCTAGACTGGCAACTGCCATCTTTACTCGGCGCGTAATGTCTCTCTGTAATATGGACACATTTTACCAATCCACTTTTTAAGAACAAATGGCAACATTTTCCCCCAGTTGCATAACATGACATAACCAGGGGTCGTTTCCTGCAGGAGTGCACAGGAGCGGAGCTCCGGCAGTAAAGAGCCCAGGGGGCGGGCACATGCAACAAGCCCCACCCCCTGCTCCCAGCAGCCCTCAGTCAGAACAAGAAACAGCCAGGTAAGTTGCAGAACACCCCCCGCGTGTCCCCCCCGGTCCAAAACAGTCCAATGGCATCTTTAAGACCAAGTTTTATTCAGGCAGAAGCTCTCCCTCCTCTGCGAGGACAGATCTGCACGTCCCCCCCCCCATAGCTAGCAATCCAAAACAGTCCAGTGGAGCCTGAGTGGTGGGTGTTGCCTTCTGACACACTCCCGGTGATGTCAGGGGGTGTGTCCTATGCAAATAAGCTTTGCTAATGAGTTGCGCTAATGAGCTCCTGCACCTCTTTTTCTACGAAATGACCCCTGGACATATTTGCCCAGCAGCAAGACGACGACTAAACATGCCTTATAAGAACCTTAAGCAAGGCTGCCAACCTCTGGTTTCCCCACTTTTGGGGGTCAAAGCAATGGTATTCCCAGTAGTCATGTATGGCTCTGAGAATTGGAGAAGAAGAAGAAGAAGAAGAAGAAGAAGAAGAAGAAGAAGAAGAAGAAGAAGAAGAAGAAGAAGAAGAGGAGGAGGTGGGGTTTATACTTAGACCTCCACTTGCACTAGAGCTCTGCCACAAACTGCTCTTTTTCAAGGACAGCTGTGCCAGAGCTTGTGACTGACCCAAGGTCACATCAGCAGGTGCAAGTGGAGGAGTGGGGAATCAAACCCGGTTCTCCCAGATTAGAGTCCGTGCACTTAACCTCTACACCAAGTGCCAAAGAATAGATTCTTTTGAACTATGGTGCTGGAGAAGACTATTGAGAGTCCCTTGGACTGCAAGGAGATCAAATCAGTCAATCCTAAAAGAAATCAACCCTGAGAAGGCCAGATAATGAAACTGAAGCTCAAAGACTTTGGCCACCCAATGAGAAGGGGGCACTCACTGGAGAAGACCCTGATGCTGGGAAAGATTGAAGGTCAAAGAAGACGGGGACGGCAAAGGATGAGATGGTCAGACAGTGTCATGGATGCAACGAACATGAAGTTGAGCCAACTTCAGAGGACGCCAGAGGACAGGAGGGCCTGGCGTGATCTGGTCCATGGGGTCGCGAAGAGTCGGACTCGACTGTGCGACTGAACAACAACAACAATGTGCCACTGCTCAGCCGGCCCGGAGGTGAGGTCATCATTCAGGGCACGTTGCTGAGGGGGGACACGCTCTAACGTTTGAGAAAAAACTCTATGGTAATCGTAGAGATTTTCTTCCTCAAATGCTGGAGCTCCAGGAAGAAGACAGGAGCCCCTCCCCACCCCCGGAACACAGTAAGGACCTGGCAACCCTAAACTCTGGTGAGGGGAAGCTGAAGATATACTGGAATGACAAGTCATCTCCAGACTGCAGAGCTCAGTTCCCCTGGAGAAAATGGCTGCTTTGGAGGGTGGACTCTCGGGCATTATACCCTGCTAAGGACCTCCCCTGCTGAAACCCCGCCCTCCACAGGCTGCACCCCAAACATATAAAGTTGAAGCCAAAAGAGAGAGATCGCGGGAGGAGATGGAAATCCAAACAAAACATCCGTGACAAAAATAACGAAGTCAATAAGGATGATATGCAAAATTGTTTACTATAATAATTCTGTAGGGGAAAAAATCTTCTTATATCACTCACACGCAACAGATTTTGCGCAATTAAAAAAAATATCCGTTTCACAGGACTGCTTTATCTGTAAAAGGTAAAGGTTCCCTTGCTCAAAAGCCAGTCGAATCCGACTCTAGGGTTGCGGTGCTCATCTCCGTTTCAAAGCCGAAGAGCCAGCGCTGTCTGAAGACGTTTCCGTGGTCATGTGGCCGGCGTGACTAAACACCAAAGCGCACGGAACGCTGTTACCTTCCCACTGAAGTGGTACCTATTTATCTACTTGCAATTTCTTGCTTTTGAACTGCTCTGTTGGCAGGAGCTGGAACTCTGGTCTCGAACTGCTGAACTACCGACCTTCCACAGCCTGCAGTTCAGCGTCTTAACCACTTGAGCCACCGCAGCTCCTATCTTTATCTACTTTATCTGAGCGTGTAGCAATTACAATTCTTACCAATTTCCACTAATCAACTCTTGGAGGAAACATCCTATGTTGACTCTCTGATATCAGAACCCAAGGTCTTCACAATGTCAGAGAGTCAACATAGGATGTTTCCTCCAAGAGTTGATTAGTGGAAATTGGTAAGAATTGTAATTGCTACACGCTCAGATAAAGCAATCCTGTGAAACGGATAATTTTTTGCATTGTGCAAAATCCGTTGCGTGTGAGCGATATAAGAAGAGTGTTTTCTACAGAATTATTATGGTAAACAATTTTGCATATAATCTTTATTGACTTTTCGTTATTATAGTAAACAATTTTGCATATCATCTTTATTGACTTTCCGTTATTTTTGTCACAGGTGTTTTGTTTGGATGTCCTGCACCCCAAACATGGCTGCCAACCTCCAAAGTCCACCTGGAGGTCTCCCAGAATTACAACTATTCTCCAGACTACAGAGATCAATTCCCCTGGAAGACATGGATGCTTTGGAGGATAGACTCTATGGCACTGTACCCCACTGAGGTCCCTGTCCTCCCCAGGCTCCACCCCCAAATCTCCAGGAGTTCCCCAGTATGTTTCTGGCAACCCTACTTGGTGGTGGAAAGGGCCGTCAAGTCAAAGCCAACTTACGGCAACCCCTCAGGGTTTTCAGGGAAGAGACATTCAGAGGTGGTGTGCTATTGCCTGCCTCTATGTCACAACTCTGGACTTCCTTGGTGGTCTCCCATCCAAGTACTAATCAAGGCCAACCCTGCTTCACTTCTGAGATCTGAGGAGATCAGGCTTCCTGGACCATCCAGGTCAAAGCATAAGATGTACTGAAGGGGCTGTTGCCTGCCTCTGCACAGCAACCTGGGCCTCCCTTGGTGGTCTCCTATCCAAGTACTAACCAGGTCCGACCCTGCTTAGCTTCCAAGATCTGATGAGATGGAGCTAACCCTGGGCCTTCTAGGTCAGGTCAAGAGATGAATAGAGGCAGTTCACCATGGCCTTCCTCTATGTAGCAACCCTGGACTTCCCTGGTGGTGTTCCGTCCAAGTAGTAACCACGCTTGACTTTACTTAGCTTCTGAGATCTGCTGAGATCAGGCTAACCTGAGCCATCCAAGTCAGGGCCCAGTGTACTCAGCATGATTAGCAGTCTAGCTTTGATTTTAGTTCATACCTAGCAAACTTTTGAAACTCATCAAATATCCTTTAATGTTTTTCCAGCAGCAATGGTTTTTGCCATATATCAAAGGAATCACTGATCAGATGGGAAAACCTATGAAAAAAACACAACCTACAAACAGTATTTAGACCCACCAGAAAAATACAACAGATGCTACGATCGGCAAAAGGCAGAAGAGACCTCTTCACTTCTGCAGGAGTATACCACATACCCTGCCGTTGTGGACAGGTTTACATCAGGACCACACAATGTAGTATTCAGACAAGAATAAAAGAACATGAAAGACACTGCAGACTGGGCCAACCTGAAAAATCAGCAGTGGCTGAACATAGCCAAACTCAAACAGGACACAGTATCTTATTCCAAGACACCGAAAGGCTGGACAACACATCCAATTACCATGTCGGATTACACAGGGAAGCCATTGAAATTCATAAACATAAACACAATTTCAACAGGAAAGAAGAGAGTTTAAAAATAAATAGGGCATGGTTTCCTGTCCTGAAAAATGCAAAACGCTCTACATCTTACAATAGCACTACAGATTAGATTAGAATTTCAACAGCCAATCCATGTGCAAAAGAACCTTCTCAGGAAACCTCCTCCATTAGCATGTTCACAGCCTGGGGAACTCCTACAAGATAGTGCCTCAGCCCTACCCCACCTTCCTGAGTAGATATAAATGACCTGCCTACCATTTTTCTTCTCACCTTGACACAGAGAGTACTCCATCTTCCTGTGTTATACCTCTGAGGATGCCAGTCACAGCTGCTGGTGAAACGCCAGGTCCTACAAGGCCAAGACCATGGCCAGACAGCCCGGGAAATCTACAACAACTAATGAACTCCAGCCGTGAAAAGCCTTCGACAACATAATGGCTGCTTTTCTTAATTTGTTCACAGTGCCTCTTGTGCCAAAGTGGATTTCTGTGAGCTAAATGTAGTGCGTCAGTTTTGGTGGGGTAGCCCCAAACAGTCCGTAACATCAGGCTGTGCCTGTTTGGCACTGATGGGGCCCCCTTGGACAGGCTAAAGCATAGAGCTAGATAAACAACTCCACGGAGGCCTCCCTCAATCCAGCCTTGAACAATCCTCAAAGGAAGTCCATGGTGTAATGACCTGAGATATTTGGGAGGAGCCGTATACATAATGAATCACTTGTGAGTTGGCCAGAAACACTCAGAGAGATAAAAGCAAGCTGTAAAAATATCGGGGCAAGCCAATTTCCACCACCACCCCCCTCAGTGTTTAAGATGGTGTGGCCCATCTCTTGCCTCTGAAGTTAAAAATCCAGTTCGAAATGGAAAGAATGATATCTGGAATGTAGACTGCACTGGCCAGAAGTCTGCGTTCACCAGCCGTTTAGAAATGACTGTGCCAAATCCATGAACATCTTCCTTTTTAAGCCAGGAAAGATCAGCCTGAAATATTTATAAAGTAAGCAGCACTAAAGTAACATTGTGATAGCATAAGGCAAATGTTTGTTTAATATATTTTTTTAGTGGAAAGAAAACCACTTGAACATTAGATAACGGTCTCTTTGTAAACATGGAATTCCACATATGACTCCATCATCTTCCACTTCAGGGCAGAAGTGGCCTCAAAATTCAGCAAAACGAGTTCTTTGCTCTCTTAGAAGGTAATGTAGAAAGATTTCTGTGTTTGCTAGCGGATAGCAGCAAATTAGCATATAGATAATAAAAGAGTTAACAAACAGATGTGAGAACTAAGTTGAGTCCAGTGGTGTCTTTAAAACCAATAAAGTTTGATTCTGTGTATAAGCAAGAACTGAGTGACTTAGCATATGTAGAGATATAAACCCAATATCTCTGTTAAGCCCTAGGGGTTCCACTGTTATTAGGCTGCACCCCATCACTTTTTTTTTTGCTTTCTACAAATACAATTTAAAGGCACTGCAGTCACTTTCAAGATGGTTTGCAATGCCACAAAGTATGAACCAGTTTGGTTCACAAATGGATTTCCTGTTTTAATTGGGTTCATGGTTCATTTCGTGGTTTGGCCGCGAACTGACATGAATCACATTTTTCCAGTTCGTGCCTATACTGCCCTAGCAGGATGGATATAGTTAGCAGCTTGCATGAAGTTGGAATATATATTTTTACCTTTAAGAAGAAGGGAAATATAGTTTTGTACTTTTTAAGTCACATGTTTTAGTATAGCTTATTCTATTGGTTAGATAAGTTCCCTCCGGACATTTTAGCAAGCCCGAGAAAAGCTTCTTCTGTTTTTGTCTTTGTTTTGGAAGCTTATCAGCAGTGAGATGCTCAGAATTAATCTCTTTCTACCAGTAGTTGGACATAGGAATTTTATCAACAAGCAGGGGTCATTTCCTGCAGGAGCGCACAGGAGCGGAACTCCGGCAGTAAAGAGCCCAGGGGGCGGGCACATGCAACAAGCCCCACCCCCTGCTCCCAGCAGCCCTCAGTCAGAGCAAGAAGCAGCCAGGAAAGTTGCAGAGCCTCCCCTCTCGGCCCAAAACAGTCCAATGGCACCTTTAAGACTAAGTTTTATTTTGGTACAAGCTCTCCCTCCTCTGTGAGGACAGATCTGCATGTTCCCTCCCCCAATAGCTAGGAATCCAAAACGGTCCAGTGGAGCCTGAGCGGTGGGTGTTGCCTTCTGACACACTTCAGATGATGTCAGGGGGGGTGTCATATGCGAATACGTTATGCTAATGAGTTATGCTAATGAGCTCCTGGACCTCTTTTTCTACGAAATGACCCCTGTCAACAAGTATGAACTCCTTCATTCACTCAGCTGGAAATGTGAGTTACTGAATTTGAATGCATGGAGAACAATAATATGAACCTATTGGACTATTTCATAAGCTACTTACTGTAATGGGGCTTGAACTTCTAGGAGTCCCAGAACAGAATAGTGTCCATCCCTACCTGTAAGTAGTTTTATCTGGTTGCTCTTATGTGTATTTCAGTTATCATAGCCCCAGCATAAACCTGGGTTTTGTGAGCTGCATTGTACCCCCACTAAAAAGGTAGTCTTAATATATTCTGTAAACTAACATTTACTTCCCATACATTGTAATAGCTTGCTTATACATTATAGTTTTTAAACTTCATATTATACATTTTTAACTTTCTGAGGATATTTAGCAGACTCTTGTGCAAACGTCAGTCTCAACACTCTCTTTTCCGTGATTTGTTTGTTGAGATATGAAGATGCTGCAAGCTAAGACATTCTTGTGTCAGAACTGCCAACACTGGTGCTAACAAGAAAGTTATACCCCATTCAAACAGCTCCCCCCAAAGCTCGGCCAATCTCACAATTCATTCAGCCCGCCAAAATGAGCACCCATTCACATCCCCCTCACCACCTGTGAACCTACAATCCTTATCTAAGACATGCTAGCAAGCACAGACAGACACCAAGGTCATTCACTTTCTTCCCATCTTTCCGGCTCAGATGGGGTGTCACCTGACGCTGCCACCACTCTGGATTTAGGATCCCTTGAGAAGGCCCAGCGCACCCTCCCAAGACCTTCAGACCTCCCTTTTGGCCGAATAATAGGTGTGAGGACCAGGAAGAGTGAACAATGAAAATAGTTTATTTTATAGGAGGTAAAACAACAAGGTGCAGAATACTAACAGTATGTGTGTGTGGGAAAAAAGAAATCAAATGCCCTAACGCGTCTAAATATATACTGTCCCTAGCTCACTGTCTCAAGTGGCCTTAGACTACTTACCCATCCCTCAGGATGAGGGTTTCTTCCCCACAGCAGCCTTTTTCTTCTGGCCCTGTTTCCTGGGAAGAAGAACAGCTTTTTCTCTTGTACCAGTTCTTTTATTCCCCACCCCTCTTCTTCCCTTTTGGTAAAAATCAGTGCCAAAACTTCCCAAGGCCTTCTGGGGCTTGTAGGCCCAGCCTCCTCTACTGCTAGCCAGGCTCCCTGGGCCTAGTAGGTTTCTGGTGGCACAGCCCAGATCATGACACCATCGCATGGGAGGCATCCTTAGAAAAACAGTTACCAAGCAATGAAGTGAAGCAGGCACACACACTCACGCAACTCCCCCCCCCCAGTATTCCAGATACAGAACAATGCAGGAAAATGAAGACAGAACACTAGACTGCCACAGGAGGTGGTGGCGGCTACAAGCATGGACAGTTTCAAAAGGGAATTAGATAAGGATATGAAGCAGAAGTCCATCAGTGGCTGTTAGCCACAAGGTATAGATAGGAACTCTCAGTCAGGGGCAAGTGATGGACTGTATTCTTGGTGCTTTGGGGGGCAACAGTGGGAGGACCATATATTTATCTAATTCCCTCTTGAAGCCGTCCATGCTTGTAGTCACCTCCTGTGGCAGGGAATTCCATGTGCTAATCACTCTTCGTGTGAAGAAGTACTTCCTTTTATCCGTTCTAACCCGACCGCTCAGCAATTTCATTGAGTGCCCACGAGTTCTTGTATTGTGAGAAAGGTACCTCTTTCTCTACCTGCTCTATCCCAGTTTCTCTACCTGCTCTATATATTCTCAGTTACCTTGAGAGCCCCTTGCTGGGGTTGCCATTAAGTTGGTACTTGGATGAGAGACCACCAAGGAAGACTCTGCAGACGAAGGCAATGGCAAACTACCTCTGCTTCTCACGTGCCTTGAAAGCCCCATGCTGGGGTCACCCGAAGTTGATAGTTGGATGAAAGACCACCAAGGAAGCCTCTGCAGGGGAAGAAAACAGCAAACCACCTCTGCTTCTCACTTGCCTTGAAAGCCCATGCTGGGGTCATCTGTAAGTTGGTACTTGGACAGAAGACCATCGAGGAAGACTCTGCAGAGGAAGGCAATGGCAGACCACTTTTGCTTCTCAGTTACCTTGAGAGCCCCTCGCTGGGGTTGCCATGAAGTTGGTGTTTGGATGGGAGACCACCAAGGAAGGCTGTGAACAGGAAGGCAATGGCCAACCACCTCTGCTTCTCACTGGCCTTGAAAGCCCCATGCTGGGGTCATCTGTAAGTTGGAACTTGGATGGGAGACCACCAAGGAAGGCTCTGCAGAGGAAGGCAATGGCCAACCACCTCTGCTTCTCACTTGCCTTGAAAGCCCCTTTCTGGGATCACCCTTAAATCAGAACCTGGATAGGAGACCACCAAGGAAGGGTCTGCAGAGGAAGGCAATGGCCAACCACCTCTGCTTCTCTCTTGCCTTGAAAGGCCCTTGCTGGGTTTGCCATTACGTTGGCTGCTACTTGAGAATACTTCACACACACAATCTTGATGTTCATCACGTCCATTTGCGATTTACCTGTGGGGAAAAAGAAATGTGCATTATTATAATATTTCCCTAATTAATAGCCAATACAGAAGGTATGCGTTCGTTTGTAATTAGATATGGATTTCCTCCTGCCTCCCACATCTTCTGCGGGTATGTTAATGTGTTTTTGCATAGCACAGATCTGGTTTACGCAATTCTCGGTATCTATTCCATTTGTTATACATTCTGTTTGTCCTCTCGGTGTGTTTTTATTTCTCCTCTTGTCAAATTTATGCGTTTTTGCTCGTTTTATTTCACGGCCTTTCTTTGGGTTGCTGAAGATTTTCATTAACCACCATGAAATATCCTCTGTTGTCGGTAGCATTTATAATTCAGAAAAGATTTGCAAGCCCTTTCTGCGCTCTTGGCGCATACAAAAACTGGGATTTATGAGTCAAAGCTTTGGTTGAAATGGAAACACAACCAAAGTTCTGCATTCACAAAACAAGCTCTTTGGCCATAAGTTATATAGTCATTTTGCTGTTTATAAGGAAGGGGAAGAGATAGTTAGGATGAGACATGTGAGAAGTGAATTGTGGTTCCGCTGTGCGCTTCTGGTGTCAGGAAGGAATTCATGCATTTATCCATGGTGAAATTCATCAGCTGTTTCTGCATACAAAGTTTGTGAACCTAACTGAAGGCATGAGATGAAGCCTGGGGACATCTTTGTCCCAGTTGTATGAAACTTGGGCTGAGCTTCTTTTCTTCCCCTAGTTCTTCCTCGAGAGACAGTTTGGTGTAGTAGTTAAGAGCACAGACTCTAATCTGGGAGAACCTCCACGTACAGCTGCTGGGGTGACCTCAGCTCAGGCACAAGTTCTCTCAGAGCTGTTCTCTCAAGGGCAGTTCTCAAGAGAGCTCTCTCAGCCCCACCTACCTCGCAGGGTGCCTGTTGTGGGGTGGGGAAGGAGATTGTAAACCGCTCTGAGACTCCTTCGGATAGTGAAGGACAGGGTATAAATCCAATCTCTTCTCTTCTTCTATTACAGGTGTTTATTTTTGTATTAATGTATGTATTTAAAGTAAAGGTAAAGGTTCCCTTGCTCGAAAGCCAGTCGAATCCGACTCTAGGGTTGCGGTGCACATCTCTGTTTCAAAGCCGAAGAGCCAGCGCTGTCCGAAGATGTTTCCGTGGTCATGTAGCCGGCATGACTAAACACCAAGGCGCACGGAACGCTGTTACCTTCCCACCGAAGTGGTACCTATTTATCTACTTGCAATGTCTTGCTTTCGATCTGCTAGGTTGGCAGGAGCTGGAACTAGAGACAGGAGCTCACTCCGTCATGTGGCACACTCGGGTCTCGAACTGCTGAACTACCGGCCTTCCACAGCCTGCAGTTCCGCCCTCCCCACAAGGGGGGCCGTGGTGGATCACAAAACTGATCAAGACATCATAACAATGCAATACATTATTAAACCTAAAAACAATTAAAACTATATAAAAACATATATTAAAACAGGTCACGCTATTTGTATGCAGATTTCAAGCTGGTGCCATTTCCCATCTTCTTAATCTAGGCCACGTAAAGATGGTAAACTTCAACTTGGGGGGGGGAGAAGAGATTTTATTGGCCATCCACCGCCTCGACCAAAGGCCTGGCGGAACAGCTCCATTTTACAGGCCCTGCGGAATGGTAGTAAGTCCCGCAGGGCCCTGATCTCAGATGGGAGCATGTTCCACCTGGTGTCAGGTAGCCCTGTCCTAGGTTTGGAGTGTGGAGGGGTTCCCTCCCGTTTTCTGTCTCAGCTCTCCCTGGCTCACCAACCGTTTGCTATCTTCTGCTTGACCTTGTAGATGCTCCAGCTGCAGTTTACTCGCCTGGGAAAGTTAACGGCTTTTGCTTTGCCTGCTTGCTTTTGCCCGCGCGTGCGAGATGTATCCATTGGCTCATGCTTACCGGGGGGATGTTTGAGTCTAGTATAAGTCAGAGGTCCTTGTATTGGCGGCCATTCCTGACACAAGCTGTATACGTGTCTCTAGTACTGGATATAGCAATAAACAGTTATCTTCTTATGAAGCCCTGTGTTGCATAACCTGACTAAGGACCTTGACACCAGGCTAGGGCCAGGGCAGAAAAGGCCCTGGCCCTGGTCGAGGCTAAGCGGATGTCCCTCGGGCCAGGGACAACCAGCAGATCTTGATCGACAGAGCATAAGGCTCTCCGGGGCACATATGGGGAGAGGTGGTCCTTCAGGTATGTCAGTCCCAGGCTACACCTGAGTCTGCCCAGAGGCATTTCTAGTAAGAAAGAATGCCTGAGAATATCTTTTTTTCCAGCTGTATGAAACCTGGGCTGAGTTTTTGTTCCTTTTGTGTCACAGGTAGTTC
Organism: Gekko japonicus; assembly: GCF_001447785.1. Classification (NCBI taxonomy): domain Eukaryota; kingdom Metazoa; phylum Chordata; class Lepidosauria; order Squamata; family Gekkonidae; genus Gekko; species Gekko japonicus. Next base: position 4,700 of record NW_015162125.1, on the reverse strand, counting down.
ATCTGAGTCTACCGAGAGGAACTTCTAGCAGAAGAAGGAGCCTGGAAATATCTTTATTACAGTTTATGAGTCCTGGGCTGAGCTTCTGTTCATCCTCTGTTGCAGGAGGAGGAGGAGGAGGAGGAGGAGGAGGAGGAGGAGGAGGAGGAGCGGACTCTATCAAC
>NW_015162125.1:0-3712 GCF_001447785.1 Gekko japonicus | reverse complement strand
CATTTCCATGTTGTTTTAATCCAGAATTTCTTTTTTCAACAGGTCAGGACATCAAGTCACTGAAGTGCTTACGAACTTCCTCGAGTTTCAATGTTCGTTTCGAGGCAATCTTTATCAAAATTCTTTGTTGTAAGACTGTTTTGTTGTTTTGTTGTAAGACTTTCACAAAGTAACCCAATATTTACGAAGTTGACACATTCCTAATGGCTAAACGTTGTCCGCTAAAAGGAACTATTTGTAACTTGGGAGCTATCCTTAGCCATTCGGAATGTGTCAACTTCGTAAATATTGGATTACTTTGTGAAAGTCTTACAACAAAACAGAATTTTTCTAAAGACTGCCTCGAAATGAACATTGAAACTCGAGGAAGTTCCTAAGCACTTCAGTGACTTGATGTCCTGACCTGTTGAAAAAAGGAATTCTGGATTAAAACAACATTGGAAATGCCAATACATTATTGTCCTCATTCTGTGAATGTTTGAACTGTTGCAACAATTTTTTGTAAATCAACCATGAAAGAAGCCTGATCGAAAATCTTCATCACATTTTGTAATTAGTGGCATGCCCAAACCGTGCCGGCCTGCCAGTCTGACCACAGCCTTAGGCTGGCCTTCTTTTCCTTCTCTGTTGCTGTTATTTAGCCTGAGTCTGGCTAGAGGAATTTCTAGCAAGAAAGGAAGCCTGGGAACAACTTTGCTCCAGCTATATGAGACCTGGGCTGAGCGTCTGTTCCTCCTCTGTTGCCGGTATTTAGCCCAAGTCTGGAGAGAGATGTGAGCCCATGGCAATTACTTGGATTTCTGCTGTATATTTTTATTTCATATTTATTGATTTTATGCCACTATTATCCCTGGATTGATCTAAAGGGGCTGATAGAAACAGGACTCGCCCAAGGTGTCGTTTCTGGACGCGTTGGCTGGCTCATTTGAAGATGCAGGCTGCAAATCCTAGAGCCGGTTTGGCGTAGTGGTTAAGTGCGCGGACTCTAATCTGGGAGAGCCGGGTTTGATTCCCCACTCCTCCACTTGCACCTGGCTGGATGACCTTGGGTCAGTCACAAGTTCTCTCAGACCTGCTCTCTCAAGGACATTTCTGGACAGAGCTCTCCCAGCCAGTGTTCCCTCTAAGCTGTGTTAGCATGAGATAGCTCACAGTTCTTTAGCCTCCAGCTCACACATTTTTGTCTGAGCTCAGGAAGGAGGGCTCCAGAGCAAGCTAATTTAGGCAGCAGCTCAATCGCTCGCGCTGTCCTTGAAAAAGAGCAGTTTCTGTCAGAGTTCTCTCAGCCCCACCCACCTCACAGGGTGTCTGTTGTGGGGCGGGGAAGGGACAGGAGTTTGTAAGCCGCTCTGAGACTCTGAGTGAAGGGTGGGGTATAAATCCAATCTCTTCCTCCTCCTCCTCTTTTTCTTCCTCTTCTTCTTCCTCTTCTTCTTCTTCTTCCTCTTCTTCTTCTTCCTCCTCCTCTTCTTCTTCTTCTTGCCCTTCGCTTCTTCCCCTCTGCTTGTGCCCAAGGCTTTTGCCTCTGCACTCACCCTAGCTTTATAGAGTACTTGAAACAGGAGGGAGAAAGCCAATCAACAGCAACCATGTTAAACTCCAGGGGTGCTTCCATGTGGGTTATTTGCCCTGAGTCCAATGCTATTGCGATTGTGATGCCTTCATGCACCTCCCAGTGTTTCCCCAGATTTTCTGCAATCTTTCACAAACCCGGGTCGGGTTAGAACTGATAAAAGGATGTCCTTCTTCACCCAAAGAGTGATTAACACTTGGAATTCACTGCCACAGGTGGTGGTGGCGGCTACAAGCACGGACAGCTTCAAGAGGGAACTGGATAAACATATGTAGCAGAGGTCCATCAGTGGCTATTAGCCACAAGGTATAGGTAGGAACTCCCAGTCTGGGGCAAGGGATGCTCTGTCTTCTTGGTGCTTGGGGGGGGCAACAGTGGGAGGGCTTCTAGTGTCCTGGCCCCACTGCTGGACCTCCTGATGGCACCTGGTATTTTTGGCCACCGTGTGACAGTGTTGGACTAGATGGGCCATTAGCCTGATCCAGCATTGGCTTCTCTTATGTCATGTTCTTATGTTCTTCAGATAAGCATTAAGATATGCAGGTATGCATTAAGAAGAACATTTTTTCTCCTTCTTTCTCATTCTCCAAACAGCAGTCCTGTCCTTACTAACCCCTACCATTGAATTTCTCATTGCAAGATTTCTTTTTTAATGGAGAGATCAAGAATTAAACCTCCAAGTTTCTATACAAGATGGCTCATTTACAGGCACTGTGACACACAACAGCCATGATTATTTCTGGGGCAGGTGCCTGTCTTTGGATCCAGTGGGGCAGTTCTGATACACAGCATGAGACTCTGGTCCGTTCTGCATCTGGCATTCGCTCTATATTTTATCAGCACTTGACCTGGTTCCCCTTTGCCTCAGAATACGTTTTCATTGCTTTGCCTCGGATCATTGGTATGCAGATATTCCTGTGTCAGGACTTGCCTCAGCAGTCATTAGCTGCCTGAGCCAAACAATTCATGGCAAGGTGATAAATACAGAGGGGGAAATAAAGGCGGGGGAACTGATGGAGATCAATGAAGCCACATCAAGTTGTCTGCTTACTGTTCCCTTCGAATCAGAAGTGGAGGAAGGAAAAGATGCCACTCAAAACCATATTCAGACACCCCAGGGCAACGCCTTACTGACTGCGAAGTCACCCCTGAACGGCCATAAATCTATGCAGAAGGGAACATAAAACCCAATAATCAAAGAAAGTCAAAGTGTTACCTGTCGTGTAGAGGGAGTTTAACCTCCCAACGTTGCTATGGAAAAACTGTGAGGAAACAGAGAGGGGCAGAATCCAGCGTCTTAAGCACTTGAGCCACCGCAGCTCCATAAGGTGATAAATACAGAGCGGGAAATAAAGGCGGGGGAACTGATGGAGATCAATGAAGCCATATCAAGTTGTCTGCTTACTGTTCCCTTCGAATCAGAAGTGGAGGAAGGAAAAGGTGCCGCTCGAAACCATATTCAGATACCCCAGGGCAACGCCGTACTGACTGCAAAGTCACCCCTAGCCATAAATCTATGCAGAAGGGAACATAAAACCCAATGAACAAAGAAAGTCAAAGTGTTACATGTCATGTAGAGGGAGTTTAACCTCCCAACGTTGCTGTGGAAAAACTGTGAGGAAACAGAGAGGTGCAGAATCATCCTCTGTAAAAACGCAACAGCAGAAAGAAAGGAGAAGGCAGGTGATCGTGCAGATGTATTCCATCACCATTGTGCCAATTTGGCTACTAAAAGGTAAAGGTTCCCTTTCTCGAAAGCCAGTCGAGTCCGACTCTAGGGTTGCGGTGCTCATCTCCGTTTCAAAGCCAAAGAGCCAGCGCTGTCCGAAGACGTTTCCGTGGTCATGTGACCAGCATGACTAAACTCCAAGGTGCACGGAACGCTGTTCCCTTCCCACCGAAGTGGTACCTATTTATCTACTTGCAATTTCTTGCTTTCGGACTGCTAGGTTGGCAGGAGCTGGAACTAGAGACGGGAGCTCACTCCGTCATGCGGGAACCCGGGTCTCGAACTGCTGAACTACTGACCTTCCACAGCCTGCAGTTCAGCGTCTTAACCACTTGAGCCACCGCAGCTCCTAATTTGGCTACTACGGCTTCGCAAATAATTTTTGCTTGTGTTTTTCACACAATAATATT
>NW_015162124.1:35278-52956 GCF_001447785.1 Gekko japonicus | reverse complement strand
CTGGATTTGGCAACTCTACCCTCCCAGTGGCCTGAGGGGACTTGGCAACCCTAGCTGGCAGTCTCTCTCTGGTCTTCAGTGTGTGTGTGTCGGGCGACCTCATTGGAGCTGGCAATAGCAGGGTCAAAAGTTGGGTTCTCGGCCTACAGGTGGTGGCTGGAGATCTCCTGGAATTACAGCTGACCTCCAGGCAACACAGGTCAGTTCACCTGGACAGAATAGCTGCTTTGGAAGGTGGACTCTGTGGTATCATACTACATTGAGGTCCCTCCCTTCCCCAACCCCTCCCTCCACCCCCCAAACCTCCAGGTATTTCCCAGCCCACCACTGGCAACCTTAGTCAAAAGGCCCTGGAATACAAAATGTAGAGGGTGTGGCATTACTCTGTGAAATTCAAATGTAAGCAAGAAAATCACAGTGATTATCACATATTCTCCCTGGCACAGGGGTCCCCCATGAGCACCTTTCCTGGTGCTTGCCAAGTATTTTTAGAAAGTGGGTGGGGCCTTTGTCGAGCAGGGCTTCTCATTGGCCACTGGGGTTTTGATTGGCTGCACAGATTTTTTGAAAAATTGCTTTGGCAGCAGCTGCCCACAACACAAGGATCTTCACTGTGGTATTGAAGGTAAGCTGCACGTATGCAAGAACAATATGTTCCCTTTAAAAGGCATCCTGTTAAACACAGCTTCTGCCTGGAATACTGAAGAGTTAGTATTAAGAGTTATGCGTGGACCTTACTCCCTGACATTTAGTGCTTAGCTCCACCTCCTGCAACAGCCATCACAGGGTGTTGCCCACCACCACCCTGTGTTAGAGCTGCAAAGGTGCTCGAAACGGTTGAGGAGCCCTGCTCTACCAACATCAGTAAAGTCATCAGCTTTTAAACTGGTCAACCTAGCTGTCCTTGTAAAACCAGTTTACTCATCAGAGGAAGTTATGTAGCTCCATGCCATGAAAAGCTTCAACTGACCATTTCCACACAGAGAACCAGTATGGTGTAGTGGTTAGAAGCGTGGACTCTAATCTGGGAGAACCGGGTTTGATTCCCCACTCCTCCACATACAGCTGCTGGTGTGTCCTTGGGTCAGTCATGAGTTCTTTCAGAGCTGCTCTCTCAAGGGAAATTCTCTCAGAGCTCTCTCAGCCCCACCTACCTCACAGGGTGTCTGTTGTGGGGAGGGGAAGGGAAAGGAGATTGTGAGCCGCTCTGAGACTCCTTTGGGTAGTGAAGGGCGGGGTATAAATCCAATCTCTTCTTCTTCTATCTCAGTTAAAGGGATATAACATTTCCCCCCCTCTGGCCAGCTGGCAACCTTTTAAACCAAGGATAACATATCCACATCACAATGGAAACACCACTGGATTTATTAACAAGCACAGCTGTTGTAGTGAACTGTGGGAGAGAGGACAGTCAGCTGTTGGTAGTTCGCGCATTACTTCTATACCACAGCCTTCCTCTCCAACGTGGCTTAGATAGCTCTCCTCTCTTTAATTTTATTCTGTAGAACAGGTTAGGTCACTCAGCAAGCTTCCATGGTAAAGAATGGATTCAAACCTGGGTCTCCAAGGTCCTAGCCTAATCACTACACCCCAAGTGTCCCCTCCTTACTTATATCCTAAGGACTGGGTCTCAGAGAAACACTGTCTGGATGATGCAGCAACCTTGCTGAAGTTCCATAGGTCTTGCTCTGGATGCAGGGAATCCGATGTAAACTGCTTCCTGTATTGAGCAGGAGGTTGGACAAGATGATCTCTCTGGTGCACCCTTGTAACCCATTAGGAAGAAACCTGAGAATCAAAAACACAGGGATTCCAAGTCTATCTGAAGAACAGAGGAAACAATTGCAGCATTTATTGAGCAAAATGCTGCTATGAATCTACTTGGAAATAAGTCATTTGGCAGGACCTGTCCCTGCGATGTTCCTTTTGTTTTCTGCATGAGTATTTATTTACTTCACTGATACTCAAAGCAGATTACAAAATGTAGAAAGCAATTCAAACAAGCAGCATAAAATATCCAATAAACAATGCACTGGGACTAGGATTATGTAATTGGAAAACAATGCAAACAGAAACTGTTTTAAGGCACAAGATCCCAAAATACAGAAAGGGAATTAGAAGACAATGCAGTAAAAGGAAGGTGGCACATACATTAAGGTTGCCGATAGACTACAACCCTCTTCCCTTTCAAAAGCAACTCCCTCAGTCATTCCATTGTTCTTCAGTTTTTATTTCCTTATAAAAATGTCCTCCGGAATACTTCTATGTTTCACATTCTGTGAGAAGTGTGGGAACCTTCCTGACCTCCTCAGGAAGTTCCAGAAGCTGGAAGCTAGCACAGAGAATGTGTCTCAGTGAGTGGTTGCAGGGTGGCACCTCAGAAGACTTTGCTCAAGCGAGTGAAGCTGTCATGGCAAGGCATAGCAGGAGGGAGGCCCTGTAGGTATTTGGCTTCAAGGCCATGGAGGGCTTTGTAGGTGATTACCAGAAACTTCAATTGAACCTAGTAACTGATCAGCAGCCAATGGAGTGCCTGCAGAATGGGTGTGGCATGCATACTTCACCTAGCTCTAGAGAGAAACTGAGTTGTGATGTTCTGTACCAGTTGAAATTTCTGAGTTGTCTTCAACGGCAGACCCATGCAGAGCACATTATGTAGTCCAGCCTTGAGGCTAGCAATGCTGAAGAATCCCCCCCATTCCACTCCCTGCTTGTCCCTATTCCAAATTGCTTTCTTTTTCAAAAGAAGCTATTCGTATTTTTGATACATAGTTTTGGTGATGTTGAAAATAGTTTTTAATTTTTTCCCAAATAACTGTTTTTTATTGGAGAGGTAGAATACCATCTTGGGTTCTTGACCTTAACCCCAGATTAGGTGGGTGAAAAAGGAGAGATGGCTTCAGTTGTCATTGTGCACATGCTCAGAGCATTCCCTTTTTATTATTAGCCTGCCTGAGGTCTGAGATGCTTTTGGGGCCCTGCTTCTGGGTCAGGTGGCCAAAAAGGACAGGGTCTTTTCTGTTGCAGCACCTTGTTTTTCAGTGTCTTCTGCCTAATTTTGCATCTGGTGCTGAACTTTTTAGCGAATAAAACAATTGTTCTCTTCCTAGGGCCTGAATTTACACTGGCCGCTCTGGACTACCTTGGTTGATGCCCCTTTATGTAGTTCTATACTATTATGCACAAATCTGTAGTTTGACGTATGTGTGTTAAGTGCTGTCTGTTTCTGACTTATGGAAACCCTATGAAATCAATGTCCTCCAAAATGTTCTGTTGTCAACAGCAATTCTCAGGTCTTGCAAACCAAGGGCCATGGCTTCCTTTATTGAATCCATCCATCTCATCTTAGGTCTTCCTCCTTTCTTGCTGCCTTCAATTTTTCCTAGCATTATTGTCTTTTCCAGTGAGTCTTGTCTTCTCATGATGTGACCAAAGGATGATAGCCTCAGTTTAGTCCTTTTAGCATCTATGGAGAGTTCAGGCTTGATTTGATCTGTAACCTGCTTATTTGTCTTTTTGGCAGTCCACAGAATCTGTAAAGCTCTCCTCCAACACCACATTTCAAAGGAATCAGTTTTGTTGCTGTCCATTTTCAACTTCCACACCCATACATAGTAATGGAGAATACTATGGTATAAATTATCTTGATTTTGGTTATCAGCGGCATGTCTTATCCTTAAGAATCTTTTCTAACTCCTACATGGCTGCCCTTCCCAGTCTCAATATCTTTCTGATTTGATCCATCACTACTTATGATAAAATGGTTGGTATCCTATGGTGCTGGAGAAGACTCTTGAGAGTCCCTTGGACTGCAAGAAGATCAAATCAGTCAATCCTAAAAGAAATCAACCCTGACTGTTCCCTGGGAGGCCAGATAAGGAAACTGAAGTTCAAATACTTTGGCCACCAAATGTTTTTTTTACTGTTTCTATTGTATTTTTAAATAGAAGCTACTGCAGATGAATGTTTGGAGAATACATATATAGATGCACTGGGTAAATATGCTCCATGCCCTCTGACTGAATTATTGCATTCTTTAGGAATCTTATAGTGCAATAGAACAAAGTTTGAGTTCAGTGGCACTTTTAAGATGAACAAAGTTTTATTCTGGGTATAAGCTTTTGTGTGCACGCACACTTCTTCAGATACTCAAACTTTGTTCTGCTGGTTCAGACCAACACGGCTACCCACCTGCATCTATTATTATTATTTATTAAATTTATGAATCGCCCAATCCCACAAGTGGGCTCTGGATGATTTACAACCTCAAAAGTGATTAAAATATAATGGACATAACTTTATCACAATGCACTAATAAATCAACCAGTCCAGATGGCAATAAGACCTCTTTTGCCAACTACAGTGCTGTCTGCGCAGCAGGGCAGGGAAGGGGATGCGGGGGCCATGGGAAGAAAGAGGAGGGTGCAGTCTTAACCATCGCTACCCTCAATCAAAAGCCTGGTGGAACATCTCTGCCTTACAGACCGTGTGGAATTGCATATGGTCCCGCAGGGCCCTGATGTTGTTCGGCAGAGAATTCCACCAGGTTGGGGCCAGGACCGAAAAGGCCCTGGCCCTAGTCGAGGACAGCCAGACCTCCCTTAGGCCAGAGATCACCAGCAAGTTGTTATCAGCTGATCTCAGCATTCTTCTGGGGACATATTGAAGCAGGCAGTCCTGAATGTACATGGGTCCCTGACCGCTCAAGGCCTTAAAAGTCAACACTAATACCTTGAACCTGACTCAGTATTCCACCAGCCACCCATGTAGCTGGCACAGCACAGGATGTATATGTGCTGTCCATGGCACTCCCGCCAGGACTCAGGCTGCCGCATGCTGGGCCTTGTTGGAGCTTCTGGGTCAGTCTAAAGGGCAGGCCAGCATAGCGCGAGTTACAGTAGTCCAGTCTGGTGGTGACTGTTGCCAGGTCAGGGCACGACGGGAAAGGGGCCAACAGCCATGCCTGGTGTAGATGGTAAAATGCCAGTCTGTCAGTATTAGTGACCTGTGCCTCCATAGACAGGGAAGCATCAAGGTCACACCCAAGCTCCTGACAGAGTGCAATGGTGTTACTGGCACCCCGTCAATGGCTGGAAGCAGAAACCCCAGTCCCGAAGCCCTCCTCCCCAGCCACAGAACCTCCGTCTTCCCCAGAATCAGTCTCAGCCTGCTCTTCCGTAACCATCCCGCCACAGCCTCCAAACCCTCAGCCAGATGTTGCGGCGTGGTATCCGGGTGGCTGTCCAAGAGCAGATATGGCTGGGTGTCATCTGCATATTGATGACACCCAAGTCCGAAACTCGGAGCCAGCTGGGCGAGGGGGCACATAAACAAAATCGGAGCGAGGATTGCCCAGAGGAACTCCACATAACAGTAGGAACCTAGAGGACGTCTCTCCCCCCACGCAACCTTCTGTCCCCGACTACGGAGAAATGAGGAAAACCACTGCAGGGCTATCCCACGAATCCCCACTTGGGCGCAATGTTTTTGAAACACTATTCTCAGTTTGGTATGAGGAATTAACCATTGCACAGAATACTTGGGGGGGGGGGGGAATCACCAAATCCACGGAATACCATTTAGTAGGACCAAAATGCGCACGCGCGCGGCAACGCACTACCTTCCATTTATTCTGACTGGTCCCAATGAATGATAACGTGTTGGCTTTTGCCTAATTGCCTAAAGTCATCTGGTGGTTAAGACGCTGAACTGCAGGCTGTGGAAGGTCAGTAGTTCAGCAGTTCGCGACCCGAGTGTGCCGCATGACGGAGTGAGCTCCCGTCTCTAGTTCCAGCTCCTGCCAACCTAGCAGTTCGAAAGCAAGACATTGCAAGTAGATAAATAGGTACCACTTCGGTGGAAAGGTAGCGTTCCGTGCACCTTGGTGTTTAGTCATGCTGGCCACATGACCACGGAAACGTCTTCGGACAGCGCTGGCTCTTCGGCTTTGAAACGGAGATGAGCACCGCAACCCTAGAGTCGGATTCGACTGGCTTTCGAGCAAGGGAACCTTTACCTTTAATATATACGAATGTGGGTGTAAATAAGAAGAAAAATGTTTTATGGACCACACAGCTGTGTGTTGCGCATTCTGCATACCGAGAATGACGCCCGAAGTAAATTCCATAAGGGGATGTTACACAAAAAGCAAGTGACGAAGCGCTCCAGAATTCTCAGTCACCCGATCAGCGGGACGAAGCTCTCTCTGCGTTTGTTTCGGGAAACGCCGCTTTCGGTCATGACATCACGCGCCCGTACGCGCCGATTGGCCAACTCTCCTCCAGGCGCGCCTCATCCCCTCCCTCGAATGGAAGACCATAGAGTCGGCCCGGGCAGCTTCCAGAGCGTCGCAGACGACACTCCGGAAGAGAGTCCCTGTCCACCTAGAGATAGCGCTCTATGGTGCGCGGGTGGTGGGGGGGATGGATTTACGTTAAGACCGGGAGGGAGGAGAAGCGGCAAGATGGCGGGAGCGGAGTGAGTGGCTTCTCTTCAGGGCTTCCTTATGGGAGGGCGCGCGTATGTGGCCGTATTCTTGACAGGGCTTCAAGGAGAGACGCAGGGCAGGAAGGTGCCTTGCGGGCAGTACAATAGGCGCAGATAATACCAGCGTGGGTGGGAAGGGCAGGTAAAGAGCGCCTTGCCCGAGGGTTGTGACGTGGATTTAGACAAGGCAGGTCATACTGTCTGGCAGGTGCCCTAATCCTGGGCTTATGTCACCAGAGTAGTATCTCGTGAAATAGTAGTAACGATAATATTTAATATTTGTCTACTTCTTGCAGTGCTCAAAAAGCATCACAGTCATTATCACACCATTCCTCACAACAGCCCCGTCAGGTAAACCAATATGGTTATCCTCACATGATAGAAGTGGGACTAGGGCAAGCTCCACCCCCTTCAGCGTGAAGGTGAGATTTGAACTGGTAGCCAGATTGCAGTAGAGGTGAGATTTGAACTGTTGAGCTCCCAGTTTGCAGTTCTGCTCCTTAGCTGCCACAGTACACCAGCTCCTGTATTAGTTTGGTGATAGCTTCTTGGGCCCCCCAGGGCCCAGCATTAGATACTGTTTTCCATGCTGCTGCAGGGTACTCTATACTGAAACATGAACTAATAATTAAAAAGTGGCTCTAAACATGTGTGGAGTGCTTTTCCCATGCTTTCGAGGGTATGTTCATGCACATGAGGTTCATGTTGGGTTTTACATGTCTATGTAGTGCAAATATTAAATTCACCTTCAACAGACTGCTACACGATGCTTAACATTTTACTTGGTGCATTATCTCCTATGTTAACAATATCCATGTATACATTCAAATACTGTAAGAAAGTCACATAGTTGCTGCCTGTGTTGTGTGAGAGCACTCTTAAATTCCCACAGACCGCTGACAGCCTCCTGATCACAAGGTCCGATTCCAGCAGAGGAGATGTCATATAGGAGTTCAACAGATTCAAGCCAATGTTTCTTCTGACTTTTTCTTCCTAAGAAATTTATCTAGACTGCATTCCCATGGTATCTTCAGGAGAGATAAAGAAAATACTGACCTCTGCTGTTTCTATGGTTGGTTGAAGATGCTATTTGATGGGCCAGGTAGAGTAACAAGATGAGAAGAACAGAAAATCTCCACCAGTTTCATAGCTAGCACTTGTGTGCTACCTTCAGCTGCTAAAACATTTCTGGCAGATGAAGCAGTTGTATATGTGAGAATACCTAGATGGTTTGGAGAGAAATGTGGCTCAGGTACGCTCAAGGTTGCAGGCCTATCACCTGTACTCCCTTTCCTTGACAAGGTTGCAATATTTTTAGATTTTGGAGTTGTTTGCATTGGGTACAATCAATTACACCCCCTTCCTGCAGAAAGAGAAGTGCTTCTCCAATGTCTTAGTTGAGAAGGAGTGGATGGTTTGCCTCATGCTCCTTTCCAGCCTCAGTTAAGCCTCTGCAGTTGGTTTGGGGGTCTCTTAGACTGGAAGGAAGATGTTATCTGTCTGATTCGTCTGTGTTTACGCAAAACATCTCCTCAAATGAATGGGGGATATTAAGTAATTTGGGGAAGGCTTTGTTTGGTGGTGCTGGTGGCTGACCTAAATGCCCTTCCTGTGATTTTTTAAAAAATGGCATTGTGGATCAGGTCAGAGACTGATCTAGCCTAGCCTTTAGTGTTTGAGTGCAACAATTAGGATGCCCTGAGATTTGGGAAGCTGAAGCAGGCCATGACAGAGCCAGCTATTTGGTATTGTTTGTCCTCAGAATACAGTTGTTCTGAATATTCCCTGTGAACATGGAGATACCATTCTTATCTGTTCTGCATAATAACTTCCCACAGGCATATCCTCTGTTTCTTGGAGTCTGTCCAGTATCACATGACAGGATCCTCTTGTGGTCATGTAGGACTATTTTGTTCCTTATCAAAGTTGCATATGTTTCTGTTTGTTTCTGCCACTCCTGAGAAGATATTCCTGTTTGGCTGCCTGCAGTGAATGCACAGCTACCACACTGTAGCATCACATGACTCTGCATCTTGGGGGTAATAAAACATTGTCTTAAAGGACTCACTGCCCCATATCAAAAACTGCAGCATTGCCGCTCACTTGTCTCAGCTACTTCATTGCATATCGTGAGGTTTCTAGCAATGCTCCCTCTAAGCTGTGGAGTCTTGTGAGCAAAAATTCTACTTTGTGAGCTACTGGCATTAAAGTTGTGAGCAAGCCATTTGGCTACTGCATAAATTAGTTTGCTCTGGAGTCGTCCTTCCTGAGCTAAGACAAAAATGTGTGAGCCAGGGGCTAAAGAACTGTGAACTAGCTCACACTAACTCAGCTTAGAGGGAACACTGGTTTCTAGTATTGTCTCCGGTTCCAGCTTTGGGCTGTGTGGAAAAACCCTGAGAAACCTTTTGTATTTCCCTGCACTGTTTGGGGAAGCTTGATCCTGAGTTGGTAGTGAAGTGGAATGACCTTCTGTAGCGGAGGGCAGTGCAAACAAATGCAACAAACGTTCAGCCATGGCTTCCCATAGCGTCACTGTTCCATTATCACCATGCCGGTGGAATGATGGAGCCTTACTCACACAATTATCTCTCTCTGCTTTCTGCTCCAAATATGTAACTCAGCATGTTGGCACGGGTGGGGATTTCTACATCAGACATGGAGAACCTACAGCCCAGACAACCTCCGCTATAGATTTATGCACTGTGCCCTTATTCCAACTTGTTTTGGTTGACACTGTGCTGGAGTTGTTGCCGCAGACTCAACATATGATGCTTCTGGAGCCGAACTTTTCCTTAAACCACTGTATCTTTATGGAAATAGAAAATCACAAGCTTCCAAGAGAGAAAGTAGTGAGTAATGGGACTGGATGAAAGAGTAACCAGGGCAGGGCTTGGTATATGTACCAAACCATATAGAGAGTAGTACGTTAACAAGATGTGTCCTTTTGTCATATTCATTGTGTACCAAGGGTTACACAGATGAAAGTTCCAGCGAAAGTTCAAGAACCAATCACTTCCAGATTGGACTATTGTAGATCTCTCTACACAGGGCTGCCCTTGATTCTGCTCTGGAAGCTGCAGCTGGTGCAGAATGCAGCATCATGGGTGTTGACTTCATCACTCTGTGTGGACACAGATCCTCCCGGTGCTGGCTGCCTGTTGCGTACCAGATCCATTTCAAGGTGTTGGTGCTCACCTTTAAAGCCCTATACGGCCAGGGGCCTGCATATCTGCAAGACCGCCTCTCCCTCCATGAGCCCTGAAGGACTTTACAGTCTACCAGCCAACATCTTCTGGTGGTCCCCCAGCCCCAGGGACATCTGTCTTTTTCAGTCCTGGCCCCTACCTGGTGGAATGAACTCCCATATGAGAGCAGGGCCCTGTGGGACCTTTTACAGTTCCACAGGGCCTGCAAGACGGAACTCTTCCACCAGGCTTTTAGTTAGGACGGTGGGTCTCCCCCCCTCTTTTGGCCTCCCCTTAGTGGGTCAGATCTGTATCATAATCTAAAGACCCAAACTCTAAATAGACTGCATCTGTGAGGCTTAGACCATGATTTGTACCATAGGAATGTTGTTGTATTTTATTGTGGTTTTTAATTGTTTTTAATTCTGTGTATATTGCATATTGGTTACTGTGTCTGATGGAACCCGCCCTGAGCCTGCTATGCAGGGAGGGCGAGATACAAATCCAATAAAATAAATAAAGGCCCCGGTCACACGGAGCATTTGCCCCTCTGAAGGCACGGGAGTCCCGCGGAGTATCCGGGCGTGATCACACGGGAACATCTGGGAGGCGTAGCACTCCCGTGGCAAACCCATGGCAAGCTGCCGAAGCAGCGCAGTGAAAAACTAGCACACCGCATGTGCTAGCAAACGCTTTGCCACGGGCCGCCTATGGAAGCCTCCCAGTGTGATCGTGCCGGCGCGCGGCTAACTCCCCCGTCCTCTTTGCTGCAGGGAAGCCGCCGTCACGTCTGATTGCATAATAGCGCATCAGAATGCGACGGCGCAAATAGCTGCGCTCCCCCCCCCCGCATTTTCCGGCACGTCTGGCCGGGGCCAAAATAAACCAAAAGGGCCACGTGACTATCGTATGTCATGTGCACTGCCCCACCAAACACACATGTTCAAACAATACAAGATGTAGCTCTTAATATTGCATGTAATGATAACTTTTAAAATTACCAGAATACCTGTGTCACACATACCATTGATTCTCCCCACTGCTGCTGAACCTTAGCCATCCGTTGTGTATCTGGAATAAGAGGAAGGACTTCCCTGGTTGCTTCATTCCTCAGCATGAGACACAGCAAGTCAAGTGCGAGCAAGATTGCCAAGGTGCCTGGAGGATACCCAGCTGCCTGTGGACAAGGTGGAGTAAAAACCACCACCACCACCACCCTCCACTCTTTTCCTGGATGGTTGCTGTGGTGGTTTTACTCCCTCTTCTCTGTAGTCAGCTCGCTCTCCTCCTGGCAGTTGCCCTGGTGCTGAGATGGGAGCACAGAGACTGCAAAGAAACGGGGTGGGGGTGGAAAGGAGAGGCCCTAGACTTCTGTTCCCACATCTCCGGGAGGCTCACAACTTACCCAACCCCCAGTTCCTTTAGCCGCACCTGTTTTTGTGGCGGGACCCATCTGCCAACCCGAAGCCCTACCCAGCAATGACGTTGCTCACTCTCCCGGAACATGAGGCTGATGCCACTTTGGGGAGGAGCTGCAGATAGCATGTTGCAGAGCCACAGAGCATCACTGCCTTAAGAGAAGACAGCAGGTTGGTGCCGTGCTGTATAGAGCAGTAGTGACCCTCTGCCACAGTATGGGTATGGATCCTTTGGACGTGTATGCTTACATCTCAACCGGTAGATAACCGTTGCTATTTGTACTCCTGGCTTCCTCCTGAAAGCGTCAACCCTCTAATAACCTCTGGTCATTCAGGACCACCTCTCTTCCTCTGCAGTTTCTTTGTCTCTGCTTATCTGTGGCTCTGTAGAGCTCCTGAAGCCTGTGTGATTTGGCACGGGTTAGGAGCCCCTGGAAAGCCAACCTCTGCTCTTCCTCACTCCGTCCACGTACAGTTCCAGTGTACAGTTTACTACAGGCCCGGCTATTTTCCTGACTTTGGAGTAATAGTATTTGGCCTGTAATTAGGGCCTCCTGCCTTAAGACATGTTGCATGTTAGCCTGTTTTTCAAACAGTATCCTTTTACCTTCTGTCTCACAAGGGGTTTTTTTTGGGGGGGGGCGGCATCTAAGGTTTTGTTTTTGTTGGTGGTACAGTTTTTTGGTTAGTCTGACCTTGCTACCCACCTCACAGGGTGTCTGTTGTGGGGAGGGGAAGGGAAAGGAGTTTGTAAGCCGCTCTGAGACACCTTTGGGTAGTGAAGGGCGGGGTATAAATCCAATCTCTCCTTCTTCTTCTTCTTCTTCTAATAGTATTTGGCCTGTAATTAGGGCCTCCTGCCTTAAAAAATGTTGCATGTTAGCCTGTTTTTCAAACAGTATTCTTTTACCTTCTGTCTCACAAGGTTTTGGTGGGGGGGCGTCACCTAAGGTTTTGTTTTTGTTGGTAGTCCAGTTTTTGGTTAGTCTGACCTTGCTTTATTTATGCTCTTGCAGGTTCTCAAATGCTACCCATGAAGCATTCAACGTCACACTTCACACCACGCTGGCCCTCACCACTAAGCTGGTGCTGCCAACGCCCGCCAAGCCAATCCTGCCGGTTGAAACTGGGGCCCAAGCGCAACAGGAGGAACAGTCAAGTGGCATGACAATATTCTTTAGTCTTCTTGTTTTAGGTGAATCTGCATTCTACACTTTCCTTCCATTTATTTTTGAGTCTGTTCTGGAGTTAATGCAGGCAGACAGATGGGGGGGAAATGGAACCCACGAAGCAGCATGTTAATTAGGGTGATGTGTCTCTTTCAAAGGCTAATATTCATGGTGCTGTTGATGAATTTTGAGAAAGGGATGCAATTGCAGGGCTGGATAAAGACTAAGCTGGGAATTTCCACCAGTTCCCCTTTTCCACTGCAGACGCCTGTCGTGTCGCTAATCAGGCAGTCCCATCCCCCCCAGGAGGAGCATTCCATGGTGGTCGGTAGTCTGTGCAGTGGGAGGGGGTGGCGGCAAGAAAGTTCGCTGATAGAAAGTTTAGTGTGGACCAGTGCTCCCTCTAAGCTGTGGAGTCTTGTGAGCAAAAATTCCACTTTGTGAGCTACTGGCGTTAAAGTTGTGAGCCAGCGATTTGGATGCTGCATAAGTTAGTTTGCTCAGGAGCCCTTCCTTCCCGAGCTGAGACAAAAATGTGTGAGCCGGAGGCTTAAAAACTGTGAGCTAGCTCATACTAAGAGGGAACACTGGAACCAACCGAGCTAATGCTTTGAGAAAGTTTTGCAGCTATGGGAATTTGGGGGAAATACAGAGGGATGCCTTAACTAGCTGCGTTCAGAGATTAATAATAAAGTGCCATCAAGTCACAGGCAACTTATGGTGACCCCATCAGTTTTTAAGGCAGGAGATGGACAGAGGTGGTTTGCCATTGCCTGCCTCTGTGTAGCAACCCTGGTATTCCTTGGTGGTGTCTCCTCCAAATACTAACCATGGCTCATCCTGCTTAGCTTGCAAGTGCTGACGAGCTTGGGCTTGTCTGGACTGCTCAAACTGCTGCTCCTTTCAAAGCTAGATTGTATTTCTTTTCAGATCGACACCCCTGCCGCCATACAATGTGTGCAGCAAATTTAAATGGGGGAGGGCCAGACAGAAAATGCCTGGGGACACCCTTATATTCACCCTTCCGAAACACCTTTGGTTTTTGGTGGTGAGGTGGCCAGACAAAAGTATGCCCAGGGGTTGTTTTCTAAAAATGGACCTTGCTGACCAGCTTTAATATGCAGTGCTTCCAAATGTTGCCGGCCAAAATAATTTCACTACCACTGTTTCTAGTTACTGCCTCTCCCACCTGGGCCCTGAGCACCCCCAGCACCTTCGGATTCCTTACCCTTTCAGAATCTTGCCAAATGCCTGGCTCTTTGGCAGCCAAGTCTCCATTTCCTGAGTTCATAGGCCACCACCAGTACCCATTTAAAGTAAAAGGAGGAGAGGCTGGGGCTTGTGCATTACGGTATCAGCCATTGGTGGATTATGCCTTGTCTTGATAAATGGACTATGCTTTCTCTGGTGACAGTAGAGCAAAAGGTTCAATTCCTCTTAGAGATTCTGACTCCAAACGTGCTTATTTCATTGCTCAGTTTCTAGAGGCTGCAGAGAAGTGTGAAGGGAGGTGTTTTTAGACATGGGTTTTGTTTATGTTTCCCTTTCGGTTTTACTGTTCAAGACCTAGGTCTAAGAACAGGGGAAGAAAATTTGGTTTGGATCCTGTTAACAAATCACACCCAAAGAGTGCTTGTTAATGGTTCCTCATCCTCTTGGAAAGGAGTGACAAGTGGAGTGCCTCAGGTATCTGTCATGGGACCTGTTTTTGTTCAATATCTTTATAAATGATTTGGGTGAAGTAATAGAGGGAATGCTTATTAAATTTGCAGATGATACTAAATTGGGAGGGGTAGCGAATATGGTAGAAGACAGAGTCAAGATACAGGATGATGTTGTCAGGCTGGAAAACTGGGCTAAAACAAAGAAAATGAAATTCAGTGGGGATAAATGTAAAGTTCTGCATATAGGTAGGAAAAATCAAATGCATAATTTGGGGAGACTTGTCTTGGCAGTAGTATGTGCGAAAAGGATCTAGGTGTCTTAGTAGACTGTACACTAAACGTGAGTCAGCAGTGTGATACGATAGCTAAAAAGGTCAATGCGATTTTCGCCTGTATCAACAGAAGTATAGTGTCCAGATCACGCAAAGTGATGGTATTGCTCTGCTCTGCTTAGACCTCACCTAGAGTATTGTGTTCCGTTTTGGGCACCACAATTTAAGAAGGATATAGACAAGGTGGAACATGTCCAGAGGAGGGCAATGAAGATGGTGACCTTCTTGAACCATTGCATCATAATATAGCCTTATTGCTTTTATAAAAATACCCTCCTGAATAATTCTACATAGTTTGTAGAATGCTGGAAGTGGAGGGGGGCCCTTCTTGACCTTCTAGGCATGCCAGTACACAAGGAGGTAGCCACAACAGATAAAGCCTGTCTTATTTTTTTTACTGGTGCATAAGGAATTACATAGATTAGACGTTTTGTTACTGTAGCTGGCTGTGTTTCCCCAGTGCAGTCAGTGGCAAACTTCTGCTTTCCTGATCAACAGAACATAAGAACATAAGAGACGCCAATATTGGATCAGGCCAAAGGCCCATCCAGTCCAACACTCTGTGTCACACAGTGGCCAGAAATACCAGGTGCCATCAGGAGGTCCAGCAGTGGGGCCAGAACATTAGAAGCTCTCCCACTGTTAGAAGCCCTCCCACTGTTGACCCCCCCAAGCACCAAGAAGACAGAGCATCACTTGCCCCAGAGCCCCTATCCTATACCTTGTGGCTAATAGCCACTGATGGACCTCTGCTATAGTCTGCTCTGGTTAGACCTCACTGTGTTCAGTTCTGGGCACTGCAGTTTAAGACGCGTGTTGACAAACTGGAATGAGGCCAGAGGAGGGCAACGAAGATGGTGAGGGGTCTGGAGACCAAGTCCTATGAGGAAAGGTTGAAGGAGCTGGGTGTGTTTAGCTTGGAGAGGAGATGACTGAGAGGTAATATAGCCGTCTTCAAGTCTTTGAAGGGCTGTCATATAGAGAGCGGAGTTGTTTTCTGTTGCCCCAGAAGGTCGGATCAGAACCAACAGGTTGAAATTAAATCAGAAGAGTCTTCGACTAAACATTAGGAAGAACTTCTTGACAGCTAGAGTGATTCTTCAGTGGAACAGGCTTCCTAGGGAGGTGGTGGGCTCTCTTTGGAGGTTTTTAAGCAGAGGCTAGATGGCTGTCTGACAGCAATACTGATTCTGTGAATTTAGGCAGATCATGAGAGGGAGTGCAAGCAGGGAAGAGCCCATGCTCGGCTTTCTTGGCCCTTATATGCCCAGGGAAATGATTTGGGGTCAGGAAGAATTTTCCACCAGGCCAGATTGGTCCAGGGATCTTGGAGGATTTTTGCCTTCCTCTGGGTGTAGAGTAGGGGTCACTGGGGGAGTTGGGGGGCAAGTAGTTGTGAATTTCCTGCATTGTGCAGGGGATTGGACTAGATGACCCTTGAGGTTCCTTCCAGCTCTGTGTTTCTATGTGGTTAACATGGCTGCTCATATGGTGGCACTTTCTGATATAAAAGAATACTGTTAACTTGCTGCTTCCCAGAAATATGTACTCTCCTCTGTTGATGGTGTGTGGTGATGACACAGCTGTCTAGCCTGTAGGGTGAGAGTTGCCTGTGAAAACCCTTGTGGATGAGTGAATGCACAGAGCCTAGGCCTCCAGTAGTGTCATTCTATGGGAAGTCTCTACTTAGCTTGCTTTAATCCCTGCAAATCCTCAGGGCCCACCCAGTCTGTAGCTGCTTTCACTCGCCGCTGAGCACTGTCTGCATATGTGAGTACAGGAAAAAGTCCAGGTGTCTCGTCTTGTGGGGTTGGGGTATCTCCATGTCTGCCCTGAGAAGTTCAATTATTTATGTAAGTCTGCCTCTCTTGCCACAACTCAAATAGAATTACACAATTAATGCAATAAAACAGCATAATACATACAATAAGCAGTGCCATAAAACTGAATTACAGAAATTAGAGACCAGTGGGTTAAAAACAGATAACATAAAACTGCACGAAGGCGGTAATACAACGTGCAACAATAAAGGAATAAACTGGATTGTAAAATTAGAGAACAGTGCAATAAAACAGCAGAATATACACAGTGAGAACTGCAATAACAGGCATCAACTGCAACCCTGTCCCCTTTTATAAAAAAAATATCCCCATGAACAATACCATTGTATACAGTCTGCGGAATGAGAGAGACATGGGAGGTTTCCTGACATCCTCCATCAGGCCATTCTGCCAGGCAGGAGCCACAGCAAAGATGGCTTTGGTACACGCTGCTGTCGGTCTCACCCATTTGCTGGGCCACATCTTCAGAAGGCTTTGCTCAGAGGAGCAAAGCTGCTGAAACTGAGTGTAAGGAATGATACTTGTGATGTTTCCGCTATGATTCCAGCCAGTGTCAGTTCTGTCATGCTGCCTGTAGTAGTTTGCTTGGGCCCAGTTGCCCCTATGTGTATTCAGGCTTTGATGTCTCACCATGTGATGGAAGACATGAAATACTTATGAGTGTTGGTTTAGGTGGGGATTGCTTGCCCTATATTTGCATTTTGCAGGCATTCGTTTATTTATATCCCTCTTTTCTCCCCATTTCAGACTCATAGAATCATAGAGTTGGAAGGGGCCATACAGACCATCTAGTCCAACCCCCTTGCCCAATGCAGGACCAGCCTAAA
The DNA here is from genome assembly GCF_001447785.1 of Gekko japonicus. Taxonomy (NCBI): domain Eukaryota; kingdom Metazoa; phylum Chordata; class Lepidosauria; order Squamata; family Gekkonidae; genus Gekko; species Gekko japonicus. The sequence goes on along the minus strand of NW_015162124.1, from coordinate 36,031 downwards.
GCATCTCTGACAAATATTTGTCCAGCCTCTTCTTGAAAGCTGTCAGTGAAGGGGAGCTAACCACTCAAAGCAGCTTTTAGAATATTGTCATTCCCTCCTCCCGTTTTCCCACAACAAGAGCCCTGTTTGTGATGCGATTTCCCCTGGCAAAAGTAGGGATTTGAACCTGGGTCCCCCAGACTCCTAGTCTGCCACTCTATGTGTTACACCATACTTGCTCTGGGGAGGTGATTTTGGGAAGCATCCTTCCACCATACATGTAGGTCAAAGACGTCTCAACAGGCTGATGTCCTGTTGACGGTGCTGGCCCTTTGGATACCTTAAATAAGAACTGGCCAGATATGCACGAAGGTTCTCCAGTTTAGCTTCTGCAGCCCTCTGAGTGAATGTCTCTGTGGCAGAATGCCTTGGCTTGTTTTGCACTAAGATAATAATCTTTGTAAGTCTGGTGAGGGTGATATGATGTCAAAGGGCCATTAATCAAAGCAAAAGAAAACTAGGAGTTCCTTTTGTGTGAGTGTGTGTGAGAGAGAGAGAAGAGAGAGAGAAGCCAATTTTCCTTCTTTTGTCTTCACAGGAAATGGGACGCTTGTCTTGTGTCCAGGGCCAACTTTTAGTAAACCTGACAAAGAAAGATCAAAGCCAAAGAGTTGAGCAGGAAAAACAATGAAAAGGGAAAACCCAAACGCTTAAGTTGAAACATGTCACAAAGAACTTAAAAGTCTTACTCCGGAGGCTGGGCCTTCTTTCCCT
>NW_015162124.1:33495-34847 GCF_001447785.1 Gekko japonicus | reverse complement strand
GCATCATTGGGGGCTGTCAGTCCAGAAAAAAATAATGTATTCTAGTACAGTCTTGCACGGACAGTTGTGTGTGTGTGTGTGTGGGGGGGGTTCGACATGAATTGACTTTCTTGTGATAGTATCTGGTCTGCATTGTCTCCATGTGAAGTAGGAGCAATGCTGTCCATTGTGGACTTGTGAAATTATTGCATGGAAACCTTGTCTCGTATCTTTTTGGGATACCTGTGTTTCGTACCCTGAGTAACACCTCCATACTTGTTCTGTGAAAAGATTGGATAGGAAGTCTCTTGGTAACTTTTTCCTTCTCTCTTGTGTAGCGTATCAGGCTTTTGACTTGCACGCATACCTAATTTTGCTCAGTTTAGAAAAGCTGTCAGTGAAGGGGAGCTAACCACTCAAAGCAGCTTTTAGAATATTGTCATTCCCTCCTCCCGTTTTCCCACAACAAGAGCCCTGTTTGTGATGCGATTTCCCATGGCAGAAGTAGGGATTTGAACCTGGGTCCCCCAGACTCCTAGTCTGCCACTCTATGTGTTACACCATACTTGCTCTGGGGAGGTGATTTTGGGAAGCATCCTTCCACCATACATGTAGGTCAAAGACGTCTCAACAGGCTGATGTCCTGTTGACGGTGCTGGCCCTTTGGATACCTTAAATAAGAACTGGCCAGATATGCACGAAGGTTCTCCAGTTTAGCTTCTGCAGCCCTCTGAGTGAATGTCTTCATTTTGGACCTGAAATAAGCATGAGAAACTGATGGTACAGGTTGCTGTTTGCTAGGTGGCTACGCAGGACAGACGTTTCAAATAGTTTTGAAATTAGGCAGACAGCGTGAACTAGCTCACACTAACTCAGCTTAGAGGGAACACTGCCTTCCACCATACATGCTGGTCAAAGACGTCTCAACAGGCTGATGTCTTAAGGGTTGACGGTGCTGGCCCTTTGGATACCCTAAATAAGAACTGGCCAGATATGCATGAAGGTTCTCCAGTTTAGTTCTGCAGCCTTCTGAGTGAATGTCTGTGGCAGAATGCCTTGGCTTGTTTTGCACTAAGATAATAATCTTTGTAAGTCTGGTGAGGGTGATATGATGTCAAAGGGCCATTAATCAAAGCAAAAGAAAACTAGGAGTTCCTTTTGTGTGAGTGTGTGTGAGAGAGAGAGAAGAGAGAGAGAAGCCAATTTTCCTTCTTTTGTCTTCACAGGAAATGGGACGCTTGTCTTGTGTCCAGGGCCAACTTTTAGTAAACCTGACAAAGAAAGATCAAAGCCAAAGAGTTGAGCAGGAAAAACAATGAAAAGGGAAAACCCAAACGCTTAAGTTGAAACATGTCACAAAGAACTTAAAGGTC
>NW_015162124.1:0-32723 GCF_001447785.1 Gekko japonicus | reverse complement strand
GGAAACCTGGTCTCGTATCTTTTTGGGATACCTGTGTTTCGTACTCTGAGTAACACCTCCGTACTTTTTTTGTGAAAAGATTGGATGGGAAGTCTCTTGGTAACGTTTTCCTTCTCTCTTGTGCAGTGTATCAGGCTTTTGACTTGCTCGCATACCTAATTTTGCTCAGTTTAGGGAGCAATCCTAAACTGGCCTGCTCAGAAGCAAGCCCCATTTTATTCAGTTGTACCTAATCCCAGGAAAATGTTTTTAGGACTGCATTTGTTGTCATGGAGGTGAGGTATACTCTATTTTGCTTCCTTGGAAATATTGAAAGCTCTTTTTTTGCAAGGTTCTTGGTTAGTTCATTTTGGACCTGAAATAAGCATGAGAAACTGATGGTACAGGTTGCTGTTTGCTAGGTGGCTACGCAGGACAGACGTTTCAAATAGTTTTGAAATTAGGCAGACAGTCTTATACCGCTGCTTCTGTTGTCACTTGGTGAAGGCACCCCTTGTCAGAGCATGTTGTTGTTGTTTTGGCATGGGATCACAGCTGACTTATGGTGACCCCATGGGATATTCAAGGCTAGGGACATTTAGAGGTGATTTGCCATTGCCTGACTCTGTGTCATGACCCTGGCCTTACATTGTGGTCTCCCATCAGAATACTAACCAGAGCCGACCCTGCTTAGATCTCGGGCTAGCCTGGTCTATCCAGGTTAGGGCACATTGTTGCTGCACGTGGCTTTTTATTACCCAAGACAAGTTCTGGAATAAAAATGAGGAGAAGGCATTTGTATCTGCTAAGGAGGAATTGAGCAATTGTTGCCACATTTCTGAAATGCTGTGCAAATTCAGCAAGTACATTTAGGAGTCAGATAGTGTTCCTCTTTACCAAAAAAAAGAAACAAAATTCTTGAGAACTGGCAATTAAGGGCTAAGATCCTGATGATGCTTTTGCTGAAATTGAATTCAGCTAAGTTATTCTGGTGTGACAGAAACTTCCATATAAACAAGTTTGGGATCAGTATAATTTATTTAAGCCTAATTCAGTGTGAAGGAGATGTAATGCTTTAAAAACGGTAAATTGATTTTGTTGCCCTTAAAACATTTTTTCCACTTGAGGGGTTTCTCTGAACAAAACCACACACATCCTGTGTTTGTGACTGTGATGGGTGCTTACTGGATAGTGCCTGTGCCGTTACCAGCACGCTGTCCGCCCCCGATATCTAGAGCAGTACTTTTTTAAAAACTTTGTTTAGTGGAAGAGTAAGATTCCACTCCAGTAGCACCTTAAAGACCAAAAAAGATTTCCAGGATATAAGCTTTTGAGAGTCCTTTTGTCAGATACTTGAATCTTGCTGTTCTACTGCAGAATAATACGGCTACCCACCTGAAGCTGCCTTCTTTTACTAGGTGAAGGAGGTATATGCATATCATAAGTCTCCTTACAAAGATAGAAAGGGCAGACAGTCCTTCTCACAAAAGGGACAGGTAACTCAGAAGGGTGATTTGGTCACTGATCCACCATTCAACTTGCATGTGTACACCCTTGATATCCCTACTGTGTGGCTGGATTCATATTATGAGTGAGGACCCGTTTACTGCTGCTCCAGGGTTGTAGGTTTGCCTTCATTTTTTGCATATAGCCCTTTTGTTTCACGAGTGGATTAGGAGTTTGGGGCTAATTTCCAACTTGGCTGTGGGCAGTCTCCTTTGAAGTGAATGGTTGAAAGAGCCATGTGAATGCCCCCTGAGGGAAACATGGACCCACCTGAGTATCAATTCAGTCATTTTCTCAGTTTCCAAGAATGCCATTAAAAATGTGCAGGACAAAAATGGCCACAGAAAGCAACCATTTCTGCTTCTTTGAAAAGGGATGGTGTCCACTGCTAGGGGGGAAACAGCCCTGTTGCGTGCTCGACACCCAGGCAGTTTTGTCTTCTCTATTCAGATACTTCCAACCAGATTCTCTGTATTCAATAGGGAAAGGAGCAAATGTTTAAGTACTGTAATGAACTCTAGGATAAAAGATATTTTTTGTCTCATTGGATTGTCTCCATTGTAAATAACTTATATCTGCAAGATTTGAATCCAGTAGCACCTAGAGACCAACAAGATTTTCAGGCTATAAGCTTTCGAGAGTCGAATCTCCCTTTGTCGGACATGAGTGGGAATGGAGAAGAGAAGACTTAGCTCTTTATTCCTACCCGGATATGACAAAGAGGGCTTTGACTCTCGAAAACTTATATCCCAAAAATCTTGTTGGTCTCTGAGGAGCTACTGGACTCAAATCTAATTGCTCTACTGCAGACCAACATGGCTACCCTCTGAAATTATATTTGCAGTACTGTCATCAGGCAGCTAATGCATCTCTTGCCTAATAAAGCTTCTCTTCAGGGTACGGCAGGCAGTTCTTCTTGGGGTTTTCCCCCTGCAGTGATGAAGACAACTAAGCCACAGCCCCCAAACTGTGCACTTAGATCCAGGACTTTTGGTGTTTTAGCTGGCTTCAGCATTGCACACCAGTGCCACCATGGCTCTGTAGATACACAAGGCACTCATAGTGGCTTTCACATGTCTGTTTTGCAGTGCTGCCTAATAGTTGCTTGCAATGCTGTTACAAACAGCTTAGCCTTGCATATCTGATGTTACACAACTGCAGTGGCTCTTTGGTGTTTTTAAGAAAGTGTGGGGATGACAAGCTGTCATATTCCTGTCCCTGGCCATTTCTTTGCTATAGCAGCATTACACAAAGCTGTTAGACATCTGGCTCTGCTGGCGATGTGGCACTGTTTCATGTTGTTTGCTGGTGCGGCAACTTGTGCTGGCTTGCAAGTGGTGTTCCACAATTATGACGTTGCACTGGCACAGTGGTTAATTGTCCTCCACTCAGAGCCTTTGCTTGCAGCTGGGTGTAGGATCAGACTGTTAGTGCATAGCAGCCAGGTGTTGAACAAAAGACGACAGTCCTGATTCAGCTAGGAAAATGTTTCTGGCCCCTTAATCAGAACAGGTTCTATTTGCACGAAATTCATATGATGTTGACCCAGGGTGTCAAGAGCCGCCAAAGGTTGCTGGGTGCTGTGATGTCAGAGTACAGAGGTGACTGTCATAATTACTTTTGTACTCCAGCTTTGTGAGGCACGTAACCACAGGCCATCAAGATTTACTGGCAGGGGCTCTTCCGCAATTTGACGCCTCCGTATCAGCGTGTCTCTCCTTTGGACGGAATACAGATCAATGTATTATTGAAACTCGCACACGGATTGGGGACTCCAAAGTCATATTCGTTATGGGTTGGATCCAGACTAAAATATCCAACTGTGCAAGGCACTCTTGTCAGTAGAATACAGCTTTCCTGCCTCCCTTCTGCCACAGCCCACTGATCTCCCTGAAATGGGGTACAAGGGACCCCCAGGGATGCCATGGGGAGCAAATAGGGAGTCTGGAGCAGGAAGGTGGAATTGATGCGAATTACCACTTCCCTTGCATTAGTCTGGATCCAACCCAGTGGAAATTGCATGGCAGTTCAGGGCGAGTTTGATGCACGAACAGCTGACCCACTGCTTTCCAGGCTAGATTGTCTTTCGCCAAGCCTGAGAAGACTCCTCAGCAATCTAGAAGTGAACAAGATTATTGTTGGGTTGCTGGTTGTTAAGAAACCCAAAAGCGGACCTGTATTCACTTGTGAGAGAAGAGCTCTGAAATTCTGGAAGTAGGCCTGAAATAAAATTGGACTCTGAAACCAACCTGCACAACTTGTGGGCCACCTGAGTCACAGTCTTCCAAGGACCTGATAAACCACCTGTTGTTTGCTGCATGCTCTTGACTGCAGAAACAGAAGCTGTGTCCAGCACTTATCTGAAGGCTGGGCTGAGTCTAGCAAGACACAAGGTGTGCAGACCTGCTCTGAATATAACAAAGGCTTCCATCCATATTGGATAGATTCTAGCTGTCCAGATGTCCAGCTTCTACAAATGGTACATCCACTGTTAATCAGTTTTCTTGTCACAATGAGATTGAGTTTATCAGGATTTTGGTTTGTTGTCCACTGATTCTGAGTAGAGTTGGGGAGGGATAATTAGACTCTTTTGGATGCTGAATGCATCTTCCAATTTTACCTTTCCCTCATTTAAAAAATCTGAAAATAGCTGAAGATTCAATTGCGAGGGAAATAGCTACAAAAAGAAAGTACTGAAAAGGATCGCTTTTATTGTTGAAACAGATGTAGAAAGCAGCTGAAGAAAAAAGTGTTGAGTTTCCTTTTGGAAGGCTTGTAAGGAAAGGTGCTGTTGAGAAGGTGCTGAAGAAACTCAAAATCTGGCTGAGTTGGTTCTAAAAATAGACCACTGGTACATATTTCCCTTTTGTTTATAGCACCTGTAGGTATTTTCCTTTTGTTTTGTTTTTAACAGGTGCAGTTCAGTCGCTTCGGGTTTATCTATAGAATTCCAAAAGCTACAAGACCAGTATCTCACAATACTTCCAGGAATTTCTCTGGAATCCACCCACCTCATATTCTGACTACTCATTGAAAATATGAGTGTCTTCAGACATTCCATGACCCTGTCTTGTACACACATTGTAAAAGTTCAAATCCCATAGCATCATAGACACCAGCACAAATTTCCAGGGCGTATGCTTTCATGAGTCAGAGCTCACTTCGTCAGATGCATCAGATCAGTATCTGATGAAGTGAGCTTTGACTCATCAAAGCTTATACTGTGGAATATTTTGTTGGTCTCTGAGGTGTTGCTTGACTTGAATTTTGTTCCGCTGCAGCAGATTCACACTGCTTTCCACCTGAAACACATTTTTTAAATGTGGCATGTTTCCCTTAATGTGTTTAGCACAACAGAATTTGGTTTTCATGGAGTAGGGGGTAGCCTGATGTCTGATCAGGCTTCCTTTTGATTGCCAGCTGTAATTTTAAGGAGGCATATCTTAACTCCCAGTGTTCAGAGTCTTACTGATTTCGGTGCGAGAGTTAAGCACATACTTAATTCACTTCAGTAAAAATCAATAGGATTTTAAAATGCCGAACTTTGGTTAGATTGTTCACTTAGGTTCAGTCTTGTTTATGAACTATGATGCATGGCCATGCTTTTAGGAATTTATAGACACTTCATTGCATTTTCCTCCCACCCTTCATCCCAGGACTTCATATGTGGTGCTCCCCTCCTCCATTCTTTTTTGTCACAGTAGTCCTGTTAGGAGGTTCAGCTGAATGGTGGAGAATGGAGGTTTCAAACGGGGGATTTCCCTGGTTTTCAACCCCTATGCCATGCTGTAAGATATTGTGTGGATGCAAGGCTGTGCAAGACTGGATTCTTAATTAGAACATCATGCCATGCAGTAGTATGAAACTAGTGCTCATAGACAAGTTAGTCAAAATTATCTACATAGAGTAGATGCAACTTTCACTGTTGGCAAGGGAGGCTTGGATCCAGTGCTTCCTTGCCCGAGAAGAAAGTGCCTGCCTTTGTGCACAGGGCAGTCCCCCCCTCCCCCGGCTGCAGCCCCCCCAATATACATGTTGTCCTGGAATGTCCCCTGATCCACAGAAGTGGTTTACCAGTTGGCATAAGTTTGTAGTGGGAAGCAGGAAAACCCTAGTGCACATATGGAGCATCAATATATCTTTTGGCCACTTCAGTGACACTGGAGGAAGTCATAACAGAAGCATAAATAAAATGGCAGGAACTGCCATTTATCTTGACCAGCTGGCCCACTTGCTTGGAATTTTTAAAACCTGCAAAACCGAATTCTGGTCTTCAGCAAGGCTGCCAAAGAAAGTTATTCTGAAGAGCTTTTGGGGCAGCCTGAGTAAAAGTTTTTTCAGATGGTTTCTAAATGTTTTATTCCTGTTGTTTTAATATTTAGTTCAGCAAGTTGTTTTTAGATAATTGTTACCTGCCTTGACTCCTGAGATGCTCAGGAGAAAGGCTGGCGGTTTAAATATTCTAGATGAAATGAGTACATATAAATAAACAATCCCTTTATTATTTAACATGGATATTAATTTTAAATGTAACTAGATAATTGCACAAGATATTTGGATTATGTTATTGCTGATGTTCTACCTGTGCCTCAACACTGTTTTATTTTTCCCTCCAGGTATCTGCATCATATTGGTGCATTTATTGATAAGATACAGGCTGCATTTCTTGCCAGAGAGTGTTGCTGTTGTTTCTTTAGGTGAGTACTTGTTGCCAAGAGACTGTATTACCCACTGGAAAATGAATTGTGTGCTTGTGTTCAAATTATCCAGGTTAAAGAGAATTTTCAGCATTCTTTCTTTTCGGTGGTCATCACATTTGGGTGAATGTGATTTGCAAGTAGAGAGAGGGAAAAGGGGGAGGTTGTATGGGGAACAGAAAGTGGTATTCAGAGATTCCTTTGTGAATCTAAGTCAGTTGTCTGAGAATGGGCATCCATTTCAGCATATCCCCAGCTGTGTGAGTGACATCTCAGCAAAGCCCTTCACAGAGCCGAGTCTCCGTTAAACAAAGCATGAGTATGGGGGAAGGGTCATTGGATGTACAAGAACATGAGCACACATGAAGCTGCCTTATACTGAACCAGACCATCAATCCATCAAGGTCAGTATTGTCTGTTCAAACTGGCAGCAGCTCTCCTGAGTCTCAGGTGGAGGTCTTTCGCATCACCTGCAGCCTGGTTCTTTTGACAGGAGATGCTGGGGATTGACCTTGGGATCCTGCATGCAAAACAGAAGCTTTTTCACCAACCCACACCAGGACTGAGCCACAGCCCCTCACTAGGACTCTGTTTTGTTATTGAATGTGGTCAGTGGAACGTGTTCACTTAGATGGGTGTCAGTGACCTTGTGACCCACTTTCTCATCCAGCCCCAAACCACACCAGAGTAGCTTGAGCAAAATGAAGAAAGCTTCCTTCTGCTGCCACTCACTCTCCTGTTAAAAGTTTATTCTAGTTTAGCATTTAAATCCATCTTGAAAGGAGCAACCCTCAAATTGGGCACTGACTCACACAAACAGCTGCAAGGGATCGGCCGACAAAGAAGAAGAGAAGAAGTGGTCATCCTTCCGTACTAACTTGGAAGGGATACTGAGAATCCAGATTTTTTTTTTGGGGGGGGGGAGTTTATTAAAGGGAATAATCCAAATATCTGGGCTGGACAATGAGCATGCTCAAGCAGTTAAAATAACATCAGGCATTCAATACTTATACACAACAATAAGAAGTCCACTGAAAGGCAACACATATCTCAAGCACCTGTGCATAATACACAAGGTACTCCACTCAAAAGGTCAAAGAAGATGGGGACGGCAAAGGATGAGATGGTTAGACAGTGTCATAGATGCAACGAACATAAAATTGAGCAAACTTCAGAGGACGGCGGAAGACAGGAGGGCCTGGCGTGATCTGGTCCATGGGGTCGCGAAGAGTTGGACTCGACTGTGCGACTGAACAACAACAACAACTCCACTCAAGAGAGTGGGACAAGAGGCCAAAGAGGTATTGTGAGTTGGGAAACTAGAGGCTATAGCTACCTATCCAAGCAAGTCCAGTTCACGGGTCTGATTCTCTAGGCAGAATTTGGAGTCTCCAGGCAGCCAATAATGCAAAAAGATAGTCCAAGGGATAGCATTGTATGCGTCTGAACAGGACTTCACAACTTTCAGGAGTCCTGGGCAGGTAAAAGCTTGATTGGGATTGTGGCCAGAGGCTTGAAGAGAGGGAAGGGGGCAAAGGGCGACAGTATGTAAGCCGTTGGATGGGGCAAATAAGAGAAGAGAATATGGACCGAGGACCTGTGTGTGTAATGTGCTGTCAAGTCACAGCTGACAAGTCTTCAGTTGTATTTCCTTAGACCTGGATTCATGCAGTCCAGTTATTTGGAAATTGGTTAGGTATTCTGGAAATCCTTTGTCTGCTGTTTTTATTAAGCCATCCTGTAGTTGTCCAGAATATCATTTTGATGGGGGTGTTGGCACATTTTCAAGATGATCTTGTCATAAATAATGGCTCTCAGAGCTTGCTGGCTTCCCAATTCATTAAATCATCCTCGGATCTGCCTAGTTCTTTGACAAGCTTTTGACATCTCACACTGTTTGGATGCACTTTATTTGGATTAGGAAGTCAGACATGAGGGCCCACCTGATAATTAAGTGCCTAGGTCCCTCCCCATTCTCACTAAGGTTCTTTGCTTTAAAGGTCCCCATCTATCAAAAATATCAGTGAATTCTGTAATGTTTGTAGCACAGATCTCTAGCTCCATACTTCTGTAGAAAAGAATTCCGTAATGTTTGTACCACAGATCTCTAGCTCCATACTTCTGTAGAAAAGAATTCTGTAATGTTTGTACCACAGATCTCTAGCTCCATACTTCTGTAGAAAAGAATTTTGTAATGTTTGTACCATAGATCTCTAGCTCCATACCTCTGTAGAAAAGAATTCTGTAATGTTTGTACCACAGATCTCTAGCTCTATACTTCTGTAGAAAAGAATTCTGTAATGTTTGTACCACAGATCTCTAGCTCCATACTTCTGTAGAAAAGAATTCTGTAATGTTTGTACCACAGATCTCTAGCTCCATACTTCTGTAGAAAAGAATTCTGTAATGTTTGTACCACAGATCTCTAGCTCCATACTTCTGTAGAAAAGAATTCTGTAATGTTTGTACCACAGATCTCTAGCTCCATACTTCTGTAGAAAAGAATTCTGTAATGTTTGTACCACAGATCTCTAGCTCCATACTTCTGTAGAAAAGAATTCTGTAATGTTTGTACCACAGATCTCTAGCTCCATACTTCTGTAGAAAAGAAGTGATCTTGAACCTTTATTGCAGTTGGGGAGGGGGGGAAAGGAACTTTGTACCCTTAGATTGGTTCCTCAAGGACATCATCTCTGTGATCTTTTCTGTAATCCGCAAGAACTCAATTTTTGATGTGTAAACTCTCAAATTAAGGTAGAAAAATGTTATGCAAGACAGCAATCCATTCTCCCTGCTTGATCTCACCATAATACTGTACTGGTCCAATAAACTGGGAATTTATGAAGCTATAGTGTATGGTAGTGACTAATGAATCCAACTCTATGTTATAACCTTTCTGGCAGGCAGCCTCCAGGTGGGGCCTGGAGACCCCCACAAACTGCAGAGATCAGTTCTCCTGGAGAAAATGGCTGCTTTGGAGGGTAGGACCTGTGCCATTTTACCCCACTGAGGCTGCTTTCCAGGCTCCATCCCCAAATCCCCAGGAATTTCCCAACCCAGAGTTGGCAACCGTAACCGCCAATGTTTATTTTGGTCTTACTGTGGATGGCACTCTTTGATCATAAATCTTTGGTCCTGGAGGCAGAATTTCTAACTCCATTGAGGCTGTTTTGATGACCACCACTGAGTCGAATGCTTAATTAGCCTTTCCCTGTTTCTGCTCAACACCACTGTCTTTTATTGCAACAGTGATTCAAGGTGGTTCACACAAAAACAGGCTAAAACCGCTTCCCAGCAAAATACATGAAACAGCAAAAAAACAAACAAACCACCCAACAGTTATGCAGACACAATAAGGCTCACCATTTAATTACCTAGTCAGCAACATCAATCAACAAGTGTTAACTTTCTCAGACTTATTTTAGTCCATAGCTAAATGAACGTTCCTTGCATCCCCAAGGCTCTCTTGATAAATCACTATCTCACCTGGTTGTAGACTTTATTTGATAATAGTCAGCACAGCAGATTGACCTAGGATTTGTTAATGGTGTACCTCTGAGATCTCATTACCATCATCCTCACTTGTCCCCGATTTGTTTCTTACTAAGGGAGCCTAATTTAGGGGGGAAATATCACCAACTCTCCTGACATGAATATGGGTCATTGCCCAAGCTAACATAATTTGCTGTCCTTTGACTGTCCTCAGAAGTTCTCATTCGGAGATTAAAAATCCTAATGACTGAAAAATGAGAATTTAAGTTAAGCAATGTTCATTTCATGTATTCACTTTTAGAGAGGAGTTCTTTAGCTAACTGGGTTGTGCAATATGCAAAGAGGAAGTCAGAAGAACTTGCTAACGGGAGGTTTTAATACATTGTTTTCTAGGTCGTTCTCTCTGTACCAAATGTAATTTGGTAGCCTTATTTAGTAAGACCCTGCCAGGTCATCCGGCAATAAAATGAGAATTAGAGATGTCTAACTGAATTTCTCAAGCGCTGGATTTTGTGCACGGGAAAGAACCCATATTTTGTTATTGTTTTTCCTGCTTCAGAGTTAACTGTGTTTCCTAACACACAAACTTCTTTTTCTGGGTGGTCTAAATAATATTCATTAGTAATCTTTATCTGGACTATCCCAAGATCAACCTACTGGGAAAGAGAATCTCCTTCATACTTCATAGTTGGCTCCATCACAGTGTGGAAGGCGAAAGTGATTAATTTTATGATTAAATGGCCCAAAATTTAACCTACTAAATAAAAAGTAAAATGGAAGAAATCAAACCACCGTAGGGAGGACCAGATATCTCCCCTCTTGCTTCTCCCAGCATTGCTGCAACAAATGCTATATTGCTGGATGCAGTGTCCTGCAAGACCAGTGAAGCAGGCTGTGGAGTCCTAGAGTTTCTTCTTGCTTCCGTCAATGGCATAGTGGAAAGCCTAGAGACTTGGGCTATAGCCAGAGTACAGTGGGTGCCCTAGGTAGGCTGAGTTCTCTCCATCTCAGCTGAATTCCACACAGTTGTCTTTAGTTGAGGAAAGCTACAGTGTCTCCTGTAATAAAGAAGCCTGCTGGCAAGTGGCTCTCATTGTGATGTGAACCCATGGGGGATCTAGAATGCTGTCATCAAACATCCGTTTTGGTTTCTCCCCCCCCCCCCAGTTTAATGTGGGACCAGTTTCTGTCTGCTAGTTTCAGTAGTGCCACTGGCACATCAAAGTACAGGAAGCTGGCAGATGTGATGCAATCAGGCACTAGAGTTCTAATGTTAGACAGGTGTTGCTGTCCCCATATGGCTGATGGGAGGCTGGGGCTGGAAGAATGGCTTGTCTAAATCAGAGGCAAGACTCTTATGTGGATTTTTCTGGACCCCAGCTCATTCTCTTATCTTCCCATGCAGTGCTAGTTCTTTGAACCATCGCTATCCTTAGTTCCTATGGTTTTTATCATTAGTAGATAAGCAGAAGTGATTTCACCCTAAAGTGCAAAGTATTTGCTAGGTTTGGATGGAAACCGGAAGGTAAATTTTATTTATTTATTTGCTTCATTTATACCCTGCCTTTGTCCCCAGTGGGAACCAATATTCCCTCTAAGGTGCGCAGTCTCGTGAACAGAAATTTTACCCTGTGATGCAAAAGTGGTCCTAGCGTTAAAACGGTGAGCGGGCCGACATTAAAAAAATTTATTAAAGTGTACAAACATACAAACAACGTATAAACTATAATATTTTGTATTACAAGCCATATATTTATATTAAACTTATTTATATTTATATGAAACATATTTGTATTACTTAACCTCCCAGGTTTAAGGGCACAGAGAGTCACTTTGCAAAGTACCAGAAGCCACCAGATCGCCTCTAGGATGCTGCTGAGCCCGGCTCTCCCCCACCTTTTCCAACTAACTTTGCAGGTTTAAGTGCACAGAGAGTCACTTCGCAAAGCACCAGAAGCCACCAGATCGCCTCTAGCAGGCTGCTGAGCCCGGCTCCCCCCTCACCTTTTCCAACTAACTTTGCAGGCTTAAGGGCACAGAGAGTCACTTTGCAAAGCACCAGAAGCCACCAGATCGCCTCTAGCACGCTGCTGAGCCCGGCTCCCCACCCCAAGACAAAACAAACAACCAGGCAGCTCACCTCAGGAAGGGCAGAAGCTGGGCAATAGAGCAGTCCTCCTTCTGGGCCAGGGTATCTCCTGGCGCACGAGGCAGAGGACTGCCGGGGAGGGTAGCAGCACCCCCTTTTACAGGGCAAGCAAACTGCAGCTGAGTGGAGGCGGGGCCAGCCCAGATTAGGAAACACAAAGCATACTGCTGCGTTTCTGTGCTGCCTGAGCAAATGGATCTGTGCTGCATGGCCATTGGGAAGGGAACTTCTCGCCCCTGCGCTGTGGTAACAATTGCTGCGCTGGTCATGGGAAATTGGTGCGCCAGCGCAGCTTAAAGGGAACCTAGGTGGGGACCCAAACCAGTTTACATTGTTTTCTTCCCCTCATGTTTTATCATCACAGCAGCCCTGTGAGGTAGGTTAGGCTGCGAGCGTGTGACTGCCCAAGGTCACTCAGCAAGCTTCCTTGGCAGAATGAGGATTGGAATCTGGGTCTCCCAGACTCACACCTGTCACTCTAACCACTGAACAGTCTAACCCAACTTGGAAGGGCAAATTTTCTTTTCTGTCACGTTTGGCACAAAAAAGCAGAAAGCCAGCACATCTTTGCGGCCTTTATTTAGCCACTGTTTGCTTTGGAGCAGGTCATGACAGTTATTAGAATATCCTGCTTTTAGAATACCATTTGCTGTCAGATTGATCTGTTAATGGGAGGGAAAGGTTTTAAGATGCCATTAAAGCTTTAGACTTAAGCATTCTTCCAAGTGGATTCATCAATGCCTGCAACTGTCATTATTACGAGGCTGAGTCTGGCAGTACCTTACGAACTCAATTCAATCTTGGGTGCCACAGCTATGTATTTCCCCGGAGGCTATCTGTACCTGGAATAGATATAGAGCAGCTTCCTCGTGGTGGCTTGCTGCCGGTCCTGCCCTGAGAGTGTTGTCCTCGTAGTCTGAAATCTTGCAGCTGTTAGTAACTCTGGAGCATCTTCACTGTAGCATTGTGAGGGCACTTTTGGTGGCTTGAGGTTAGAGAGTGTTGTTGCAACTCCAGATCAAACTCACACACAGTCGCTAATAATTCTGAAAAGATCAAGAATATGATCTGGCTTCTTTTTCTTTTTTCATTTGTGTGTGTGTGTGTGTGTGTGTGCCTGTGCCTGGAAGTCATGGTGACCTCTGGCAACTCCTACTGGGGCATGGAGGATGTTCAGAGAAGTGGCTTGATAGCCTGCCTCTGCCTCCCAGCCCTGGTATTCTTTGGAGGTCTCCCATCCAAATACTTGCCTGCTTAGCTTCTGAGGTCTGATGAGATCGAGCTTGCCTGGGCTATCCAGGTCAGGGCATGATCTGGCTTTCTTGTTGACTTGGTAGGGCGGTGCTACTTCACGGATTTCTGAGTAACCACTCCTCTTCCCAAGGCAAAGAATGTGTCTCTCTTTTATTTTTTTCTTATTTATTTAAATAATAATGAAGGTACTCTATTAATAGCTATTAGCCAGGATGTCTAAACAGAAGCACCAGGATATGAGACAGTCTGTTTCTGCATAGCAGTTGCGGGGGGACAAGGTGGGGGAGGGCTGTTGCCTTTATTTTTGTCCTGCTTTTCTCCCCAATTGGGATTCAGAGCAGCTTAAAACATCATTCTCCTTTCCTCCATTTTCTCCTAACAACCACCCTGTGAGGTAGATCAGGCTGAGAGTTTGTGACAGGCCCACAGTCACCCAGTGAGCTTTCATAATACAAATGGGGATTTGAACCTGGGTCTCCCAGGATCTTAGTCTGGCAATCCACCCACTAGGCCATGTCGACTCTCTTTATGTGTTGCTGGTGGGGTTGCCAGAAGTACCCAGCAGGCCACTGCTATACATAGGCTTCTGGATTAAATGATCCTTGAGGTCTGGTCTAGTAGACTCTGACTTTGACTTGTACTGGTGGGACCCCAACCAGCTTTTCTGCTGGTGCAAATGAACAAGGGGTCTTCTCTGACCACCAAAAAAGGACTATACTGGGGTTGTGGGACCTGCATGGACAAAGGCCATGCGGGTTCAGTACTGAAGCAAGGAACAAAACAGAGCGAAATGGAGTGAAAAAACAAGCTGCATCTAACCCAATGTAGTTGGACTCCATTTGAATACCCTTTGCGTTTTTCTCTACATCTCATATGCTTATAATCAGTTATTATTCTGCCTCCATTACAGAGTCCCCTACATCTCATATGCTTATAATCAGTTATTACAGAGTCCCTTTGTAGAAGTCCATAAGTATGTTTAATAACACATTCAATCTTATGGTGGATCTGATTGTAGTAATTACAGAATTGTGGCCAGCCAAAGTAATTTAACAAGATTTACCCTCTTTAATGTTCTGTCTGGAGAAAAATAGAGAAGGAAGCACCCTGGACCTAATTCTAAATCAGAAGCCTGGCTCATGTCTTTCTGGAATGCGAGCATCTCACTACTGTTATCTTTCATCTAAAGTCTTATTTGTGTACCTTTCCAGCAAGGTTTCATCACTAAGAAGACAAGTTTTCACCAATTGTACCTTTTTTTTTTGACAACCCAATGTGTTACAGAGTTGGCAAAGACCTTATAGGAGGTTTTTATTTTGGAAATCAGAGTGTGGCAATCTTTAGCGTGTTCTGACAACAGGATCTTGGTTTCAAGCCGTTACTTGATGGGAAGGAAGAAAACAACAACAACAGTTCCTCCTTCCTCATGATTACTTCTTACGGGACCGTGAGGTTTCATTACACAGTAGTTCTTTCACAATCGGGGCTGTTCCTACATTGTGTTCTTAGGAAACCACATTGGATATAACAAACACGTAACATCTTTTTTACTTGTTGTTTCCCAGTTGCCTGAACACTGGCTGCTCTTCTCTTTGTCTGCTAGGAGGCAGGTCCTTTGAAGAAAGGGTTGGCTGGTCCAGGAAGCAGTTCTCCCCTCACACCAGTCGCTGCCAGTCACTGGTTTCATTCACAAACCCTCAAAAGTTGCAATCATCACAGTCAAATGTTCAACAAACTGTATTCCGATAGTTCGCCTATATCCTCCATTGTGCAGAACAGCTGGTTGCTCATTGAGGTTCTCATACTGCTTTGCCCATTCACTGTTTCAACATCTCCCCATCAGCTTGTTTGCCGCATTTTTTGAATGTGTAGCACACAAACCATTTGTTTCACAGTGAGGTGATCAAAAGAGAAGCTCATTTTGACAAAAAAAAAACCCCCTTACCCTAAAAAGCAGGCATTTTGAGCAAGATAAGTCTGAATGTTGATTGCAGGTGCTTGCAAAGGCCTCAGCATCCCTGATTACTGCTGAAGTATCTGAGCATAGCTAGACAGCTAACAGTGAAGCTGTGTGCTAAACTTGCAGAAGGATGGGGCTAAGATGAAGTGTGCCCTTATCTGAACAAAAAATACCACTGGAATGGCTGGCAGATGGGGTGGATGGCTCTTGGATCTTGCCAGCCAAAGTAATGGCCACTAACAAAATAGATTTAAATGGCTGATGAAAAAGAGGGATGTCATTCAAGGATCTGAAAGGGCTCCCTAGCTAGTGCCTGAAAGACAGGTTGCTAGTTCATCCTATTTTACATTCAGGTTGGTAGCCGTGTTGGCCTAAAACAATAGACCAAAGTTTGAGTCAAGTGGCACCTTTAAGACCAACAAAGTTAAATTCTGGGTATAAACTTTCGTGTGCATGCATCTGAAGAAGTGTGCACGGACGCGAAAGCTCATACCTAAAATTAAACCTTGTTGGCTTTAAATGTGCCACTGGACTCAGACTTTGGTCTGTTTTACATTCAGATATTCCCCATTTCATTCCCATTTCCTCTTCTTCATGTGCTTTGTTGTAGAACGGGGTTTCCCCCCTGTCAATTCTTTTTATGTCCTTCTGTAATCACTTCCCTAGTGCTGTTGATTATTTGGTAACATTGCAAGATAATCCAGTTTACTTTGAATAAATATTTTTGCTGGGTGAAGGAAGATTGCAATTTTGTCATCATCTTGGTAGGTCAGGATTAAATAGATTTTGTACCTGAACTAATGATGCTTCCAGGTCAGTGCTGCAAAACAAGTGATGAGGAAGAATCCTATTTTAGCCAAAGTAGTGGAAGAGTTATGTAATTCACAGCACACAAAAAATGCTGTTGGTCTCCTTATCACCTCATCATATTTAACATTATTTTTAATGGATTGTTATGTTTGAAGGGGCACATGTGGGATTCCCAACTGGTTGCCCAATCAAGAGTTGGGCCCAGCCTAGACTTGCTTAGATTCAGAATTTCTTAGAAGACCTACAAACGAAATTGGTATCAGGAGACCGGCTCTTTTGTTTATGAGACCACAGCATAATATTTCAGATATATTCTTTGACAGATGAATACGTAATGCAGAAGAGATTGAAGAAAGGTGGGCAGGGAGAACAGAGGTCTTAATTATGAACAATTAGAGGAAGGTTGTCACTGCAGGGAGTTCAAACGATCCACCTAGTTACGACGTGTTCATGCCGCACATAACCCATTAGGTGCTCTTTGGACATAGATCAAACCCATTTTTTAAAAAGTGAATTCTAGATCTGTTTCTCAATTAGGACGTTTCCATCTCCCTACAGTTGCCACAAAGTGTAATATGTATTCACCTCCCATCCTCACAGTTGCTCAATCTAGCCTGTAGCAATTTAGCTGTACCACCTATGTTTCCAATATGAAGCTTTATTCATTTTATCTTTTCCAGGTTATTCCATGCATTCTGATCCCCTGCCTTCTTTTGCGCACCCTCCTCTTGTCACCATTCAGCAAGATATTTGTAGCACATCATGTCTAGGCATAATTGTCTGTCTGTCTGTCTGTCTGTCTGTCTGTCTGTCATCTATCTATCTATCTATCTATCTATCATCTATCTATCTATCTATCTATCTGTCCTTTTAGTTGTAGTTTGTCGTTCCTCTAGCATTGCAAACCGCGATCAAACTGTGCTTTGCTGTTCTGGTTTGGAGGGGAATTGGAAGCCATAGTTTGCCAGCTGTAGATAAACCTGAGCCTGAGTGTTTGGATAAGCTGTGAGTGTTTGGAGTGAGCTGTGGGTAAGCTGTGAGTGTTTTCAAGGCAAGAAACGTTCAGAAGTGGTTTGCCAATGCCTGTTTCTGTGTAGCAACATGACTAAGTTCTCATTATGTACAAACTGGGGCTCACCCTGCTTAGTGTCTGAGATCTGACTAGATGAGCCTAGCCTGGGCCGGCCAGGTCAGGCCTGTCCAGGTGTGACTGGCATTGCTACACAGAAAGAAGAGTGGTTTGGAGTGGTTTACCTTTTGTGCCTGGCTTCCTTTGTCATGATTGTAATGCTACCAAAACGCCTTTTCAAGGATTTCAATGGGCCCCAGTTCCTGTTCTTCAGACAAAAAGTTCTGTTGTCTAAAGGACCTCTCATACAACTGCCTTGAAGTACTTGAGCATAAAATGGAAAGGGAGCTTCAGCTTTTCAAAATGTCATGTGTTAATGATGTATTCATTAGGAGCAGCCCATGTGATGTTGCTGTTTCTTCTGACCGCTTTGGTAGATCTGGGAACCATCTGCCTGCTTTAAAATGCCCTCCAGCGCCCACTCTTTCATTCCTCAAACCGCCAGTCTTCGTGTTAGGAATAATGAATAGCCTCCGAGTCCTAAGATATGTAGAATACATATGTGGAAATAAACATCGTGAACCATGTAGCACCTTTAATTTGCAAAGGGCTTTATGCTCTGTCCTGGGGTCATCCTTTGAGATACTATGGGGGGGGGCAAGGTGAGAGAAAGGGGTGAATGGGGAAACCACTAAACTCCAGAGGGAGACTCACTGGTGGGATGGGAGCCTTTATTAGCCAAAGAACCTAGAGGGTTAACCCAGGCTCTGGAGCAGGGGAAAGCTAACAAGCAGCCAGGCAGTCAGGCAGACCAAGGCTGGCAAGGAATCCTGGGTGGGACGAGGAGCCCACCCCTCTGGGAGGATGGGGCGTGGCTATCGAAGAGGGCAGACTCAACCTGTGGGCAGAGCAAGCAGAGGCATGCCATGAGGTGGAGAGGAGGCCAAGCAGGCTGTTACGCTTCTGGCTCAAAGACACTCTCTGTAATGTGAATCCTTCTGTGAATTAAAAACTGCTTCTGCTGCACCTGTTTCTGGTTATTTGCAGCAAAGAACACTGGTGAGAGTATAAGCCAATATCCACCCCCGTCAGCCTTTTTACGTCCCTCACCACTCACTGATATACTGTGACTATCCCCATTGTACGGATAGGGAACTGAGGCAGTGAGGCAAGCCACACACCTGTATGGCACAGGTGTGGGTTTGGATCCAGCTCTCCCAGATTCAGGCCCCAGTTCTTTGTCTGCCCCTTCAGCAGCAAGGGCTTGAATGTGAGGCAGTTGGTAAAAAAGAGAGCAAAGTAATCTGACTTCCTTGGGAAATCATGCATTCCCCCCTTTTTGGTGGATGCAGCCCCGGGCTGGCCTCCGTCATTCCTGATCTGACTTGGCCCTTCCTTTCCTCTGCAGAACATGGGAGAGGCTATGGGGTTGCGCTGGGGTCCGTGCAGCTGCGGCTATAGTGGAGCAGGGTGCAGATGCCTTAGAAACCAGGTACAGGCCATTGGGAAAACCCTCCACTGCTTTTTCCAAGCAAGGCAAGCCCAGTTGTCTCACGATTGTATGTGCTGCCCCTGCTTCTGTGCTTTTTAAAGCTAAGATAAATAGCACCAGAGGTGATTCCAAGGTACAGGAATGAGTAATTTACTCCCCCCCCCTCCAATATTTTTCACATCCTAGATTTCAGACACAGCATATTAAGAACCTATAGGACGGATGAAATGTTTGTACATCTCCATCTGATAAAGTATGTCTATCGACATCATTTCTCTCCTCATGATGATAGTCTCCAGCACATCTTCACTACTCCCAACCTAATTTTTCTAGAGTTGGCCCTTTGATGTCAGGCAGAGTCACTGCTGTCCTCTCAGAACTAATAATGATGAGAAGCACAGGATGAAGCCGGAGGAAAGGCAGGCCCCCTTTCTCGGAGGAGTTTGCAATCAGAATTTGACAGTGAAGGGAGAAAACAGGCAGGGGGAGGAACGGGAGAGCAAGTGTAGTGAGCGGGGTGGAGCGAAAGTAAGTATAGTTGAGATCACGGCAGTCCTGTTTCCCCAGGCTGAAAAGAGCATCCCAGTGTTATCCCGGCTGCCTCATCTGCTTTAAACTAAGCGGAAGATTATAATGACCCTGGAATGGAAATCGTAACTTCTTCCAAATGGCCCTTAGTAGTCAGTCAGCTGCCTACTTAAAGCCTGCCCGCCCAGCTCTTTTGCCACAGGGGGAGTAGCTAAACCAATGATAACTGTAATCTCTGCCTCTAGTCCTCTTGATGTGGCATCACTGCAGATCAGCCACGGGCATCAAGAGATGCAAATTGGGCCAAGAGGTCAAAGATGGAGAGGGACATTGCAAGAGCTGAAAGACGAGGGGAGTTAAGGAACATTGGTTGAGATTCTGCTTCTTTCCAGGTCACCTTAACTGTGCTGGGTAATCCGCACGCTAGAACAGACATGTCTTGGTTTCGGTCATTAAATTCTGAATAATTGTAGTTCCTAAATGTCATTGGTTAATAATGGTGGTGGTGGGGGGGAGGATGAGCAGCTGGCTGATGTGTGGAGGACAGAGTTTTATGCAGGAGATTGGAATACATCAGCTGGTCATGACAGCCCTAGAGTGAATGTTTTAGTACAACACACTAAAAAGCAAACTGAGCACTTGAACATTTCACTGAGGTGAAGCATTCTGATTTGATATTGTGCTTTCTCTCCCTCCTTACCTCTTTCCCTTTTAGGTATCCTCATGGGAGCAGTTATAAAAATTATAGAATTCCAGAAGCTGGCCAACTGGAAGGTACGGAGACACACACACACACACACACAATTTTTTTTGCCATGTCTGTTATGCATTTGATCAAGCAAAAGAGGTTGCTTTCATTGTTATGCATTTGATCAAGCAAAAGAGGTTTGCTAGCATTTGACTCTGCTTCCCCCGACTTAGCGCTTCCTGCCCTGATACAGGAAGAGTTTTCCACGATCGTACCACCGAAGTCTGGTTAGCCCTGCGGGCAGCTCCTTGGGGAATCAGAGTTTAAGAAATACAAGATTATCTGGAAAACCCTGAAGTGGGGGACATACTGCCCTCCCCAACAAACACTGGAACTGTAATGCTTGGAGCGGGGTGGCAGGCATGACTCACTTTCCTAGTTGTGGCCCCTTCCTTTGCATCTGGAAAACAATCTTGCTTTACCTGCCTTACGTGTCACAAGATGTGGAGCTGAGGAAGCAAAATTAATTTTCACCTAGCGTTACAGTATAGCTTGATGAGAGGCCCTGTTCATTCTAGCCATTCTGGGAATGTAGCTGTGAAAGCAACCTCTACCAGTGAGAAATAAAGAAGATTATACAAGGCCACGTCCTTAACTTAGCAGGGCTTTTCTTTTTCTTTCCAAGAAGCCGGGTCCTCTTCCACCTTTATTTCTTTTCTAGGAACAGCCAAACTTAGAATTCCCCAGCTGGAAACGACTGCAGCCCATAGGTTTTGAAACTGAACTCTGGAAATATTAGACAAATGAACGTCTCAATGCTGGCTTATCATATACTGCTTTAACTTGTAGTGGTGTTCCAAGGTCTCAGACTGAATGTTCTTACTTCTGCCAGAGAGCCATTGTAACTGGAGATGCTGAGGATTTAACCTGAAGCTTTCGTATGCTGAGCTGACTGCTGAGCTGAGGCCCCTCTAAAAGTAGAATATAAGAACATAAGAGAAGCCATGCTGGATCAGGCCGGTGGCCCATCCAGTCCAACACTCTGTGTCACACTGGCCGAAGACCAGGTGCCATCTGCTGGTCCACCAGTGGGTCCAGAACTCCAGAACCCCTCCCACTATTGCCCCCCAAGCACCAAGAGTACAGAGCATCACTGCCCCAGACATAGTGTTCCACCTGTACCTTGTGACTAACAGCCACTGATGGACCTCTGCTGCATATGTTTATCCAATCATGTCTTGAAGCTATCTGTGCTTGTGGCAGTGAATTTCACATGTTAATTACTCTTTGGGTGAAGAAGTACTTCCTTTTATCTGTTCTAAACCTTCTGCTCAACAATTTCATTGAGTACCCATGAGTTCTTGTATTGTGAGAAAGGGAGGAAAGTACTTCTTTCTCTACCTTCTCTATCCCATGCATAATTTTGTAAACCTTTATCATGTCAGTTGTTTCTCCAGGCTAAAGAGCCCTAACCTCTTTAATCCTAACCTCTTTTCCAGGCTAAAGATCCCTAACCTCTTTAACCTTTCTTCATAGAGATAGTGTTCCACCCCCTTAATCATTTTAGTTGCCCTTTTCTGCACTTTTCCCAATGCTATAATATCTTTTTTTTAGGTGCAGTGACCAAACCTGTACACAGTATTCCAAATGACACTGCACCATCGATTTATACAGGGGCATTATGATACTGGCTGATTTGTTTTCAATTCCCTTCCTAATAATCCCCAGCATAGTGAGAGTGAGAGCCAGCTTGGAGTAGTGGTTTAGAGTGGTGGACTCTAATCCGGAGAACTGGGTTCGATTTCCCACTTTCCCACTTGAAGCCAGCTGGGGGACGTTGGGCAAGTCACAGCACACTCAGTCTAAAAATAAGCATAGCTCACCACCTAGTGGTGCAAAAAAAAAAGAGCTACAGCTTCAGCAGCCAAACAGTCCTTCAGAATCTGCTGGCTATTCCACACACAGGGCCATATGATAATTTAATTTTTGCCAGCATAGCATTTGCCTTTTTTATTTCCATCACACAATGAGTTGTCATTTTCAGTGATTTATCTACCGCAGCTCCCAAGATCTCTCTTCTGGTTGGTTCGGACTTTGCATTTGGCCACATCGAACCCCATTTGCCGCGCTGACACCCACTTGCCCATTCTCAACAGATCCCTCTGGTGCGCCTCACAACTCTCCCTGGTTTTCACTGCCCTGAACAACTTAGTGTCATCCGCAAACTTAGCCACTTAACTGCTTACTCAACTCCAAATTATTAATGAACAAGTTAAAAAGCACCAGACCCAGTACCGAGCCCTGTGGTACTCCACTGCTTACCACCTTCCACTGTTTAAAATGTCCATTTATACTCATTCTCTGTTTCCTGTTAATTAACCAAGTTTTAATCCACAAGAGGACTTGTCCTCTTATCCCATGACTACTGAGTTTACTTAGGAGTCTTTGATGAGGAACTTTATCAAAAGCTTTCTAGAAGTCTAGGTAAACAATATGTATTGAATCACCCTTATCCACATGTTTGTTCACCCCCTCAAAGAACTCTAAAAGGTTAGTGAAACAAGATCTTCCCTTATAGAATCCTTATAGAATCCTCAATAGTTTTTGTTTATCAATGTGCATACTAATTCTGTCTTTAATAATGGATTCCACTAACTTACCCAGTTTCAATGTTAGACTGACTGGCCTGTAATTTCTGGATCTCCTCTGGAACCCTTTTTAAAAGATGGGGTTACGTTATCTACCTTCCAGTCGTCAGGAATAGAGGGAGACTTTAATGATAGTTTGCATATTTTTATCAGGAGATCTACAAGTTCACACTTGAGTTCTTTCAGAACTCTTGGATGTATGCCATCTGGGCCTGGTGATTTGTTCGTTTTTAATTTGTCCATCAGTCTTAGAACCTCCTCTCTTGTCACCTCAATCTGACTCAGGTCTTTCAATACTCCTCCTGAAATCGGCGGTTCTGGAGTGGGCAAACACCTTCAACAGTGAAGATAGAGGCAAAAAATGCATTCAGCTTCTCTGCCATTTCCCTATCTTCCTTTAGTAATCCTTGGCCATCCAAGGGCCCCACTGCCTCCCTGGCTGGTTTTCTGCTACTAATGTATTTGAAGAAATTTTTGTTTTTAGTTGAAGAAATTGTATATACTCTAGTTATCCAAGGTTTCCATCACAGGAGACCTGTAAAGAATAAATCAGTGTCTTTCTAGCTCTAGAAATATTTAGAACAGGAAAATGACACTAGGTTGGGAGATTTCCACTCATTCTCATTTCCTTTTCGTGAGAAATGGGATGAGAATAACTTCAGTAGATGTTCCTTTTTTGTTATGGAAGAATACAAATGCTAGAAACCTTAGATTTTTTCCTCAGCATTCGATTGTGTTCCCAATATTAAAGAAAGTTAACATCTGGTCTACCTCACAGGAAGCCTAACTTAAAAATAAAACGCCTTATTCAAGCCATTCCACAGATATTCAAAGGGCCCTGAGGCTAAGAAGGTTTGAGGATGAATGGGTATAGGCTCAGTGGTAGAGCGCTCACTTTTTATGCAGAAGGTCACAGGTTCAGTCGCCGGCATCTCCAGTTAAAAGGATCAAGTAGGTGATGTAAAAGGCCTCAGAGGTTCTAGAGAGCTACTGCCAGTGAGAGTAGACACTGTTGACCTTGACAGACCAATGATCTGATCCAGTATAAGGCAGTTGCAGATATCCAGTCGTTGCTTTTTCGTTGTCCTATACAGTCATATGAAGTTCTTCTGGGCTTTCCCAGACCAAAGCAGATTTTGCAGTACATCATCACTTTTTAAATTGTAGTTATTTCAGTCTATATCCCACCCTTCTCTAAAGGCTAGCAGCAAATGGAAACAAAATTAACTGCAAAAACGTTCAAAAGGATTGCTTACCTTTGTGCATGCTCTGTGAACCAGTCTGCCTCTTGGTGTGGCTGTCTCATTTGCAACCCACTGTCTATCTCGTCCAGTCAGGAGGAAGACACCCGGCTCTGAACTGGCAGCAGTTAGTTTTTTACACGGAGAAGCCACTCAAATCTTTACCAGTTGCCAAAGAACATTCAATGGCACGCAGCTTCTCAGTTTGGTGTAGTGGTTAGGTGCGCGGACTCTAATCTGGGAGAACCGGGTTTGATTCCCCACTCCTCCGCTGCTGGATGACCTTGGGCAAGCCATAGTTCCGGCACAGTTGTTCTTGAAAAAGAGCAGTTTCTGTCAGAGCTCTCTCAGCCCCACCTACCTCACAGGTTGTCTGTTGTGGGGAGGGGAAGGGAAAGGAGTTTGTAACCCACTCTGAGACTCCTTTGGGTAGTGAAGGGCGGGGTATAAATCCAATCTCTTCTTCTTCTCTTCAGTTATCCCCTGCCATCCACTTCAGCATCCTCCTCACAAGTCACTGTTTCCAATTCTGCACGATCGCATTGCCACATGGCAGCCAGAAAAAGTCAGACTCCCAGGGTCTTCATAGTAACCCTTCTCTCACAGCTTTTGTCCATCCACACTTGGTGCTCCCCGCTGCTGGGCATCTGCCAGGGATTACACGCTTTGCAGAGCCATCAGCTCTTGCTGATAAACACTGCTTGTTGCCAAAATTTGAGGATGCTGGTGGTGAGGGAGGAGGTGATGGCTGTGGTTTGTTGTGCCTGTCATTGCCTCTCAGACCTGCCCTGTCACTGTGCCATCCAGGTCAAAAAAGAGTTCCCATCAGCACGAATCAGGCAGGTGGTAGGCATCCATTGTCTCCTTGAGCTGTGCCCCTCCCACTAAACATGGGGTCCCTTACTGTCAGCCGTGCTTGACAGTAACAATAGCCAGATGATTTCAGCCACTGAGCCCCCATAACCCATTGTTTAGCGCTTGGTCTTATCCACAGAGGTTGCATAGCAACATCCAGTTACTTAGAGTTCCTTCTTAAGGAATCAGTACTGTAAGGTGGTTCTCCAGATTGCAAGGTGGGTCCAGTTCTTTGGAGAGAAGAAGAAGAAGAGAAGGGATTGGATTTATACCCCGCCCTTCACAACCCAAAGGTGTCTCAGAGCGGCTTACAAACTCCTTTCCCTTCACCTCCCCACAACAGACACCCTGAGAGAGCTCTTGACAGAAACTGCTCTTTTTCAATAACAGCCCTTATCAGAACTATGGCTCGCCCAAGGTCATCCAGCCAGGTGTAAGTGGAGGAGTGGGGAATCAAACCCGTTTCTCCCAGATTAGAGTCCGTGCACTTAACCACTACACCAAACTGGTTATCCATATTTCACAAGGTTAGTCTGCCACTGAAATAATGAATCAGCAACTGACTCTTGACAGATTACTGAATATATCAGTTTTCTTTAAGAAAGTCAGCACTCTGAAATTTTTCTGCAGTCCTGTGTAACTTCCAGCACAGATTTTGCGCTTCTCATTGTAAAACAGAGAAAAGCATGAAAAATTGACAAAATGATTTTGCTGAAACCAGCATGTAATATTAAAAGAAAGTCTTTATGTTTTGAAAGTCTAGTGAAGGACTGTTTGAAAGCCAATTTGTATGAGTCAGGTGCTTCTGCAGCACATTATGTTCAATTCCCGTTATTGCCAATAATTTTTAATACCTTAGCAATTATGTTAAAATCTGAAATTGCTTCTACAGAAAAAGTAGCTCTTGTGGTTGAATATTCTCTCTTGATCTAGAGGTCCAGGCATACTCTGTAGGGATTTGGAACTGTTTAGGGTGGGATGCTTATTAAGGGAAGCAGCAGAATAATATTCAAATTGCTTATCCCCGTCAGAAAGGCAGGCTAAAACTTTCCCTCTGTTATGACCCCAGAACTGCCCTTAGGGGGGCAGCCCCACACTTAACCAGTTGCAGTTCTGCATCTAGAAGGTGGGTTAGATCCAGCTATCCGCTTGTGCAAGCATCTTGGATCTTCTTGCTGTCCTTTCTGGTCCTGGGAAAGTTGATTCCTGTGGTTGTGGGACTCAGATGGAATAGCTTTGTTGACGGAAGAGGGAGAAAAGGTGGTTCCATAGACTTCTTCCTCATTACAGACCAGTGACCTCTGCGGCTATTATTCCATATGGCTTTTGCAAACCTGGGAATCAACTTTCCCAGGGTCTGAAAGGATTTGCAGGGAGGGGGGAGAAAACAGGGAGATCAGCTACCAGAAGTTTCTGCTACTGGATCTAAACTTACAATTCCATGTCCTGATCATTTTATTTCTGATTCTGAAAACTATTAACTATTGCTATTGTGGAAAGCTTTTTTAATGGGAAGACAGTATTATTCCGTGCTGCTTATCTGAATGCGGCAATTCACATAATGCTTTGGGGTTTTTTAGCTACTGGGTGAAAAGTGTTACGCCAACTGCTTTATCTACAGCAGAGGCTAACTAAATTTAACGTGCGTCCTGGCCAGCTATACCAAGGTCGTGTCTGAACCCAGAGTTCCAGTAATGGAGACCACACGGGTGTTTTTCCAAAACAAATAATCTTTTTACTGAACGATATTAACGTCACATACACACATAATAATCAGTCTCACTTTTCGCATACACTCAAGATTCCTTTAGAATTACAGAAATAGAAAGCAGTTTCTTTTACTTTAGGAGGTAGGCAGGAAAATCGGTTCATACTTGCCTGTTTCCAGAAGTCTTGTCTGTTGCAATGAAAAATAAAGGGATAGAGGATAGTGTCTAGAAGTTTACCTAAATCACACTGTTCCAGAACCAGCTGGTAAAGTGTGTGTGTGTGTGTATCTCCTTGGCTGCAGTCCGAAGAGATCCATAATAGACAGAAAGGATTGTTGCATAGCAAGAAAGGAATTCAAAGTATAAAGGAGTTGATGAGAAGAGAGGTGGCTAGCCTGAAGCATGGTCTTTGCGTTGGTGGTAGAATGTGGCTAGCCCAGGACCTAAAGCATGGTCTTTGCGTTTTATAGTTGAATCTCCAGGTGGGTGGCACCTTGCCAAACTGCAATCCCACCTACTTACAAGTCCATCCCATGACCTCCCTGATTGGTGTATGTAGAAGAGGGGCAGGTATTCTATGGGTGGGACGATATTTGAAACTCTACACTCTATCTCATGGAATACAATCTGGCCAGGTGTGAAGTCTCGGCTTCAGGACATCTCTTTGTTGTGCAGATGACTCTTGGCTTTACCAGGCATACAGGGCACCATCAACAGGAAACTGCAATTCAAATGCAGATCAGGTCCATGTTCTGTGTGACAGCTCGTCTCTTCAGCAATGGGGGAATTTCTCCTTCTTGGTTGTTTTCTCTGCTCACAATGGCTAACATGTGCTTCTTCTTCCCATGAGCCTTTGAGCTGAATGTGTGCAAGCTACATTAACACAAAATGCAGGCAAGTGTTCCCTATGTGAAGGCTCTCACAGTAGGTGATGCAAACAGCTTCCTTTGGCCCATGGTATACAGATGTGTGCACAGTCCATGTGTTGCGTGTGTAAGCAGATATAAAACCATAAATTAGTCCATTTCTCAACAAAAGCAATTTAAAAAGCAATCCCAAGGATGTTTGCTATCTTAAAATCCTCTTTATTTGTGGTGGGGAATGAGGCAGATTAATATAAAATTCATTTCCTAGTGATTTTTTTTTGTTTGACATATCCGTTAGGTAGACATTCTAAAGTGCTTGTTTTTGATTTTGTTTGCTTTGTTCGTGATGTGATATCATTTCTCTTACCGCACATTTCCTAATCCTTTCTTCATCTTTTTGTTATATTTTTCAGGAAGAAGAAATGTTTCGTCCTAATATGTTTTTTCTTCTTTTACTTCCCCCGATTATATTTGAATCTGGGTATTCATTACATAAGGTAAGATGCTGTGAATCCTATTTGGTGGATGTGTGCTAGTGAGTGAACTGACTCCTATACTACTGCAGATTGAGTGAAACTGTGGAACTGATTTGGCAGCTTTCTGTCATCCCATGGTAGCTTCTTAAGTAGGGTTGCCAGTTTTGGGTTGGGATATTCCTGGAGATTTGGGGGTGGAGTCTGAGGAGGACAGGGTTTTTTTGGGGGGGGGACCTCAGCTGGAAATAATGCCATAGAGTCCACCTTCCAAAAGTCTCATAGTGTTGGGTCCGGGCTCCTGCAAACAGAGTGAATCCAGAGAAGCAGATCTTTTTTCATCTCCTTTCCCCATCCGATTACAACATTAGAAAAAACTAACAAGAAATACAATAAACCTATCTAGAATGCTTTTACAGATACTGAAACGGCAATATGGTAAAATGTTTTTCTAAACAATTCTGGAATTATTGCTGGAAGAAACAAATGATTTCATAAACTAGCCCGACCTGGGGCTTGGATTAAAGAGGCCTGGTAAACCCTAACCCTAACTGAAAATACTCCAGAAGGGATGAAATGTTGAGAACTGAGTGTGAGGAAAGTGGGTGGAGGGATTGGCCTGTTTTAGTTTCTGAGACTAGAGAACCCTGAAAGGGGAGATTTTGATGGTGGGATGGGATTCCCAAATATTCTATCTCCCCCTCCCCCCGGGTGATTCTTTGTAGGCTCCAGGCTGTTGATGTATCTCATAATAAAGTGGCTGGCTCCTGATATGATAATAAAAGCGGCAAGATCAGGCTACCCACAGACAAGGTCTGATGAGGACTAATCAGGGCCCAGAAGGGATGAAATGTTGAGAGTAGCTGAACCAGAAGTTCTGGACCGGGCATTACAAGCTGTGGCTGGATGGCTTAGACTGAGCCGGCTGAAACTGAATCTGACGAAGACAAAGTCTATTTTAGATCAGGTAAATCGCATGTTAAGGGGAATTAATCCCCTCACTAAGTTGTTTAAGAATGTGTACACCTCACTTTCTTTAGCTAGAGACTGAAGGTATTTACTAGTTCCAAATCTAATAAAAAACTTCACCTCAGGACCAAACTACTACAGTCAGAGTGTCCCCCACTTCGATCTGTATGGCCTCATTCTCTCCCTACCCAAAACTGTCTGGTAAAGCCATTTAAGCATCTGGAGTTCCAGTCTTGGAATACCAACATCACGTGTAGTTTAGCTGTCACATGCAAAGTAGTAGTACTGTAATAAAAATACTTCTAATGGCATTAAAAAAAAAGATGGATTTTCTTGAGACAGCTCGGGAAAGGACGTGTGTGTATACTTTTAGCCAGTTTGGTGTAGTGGTTAAGTGCGCAGACTCTAATCTGGGAGAACCAGGTTTGATTTCCCACTCCTCCACTTGCACCTGGCTGGATGACCTTGGGCAAGCCGTTGTTCTGATAAGAGCTGTTCTTGAAAAAGAGCCGTTTCTGTCAAGAGCTCTCTCTCAACCTTACCTACCTCACAGGGTGTCTGTTGTGGGGAGGGGAAGGGAAAGGAGTTTGTAAGCCGCTCTGAGGCACCTTTGGGTAGTGAAGGGCAGGGTATAAATCCAATCTCCTCTTCTTCTTAAATCCATCTAAACTTTTAATTCCAAGATTAATATTGGATAGACCCTGCAGTTTCACCATACAGCAAATGTTAATAGTTAATACTGAGCTTAGTAGGAACTGGATTCTTCATAAGCAGACCAGGAATTGGATTAGTTTAATCTGTTTTTAATTAATGACAATAAAATAATCTATATGGAATGAAGGAGACAAACTCATTCCGGGGGGAGAAAAATGTTACAGCGTGTTACCTGAAAAACAAAATGCACAGTGCAAATTATTTCAGACTATCGGTCCCATGTTATTGTGAGAGTGGAGAATTAAATGATCAGAACAAAGGGGTTCTGAGTTTAGGCTGCCTGGCTGAGTGTCACAAAAAGACTGTCCAGCATCTGCTGTGCTCAGTGGTTCTCTGTTGTTGTTTTTTATGTGGTGGGGGGAGTGGAATACAGACTTCTCTTGCAGACTCCGCCTGAGAGCCTTTCCACAGGGATAGGAATGTGGGAAAGAGAGTTCTTGGTTTCTGTTCAGATGTTCCCCACCACCACAAAAATGTTTAACAGCTAATTGTGTTAATTTGAGAGGGGGAGATGCTGAGATTTGTCTTGTCTTTACCGGGTTAGACAGGGAGGGTGGTACACCCATGCGCCAATGTGTGATGCCATCACCTATGCAGGTCCTTAAGCAAAAACTTCCCTCTAGTTCAGCATAGAGAGTACTATGCCAGACTGATCAATGGTCAGTTTCATATGTTCTTATGAAAGAAAGCAGGAAAGGGAAGGGGAGGCAGAGATGAGGGGTGTCAAGGACAAAAGCCATTCTCCCCCCTCCCCTATTTTTGGGGGGGGGGGAATGGAAATTTGGGGGGAAATTGAAATATATGCAATACTTCCTTATTGAGCCTAAACTTATGTTTACTGCTTTAACAGCATAAAATAAATAATTTATAACTTAGTACAATTGTATTTTTAATGAAAAATTCAAAGTATAAATATAAATGCATTGGTTTTCCATAAGCATAGTTGCACAAATGTCTAGTATAGCAAGAAAGGGAACTGCAGATTGTTGCACCTCAGGTACCTTAACACATATCTCAGTTTTTTGGCATCTGAGAAGTAGGAAAAAATTAAAAAAATTGAGACTAAGAAACATAGATTTTGTAGTAAAGAAAAGAAAGTGTGTTATTGGGATAAAAACTCTGATGATCGTTAAAACGCTATTGAGTTAGTTATAGAAAATACTAAACTTTTATAGCATATTAATAGTGTATAAAACTAGTCATATTTGAGCAAAAATATGTCCTTGAAATATACTTTATGTGGCTGCAGAATACACAGGAGTTATTATCTGACACCATGGAATACTTTATATAAAATCTTAATACTACATATTCAGAGTAAGTAAACCTTGTCTTAAAAAGAATGTCACTCATTCCAAAAAAAGAAAAAAAATTGTAGGGTTTTTTGCCCCAGTGCTCCCCAAAATTTCCAAGTTCCAAGTTGGTCTGTTCCCCCCTGGGCCTTTATATCTCTAAATGAAGTATATAGAGGAATGAATATTGAAAAATGTGTTTCCTCATTGGTAGGAAAATGTATTCTGCAGTTCTCAAATTCATTGCACTTTGTTATTACTTCTATGTGTTTAGAAGCTATCCTTCTGCTGAAAACTGGTTCTGCATGATCTAGGAGTCCAGATGATACCTAGATCACATTAAGTTCTGTCTAAACTGGGCTTTTCCCCTTTGTATTTTCAGGGGAACTTCTTTCAGAATATAGGCTCCATCACTCTGTTTTCTGTGATTGGAACAGCAATTTCAGCTTTCATTGTTGGAGGAGGAATATACTTCCTGGGTCAGGTGAGAGCTCCTGTATATATTGTCTACAATACTATACTCCTACTGAAGGTCAGGTTCTGTTCTTCCAAATTCATGCAGGGGTATAGTGAAGAACACAGGAAGAAGCAAGTCTTTGTGGTGTTGGAATGGTTGTACATGCTGGTGTACATGGAGGTAAGTCTTTTACATGCAGTTGGCCAACCAGCTTCAAGAACCTCTGTCAGCATTGTGTCAGGCTATCCTGGGGACTTGCATTTTTGGCTGTAATCATTTTTCTCTGTGATTATTTTCAAGATGCAAGTAGGACAAATCAGCGTTAGAACCAGCTGTTATAAATGACTCCATGCTATAGTGAGTCTTGTCAAGTTTGCATGACTCTGGGCCACGTTGAAGGACATGGAGGCCATATGCTAAACCCTATTCTCAAGGATGCCGTTCAGTTTCCTCAATCATCATTCAGGAATTGAAGCTAACTTTACACTCTTTGGGTATTCCCAGCATCTTGAGCTACACTTTAGTGTTCTGCTTCTCACAGTTGCCAGTATGTCATCTGTTTCTGCACAGGGAATACAGTAACTATTTCCTTCTCTTACGATGCAGAGGCCTAGCTGTTACACTTTGAGCTACAGAGAATTGTAATAAACCTCTATGCAAGGAGAAGAAAGGCAGAGTTTACACTAGGGAACTCCCAGGTAATTAATTAAACCCCAGCAGAGATTAAGTCTTCACCAGAGTCATATTATGAAATGCTGAGGCTCTTAAGCTACATCATGCTGTTTCTACATGGATGTTTTGCTCTGCCTTGGCTTACAGAGCATTGTTTTCAGGGGCATCCACATATCATGGTCCCATCTCCCCTCCTCTACTGGAGGCCTTTTTAAAAACATTTAATTAGTAGATTGCCATACTGTTGTGCAATTTAGTGTCACAGTCTACTAGTTCACTTCCTAACTTTTAAAAAAAGTAAGTATCCAGCCCTTTTTGTTGAAGAGTTATAAGGGGAAAGGTGCAGCAGTGGGGCTGCAACAATTCTGCAGCAATGGGGCTTGAGACATTTTTTTTAAAAAAAGAGAAAGCCAGGATCTAGTAGATTATGGCAATAAATCAAGAAACGCTGAATCACCATAGTGTTATAATGGTGATCCAGCAATTCCTAATATTTTTTTTTAAAGCA
Organism: Gekko japonicus; assembly: GCF_001447785.1. Taxonomy (NCBI): domain Eukaryota; kingdom Metazoa; phylum Chordata; class Lepidosauria; order Squamata; family Gekkonidae; genus Gekko; species Gekko japonicus. The sequence continues at coordinate 695 of NW_015162124.1, read as the reverse complement.
CTCTGGTAGAAGGATGGTGGAAGCAAAAAAAGTGTGGAGAAAACAGCTGTCTGGGTACTCTGTTGCCACGCAAATGCCTCCGCATCCATAGCAGCAACAAAAGCTTGTATCTGGAAGCAGCATCAGTTTAAGAGACCCGTAGTCAAGAAAGAAATACTTTGTTCTTATTATCGCAGAAAAGTCGGATTCGACTGGCTTTCGAGCAAGGGAACCTTTACCTTTACCATATTATGAGGTCCATATTTACCTTTACCTTTACCATATTATGTGGTTTACCGAGTTTACCCCTAAATCTGGCCATGATCTTTACCTGGAGTAATAGTTAATTTTGTTGTGCCAAGACATCCGTCTCCCCAGATGTCACTTGTATAGACTCCAAAAGGGAGGTTACAAGGGAGTTGCCCAGCTCTTTGTACAAGGAAGCCATCGCAGGCCAACTTTTTGTATTGTGTCCACCCTTCCGCAGTGTTCCTCAGAGCCTTCTGTCCTTCAAGAGCAGAATTTGGGGGATTTTAGTGGGCTGCAGTGGGGAAAAGGCATCAGTGGAAGTCATTCAAACACTCCTCCTGTGGATGGAATTGAGTTGCGTTGGCAGAAAATGACCTATGGATTCATTCATGAGTCCTTTTTCTTCTTCTTTAAAGTTACTATTTTATTTAGATATGGTCTTCTTGGACTAGCTGTGAGCTAATGAT
>NW_015162123.1:52674-54924 GCF_001447785.1 Gekko japonicus | reverse complement strand
ACTAAAGTCCTGTTCTCTTTATGAAATCAACTTCCTGAACCGTTTCATTATACTATTGCCCTCTTGCCTTTGGAAAAGTGCTCTCCTTAACAATTTTGTCTTTCATAATTTTTGGAATGACAGAGGTGTGGGGGCCTTCCTGACCTCCTTGGGCAGGGCATTCCACCAGGTGGGGGCCACCGCAGAGAACACACGTGTACGGGCCATTGTGGACCTTACCCAGTCGCTAGGTAGCACCTTCAAAAGGCTTTGCTCAGAAGAGAGACGTTTTCCTGGCACAGCATTGCAGGGAGGCAGTCCTGTGGATATGAGGGCTCAAGGGCTTGTAGAGCGTTATGTGAGATAGCCTGTACCTTGAACTGAACCTGGTAACTGATAGGTGGAGTGACTACAGCAGGACTGTAATGCGCATATTAACCAAGCTGTGACGTTCAGTATCAAATGGAGTTTCTGAGCTGACTTTAAGAGAAGGCCCGTGTAAAGTATAACAGACTAGTCTCAGGTTCCCCATGGCATGGATCCACGTGGCCAGATCGGGCGAGTCCAGATAAGGAGCCATCTTGCAGGCTAAATAAAGATGAAAGAAAGCATTTTTGCTACTGTGTTCACTTGTTTCTCCAGCAGTCATGCTGGGTCCTGTATAACCCCTTGGCACTTAAATCAGCTAGGGTAATAATAATTATCATATGGCATTGTGTGTACAATAGCCAGGAGATCCTAAGATAGTCTGGCAGCCAGAAGTTCTAGCCCCTTTAGTGTTATGCACCGCTAGGTGGTGAGCTGGACTTGTTTTTAAGGCAAAAGATGTTTCAGAGGTGGTTTGCTATTGCGTACCTCTACGTCCCGAGCTTTGGTATTCCTTGGAAGTCTCCCATCCAAATACTAGCCAAGGCCGACCCTGCTTAGCTTCTGAGATTTGACTGGATCGGGCTAGCCTGGGGTATCCAGGCCAGGGCATCAGCAAGTTTAATCCGAACCTTCTCCAGGGCTATTTTGGCTTCTGAGGAAGGCCTGGCAGTAACTTGATACCATGCAACTTGCATGGCTCATGCAGAACTGGCTGCTTGCTATTTTTCAACAGCATCCACCCCACGAAAGACAGTGTGGTGTAGTGGTTAAAGTTTCAGAGTAGTAATCCATGTGTGACTTCCTGCTCTGCCATGTTAGCTCACTGAATTGTTGGTTATTGCACATATTGAATACTGGTTTTAAAATACTGGTTTATGTTGGCCACGTTCATACGAGGGGTTTTGGTCCAGGAGCGAGAGAGAACGGGTGCGGATCAAACGGGTGCGATCCCACGGCAACATCTGGGAATTGTTGCCTGTCCGTCCCCGATCTGTCTCTTCCGCCCCCCCCCCCAAATAGCTAGCAATCCAAAATAGTCCAGTGGAGCCTGAGTGGTGGGTGTTGCCTTCTGACACACTCCCAGTGATGTCAGGGGGTGTGACATATGCAAATGAGTTATGCTAATGAGCTCCTGCACCCCTTTTTCTACGAAATGACCCCTGCAGTGGTGTACGCGGTCGAGAAAGTGGATAAAAGGTGCTTCTTTTCTGTCCAGATTCATGGAAGAGAGGTGGATCAATGGCAACTAGTCACGGTGACTGGAGGGAGCCTCCATAAAGGGGCCACTGGCTTGTCCTTGAAGGCCATGTTCTTATCAGTCACCAGTATTCCCTCTAAGCTGAGTGAGTGTGAGCTAGCTCACAGTTTTTTAGCCTCCGGCTCACACATTTTTTGTCTTCGCTCAGGAAGGGATGGGGCTCCAGAGCAAACTGATTAATGCAGTAGGCAAATCGCTCACTCACAACCTTTAATGCCAGTAACTCACACAAAGTGGAATTTTTGCTCACAAGACTCCACAGCTTAGAGGGAGCGTTGCCTGTCAGTTGTATTTATTTGTTTAAAACCAATGGTTACCACACGCCCCAAAAGCCACAGGTACTCTAAAATGCAGAGCATCAGTGAAGCCAATGTTAGATTAAACTACGTATGTTCAGTAAGAGCAGGGCTATTTTGGGGCAGGAACGCACAGGAACGGAGTTCCGGCTGGCTCCCAAGTTGGCCATGACCAGCAGGAACTCATTAGCATAATAGGCACCACCCAACAGCAGAAACTCATTCGGATTGGCTACAATTAGGGGTGTGTGGCCTAACATGCAAAAAGCCCTGGGTTTTGACAACAAACAAGGTAAAGAGAATAAGAAGCGATAGGTGGGTGTGGCTGGATGACCACACTTCTGGTAA
>NW_015162123.1:48313-52578 GCF_001447785.1 Gekko japonicus | reverse complement strand
ATGGCCTATTATGCTACTGAGTTCCTGCTGGACTTTTCCTACAAAAAGAGCCCTGATTTAGTAACAATCGTATAAAATGGTCCTCATGGCAGCAAACGTCTTACAAACTGTCCCTGAACATGCCCCTGCCTGAAGTATTTTTTTTAAACCAGAATCATGAAACGAAAAACAAATTTGATGTGCATTCCTCAACAGTGATCAAAAGTATCTTTCAAAACATCTGGTTTAAGGAATATTATATAGGGGACAATAAATAGAAAATAATGTGTACACTATCTTCCCAGTTTTTCCGCTTCCCACTAATTTTTTTTTTAAAAAGCCTTCTGGCTGGAATTTTAGACTATTTTCCTTTTTGGTAACCGGAAAGCGTGGTTTGAATCTTTGTGAAGGTCACCAGCTTTTAGACCTACAAACAAAGAATGTCCCAGTTCATTGATGGGGCAGAAGGTTTACCGTGACTTCAGCTTTACGCTGTTTGCTTTTATTATTTTGTTGACTAAGGACAGAGTTAGAACATGGGCCCCTAGGCGGCATGTAAAATAGGTTTGCTTGTTTTCTGCTGATCCTTCCTGTTGCCTCAAGCACAGATTAACCCTCGTGGGTCCCAGCAACGGGGTAACAACTAGGGGAAAGGGAACCTGAGTTGTTCAAACATGTCCAGTGTTGCAACCTGAGACCCCTTTTAAGGCATGAGGTAATGCGAACATCAGAGAAAGCGGATTCGGACCGCCTGTTTACTAATCCTTTCCTGCCTTTTGGGGTATGAGCTTGTACAAGTGCACAACTGTGTAAAATATTTAATACCAAAGAGGAAAGGGCTAGTGACAATGCATATATTGTGTGTTTTTGTTGTTGTTCAGTCGCACAGTCGAGTCTGACTCTTCGCGACCCCATGGACCAGATCACGCCAGGCCCTCCTGTCTTCCGCCGTCCTCTGAAGTTGGCTCAATTTCATGTTCGTTGCATCTGTGACACTGTCTAACCATCTCATCCTTTGCCGTCCCCGTCTTCTTTGACCTTCAATCTTTCCCAGCATCAGGGTCTTATTCTCCAGGGAGTGCTCCCTTCTCATTGGGTGGCCAAAGTACTTGAGCTTCAGTTTCATTATCTGGCCTTCCAGGGATGCTGGTCTCGGAACTTGGCTTCCTCCCGTGTCCCATTTCCTGAGGGGGTTACACCGAGTTGCGTGAACGTGCACAACCGCCGGGAAAATTGCTTAGGCAGCAAATAGTTCGCCGTGATTCAGGAAAGGGGGCGACTGGGTGGGGAGAGCCGGCATCTCAGGCTTTATTGGCCCATTTCCCCCCCTGAGGGGAATATTCCTGACAGGATCCGTCAGGCTCTGGAATGCAATCCAGATCCAGCTGCTGAGTTAGCGTTCCTCAGAGAAATCAACCTGGATGCAGCTTGCCTGTGAAACAAAGTGGCCTGTTTTTATGGGGTTGGAAGCAGTGTTCCCTCTAAGCTGAGTTAGTGTGAGCCAGCTCACAGTTTTTTAGCCTCCGGCTCAGACATTTTTGTCTTCGCTCAGGAAGGACGGCTCCAGAGCAAACTAATCTGTGCAGCAGCCAAAACGCTCACTCACAACTTTAATGCCAGTAGCTCACAAGGTGGAATTTTTGCTCATAAGACTCCACAGCTTAGAGGGAACGTTGGTTGGAAGGAAAAGGACTGGGCCAGGCCGCAGATGGAGTCTACAAAACTGGGGTATTCTTCACCGCGAGACTCTCTGGCACGTTGAAAAGTGTAGGTTTTTTAGGGAGCTAAAAAATGTTCCCACGAGGGGCAGTTCCCTAAGGTTGCCAGTTTCCTTCCTAGTTTCCAGCCGGGGATGGGGCTTAGGGTTTCCAGATCCAATTTTGGGAGAATCCTGGAGATTTGGGGATGGAGCTTGAGGAGGCCAGGGACTTCAGTCCGTTGTTGTTGTTCAGTTGCACAGTCAAGTCCGACTCTTCACAACCCCATGGACAACATCACGCCAAGTCCTCCTGTCTTCCGCTGTCCTCTGAAGTTTGCTCAGTTTCATGTTCGTTGCATCGATGACACTGTCTAGCCATCTCATCCTTTGCCGTCCCCGTCTTCTTTGACCTTCAGTCTTTCCCAGCATCAGGGTCTTCTCCAGGGAGTGCTCCCTTCTCATTGGGTGGCCAACGTATTTGAGCTTCAGCTTCAGTTTCTGGCCTTCCAGGGAACAGTCAGGGTTGACTTCTTTTAGGATTGACTGATTTGATCTCCTGGCAGTCCAAGGGACTCTCCAGAGTCTTCTCCAGCAGCATAATACGAAATAATCTATTCTTCGGCGCTCGGCCTTCCTTATGGTCCAGCTCTCACAGCCATACATGACTACAATACAATATGTACAACACCACAAAGTCTACCCTCCAGATCATCCCTTTTCCCCAGGAGAACTGACCTCTGTAGTCTGGAGATGATTCCAGGGGATCCCCAGGCCCCCCTCGAGGCTGGCGTCCCCTATGAAGGTCCCTCTTCCTGGCCGCATTTTCTTTCTGAAGTAACACAGTCTACTAGGAGCTGGTTGTTTTTCATCAGCAGGGCGCTTGGCTCTTGGGCAGAGGTGCTCATGCCTACTCATGTCTTTTTTCATGTCACATTTTTTGACAGCTGAGCCCTGGCCCCGAAAATGAGGCCTGTGGCTAAGCAACCCTTGCAAGGGTCATTCAAATTAAGCTCCACCACCACTGAAGGACACCTTTCTACAGCACAGCAAGGCTGAAACACATGTGTCCATCTCTAAAACTGAACCCAGGCTTCGTTTCTAAGCTGAGCGTTGCAGGGGCTCGCACAGCCTAGAAACTGAGAGGCTGTGTGGGGCACTCAATGAAATTAAGGAGCGGTAGGAGCTGCGGTGGCTCAAGTGGTTAAGACGCTGAACTGCAGGCTGTGGAAGGTCAGTAGTTCAGCAGTTCAAGACCCGGGTGCCGCAAGACGGAGTGAGCTCCCGTCTCTAGCTCCAGCTCCTGCCAACCTAGCAGTTTGAAAGCAAGAAATTGCAAGTAGATAAATAGGTACCACTTCGGTGGGAAGGTAACAGCGTTCCGTGCGCCTTGGTGTTTAGTCATGCCGGCCACATGACCACGGAAACGTCTTCGGACAGCGCTGGCTCTTCGGCTTTGAAACGGAGATGAGCACCGCAACCCTAGAGTCGGATTTGACTGGCTTTCGAGCAAGGGAACCTTTACCTTTACTAGGTTTACAACAGATAAAAGGAAGTAGTTCTTCAACCAAATAGTCATTAACATGTGGAACTAACCGTCACGGGAAGTGGTGGTGGCTACAAACATAGGAAGCTTCAAGAGGGGATTGGAAAAACATACGGGGCAGAGATCCATCAGTGGCTAATAGCCACAAGGTATAGAGGGAAAGACTTAGCTGCAGACTGGAAGGGTGGTAGCTTGGCAGTTCGAGACCCGAGTGCTGCATGACTGAGTGAGCTCCCGTCTCTGGCCCCAGCTCCTGCCAACCTAGCAGTTCGAAAGCTAGAAATTGCAAGCAGGTAAATGGGTACTGCTTCAGTGGGAAGGTTCCGTGTTCCATGCGCCTTGGCATTTAGTCATGCCGGCCACATGACCACGGAGATGTCTTTGGACAGCGCTGGCTCTTCGGCTTGAAAACGGAGATGAGCACTGCCCCCTAGAGTCAGATTCGACTGGCTTTCGAGCAAGGGTAACCTTTTTACCTTTTTATAGAGGGAACACTTTACCTTTTTATAGAGGGAACACTCTGTGACAGTGATGCCCTGTATTCTTGGTGCTTGGGGGGCAGCAGTGGGAGGGCTTCTGGAGTTCTGGCCCTGCTGGTGGACCTCCTATTGGCACCTGGGTTTGGGCCACTGTGTGGCATGGAGTGTTGGACTGAATGGACCATTGGCCTGATCCAACATGGCTTCTCTTATGTTTGGGGCAGTGATGCTCTGTTTTCTTGGTGCTCGGGGGGCAAGAGTGGGAGGGTTCCTGGAGTTCTGGCCCCACTGCTGGACCTCCTGATGGCACGTGGTGTTTTTGGCCACTGTGTGGCACAGAGTGTTGGACTGGATGGGTCATTGGCCTGATCCAATGTGGCTTCTCTTATGTTCTTACATCATAAAATTACACAATATTGGCCTATGATCTGGACCGATCATGTTCAAATTGCCCCTCATTTATGAAACGCATTAAGTCACCTTGGGCCAGTTGCTCTCTATTTGAACTAGCCTACCTGACAAGGTGGTTGTGAGGGGGGGGGAACAGGGAAGAGCAGAACCCTGT